>NC_041387.1:192506074-192523644 GCF_002162155.2 Triticum dicoccoides | reverse complement strand
TGATAACCACATGAGGGAGTGTACCAATCGAAGACAACCACTACATGCGTATGTATGGAGGTGATGCGTGCATACATGTTTGAATACCATTTCACAACATTGATGTGGCGCGTGCGTCGAAAATCGTATACTCACCCCACAAAGAGCGAGATCAGTTCATCACGTGTCGTTGTACTAGCCACTTCGACTCGACGGCAGGGATTCATGCATACAAATGCATGCGATATATATACCGTATTTACAAGCAAAAAAATAACCCCCTCCTAATTAAGTCAAATTAACCACTCTCGTTGTCAGGCAAAAAGTAGTGATGGACCAAGCGGGCCCATAAATGGAAAACATCAATATCGCTGATAACCGCTTAAGTGGGTGTGAGAGGACAACCACCATCGCTTTGCAAGTGGGCCAAACATATGTTGAATATAATACATAAAATGCACAACTTTGATGTGCCACACATGCCTCAAAAACGTAAACCATGCACCTACATAGAGCGAGGTTAATGAAGCGTACTACATATGATGGTCCCCTTCCCCCTCTTTGACGCATGCTATATGCTCCTACCATAATACAACCAAAAAGAATCCTCATCGATGGTGAAATTAATTAACCTCTCCTGATGTAGCCAGGTCAAAGTGATGCACATATGCATCAACGATGGCCTCGTGGGCCCACAGATGGAAGTGTTACAAGTGAGTGTCCTAGCTAGGATAACCACCACCTACATGCATGTGGCGCGAAGAGGTGTTGTGTGATGTTTGAATAGCCATTTTCACAATTTTTATGTGGCACGTGCCTCGGAAACCGAAAAGTCCCTACAATGAGTGAGGTGAAATTGTTCACGGACGCGCACGTATAGTATGTGTGTGTGTGTGTGTGTGTGTGTGTGTGTGTGTATGCTAGTCCCCTCCCACCTCTTCAACGCGTATTATATACCACCATAATACAAACAAAAAAGATTCTACCTTACCGGTCAAATTAACCTCACTACCGGCTGTTCGTCAAAGTGATGGACGACGACCTCGTGGGCCCACAGAAAGCATCATACGCGAGTATCGAGTGTCATGTAGGACAACCATCGACTGCATGTGGCCAAAACATGTATGTATGAAAGCATTGTGTAATGTTTTAAATTATGAATTCACGACTCTGATGTGGCACCGGCCTGCCTAACAAAACGGCCAACCCACACGGTGGCTCACAACTTGTAGTGTACTGCGAGCCACTCGCCACCCCCAGACGCACACACCCACCGAATCCACCGCAACTACGGGGCATGTTACATTAATTATCCCGCGGTGGACATATATATGTTACTAAAGGAGGGACGTTTTAATTTCAAAAAAACCCAGAGATCATTAAAACGTTTTAGTACATTAATTGATTGATTTTCTACGGGTATAATGTGCAAAAATGAAATTTGAGCTACATGCACATGTGACAGTGCACCTAAATAGATTGCAAAAACACATGTGTCTCACAGGGTGCATGTTTACTCCTTGTGCAACAAATTTCAAACAATGAGAATCTTGATTTTTAAATTCTAGTACATCCAAAACTTATTTGAAGTTCATGAAACATATCGTGTTGTCATATGGACACCAATACAAAGTTGCGTTGTACTTTTTTGGGTCAAATTTTAGACCAGTTTTGATGTAATCTTTATCTAATTAAAAATGAGAGATTATTAATAATTGGAAACCAATATCCCAAATGGACTATTTATTCGAACCGTGAGCGTTATACCAACAATGGATACGTGTCATGCTTCGGTTAAGCAAAAAATAAAGCAGCATCATTAATAATCCAAATAGAAAAACAATATACGTGCCGCCATGCGACCCGTGTACGGCGCGAGTAGGTGTGAGTTGATGGACATGCGAGTAGTCTGCCGCGCAGGAAGACCGAGAGGCATGTGTGCTGGTGTGTGAATTGATGGAGGTGTGCTTGCTGCGCAGTGTCATCAGGAGGCATGCGAGTAGCTGTGTGAAACGACGGTAGGCATGCCTGCAATCTGGTGCGCAGGCTCACCGGGAGGCGAGCCAGCGGTTTGACCGCGGCCCGCCTCTCTCCCACTACTCCATATTAATGGTGTTCTCGAGAGGCCGTACCCCTCATCCTCGCCACACACACAATCCCCTCTCTCTGCTTGCATCCTTGTCGCCGCTCCATGTCATCAAAGTCATCAGTGTATGAGGATGCCGCCGAAGCACCTCATCGGAGGGAGTGGCGACGTCGGTGCTGCTAAAGCACCGGAGCACGGCATGGAGATGGAGACAGAGGTTGCCGTCGTAGATGGCGTCGAGCTTCCACAGCCGGAGGCAGAGTTCCACACCGACTCTGGTGACGACTCGGGCGACGATTCCGACGACCACGCCGGCGACGACTCCGACAACGACGGACAACTGGTTAGTCATCTATACCCATTTATGTGTCAAATAGATCCCAGGGTTTCTCTGGTTACTCCTGCCTCCCCCTTTTTGGAATAGAAATCATATGGTTATGTTCTCCCAATCCATGAAATCTAAGTAAGTTTCGTTAGATCCGTGTAGTGTGTTGATTGTTTGAATGGTACATTGTTTCATTTGTGGAAATGATTTCTGCTAGTGATCCGACTAGGGTTAGTGTTCGTGCTAATAATTCCTAGCCAGGACTTGACAATTGATTTTGAATGACCTACATATGTTTCTGCCATTATTTTCTTCAAGATTGGTCTGTACGTAGACGAATGTGCTTAAAAATCGAACCATAATCTCTCGATATGTATAAATAAATAGCCATAAATTCCTAATCCTACTTCACGGCATGTAATTGTTGATTGGATGCCAATTTTTGGCAACTGCCAAATGTTCGCTAGATATTAGTGTGTAACCATTAATTTGACGCCACATTTTTTTCACTATTTGTATAGGTGCTGTCTGACGATGTGGACAGCGAGGATGAAGATGTCCATAGGAGGTACAAGAGGCAAATCCTGAGGGAGCTTTAGGCGGGAATTTATAACAGGCATATTAGGACCTGGAACGGCAGCTATCGATGGCCATTCTACAACCACAAGTTTGATGACGCGTATCAAAGTGTTCTGGCACATGCAAGAGGACGGGCCATTGGCTCCTTCAAAAATTAGTATGCTTGCAGGGTGGAGCACGGCGCGTATGCCGGGTACCTAGAGAAGCTTCGGGATCGTGCTGGCTTGTGAGATGAGATGTGGGATCAAACTATATATGTATGCTTGAGCATGCTTAATGACGGTTGAACTATGCTTGTGTACGTGTACGCTTATTATCTATGTCTGAGTATGTTTAATCTATGTTTACTTATGTCTAACTGTGTGATATGGATGCAATCAGTTCGGTTGATGGAATCTACCTCCATCCTTGTTTATTGGTCCCCTTTGTAATTTGTGTTAAATGTTGACCAAAGATTTAACTGACAAGCTGTTAGTGCAGGTCAGCAAAAATTATGTCTTTGGATGTGTATTTGAACATAGTGTTCAATCATATAATTTTTGGTGACATGCATAAACATTTCTTAGTCAAATATTTGGTCGCAATTTTGTACAAATTACAGAGGGGACCAATAAACTAGGACAGAGGTTCCCAAAATTGGAACCGTGTGCAATGACTTTCATTTTGCTAGGTGCTTCAATCACACACGGTTCCCAAAATTGGAATCGTGTGCAATGGCTTTCATTTTGCTTCTTGCGTCAACACGGTTGGCTCTAGCAAACCGTTGCCTCCGAAATTCTTTGTGGGACAGAAAACCCTCACCAGCTAATTCAAAAAAGAAAAAAGAAAACCCTCGCCATCCCCACATCACAAAAACCCTCACCCCCGCCCGCCACCCCATGCCTCCAGTCCCCATTCACACCTGCACAAGATCCTCCGCGCCTATGCATGGCACCGCCTATCACGACGGTAACCACTTACCTCGACGCATGCCGCCGCCGCCAGGCTGCTAGCAAACCCCACCACATTTCACCACTTCCGCTTGCCGCCGCCTATCGCCATCGACTTTCTCGACGCTACTCACGGTTGACCCAGCTCCGCTCGGTTGGGGAATCTGCTGTACTGAGGGTTTTTCCTCATGGACTACAAGGTAACTAATTTAATGAGATATTATCTCATCTCTCATCCCTGTTCATCTGCCTCCTTTAATCACCCAACGAAAACCGTCGTGAATTCATTTTTATTCATGCTGATTTGAGGGTTTTCTTTCATTCATAGAGTGTACAGTGCACCGACACATCATGACCTTACGACCTCTGCCAGAGATTCCATCTCACCGTACCAGATGACTTGAGCATGTGCACGGTATGTTCAATCTCACCCTAAATCGGTTCACATGGCCCACTTTCCTAAAGATATTCTAAATATTGCTACATTTGGATAAAAGGTGCCACATGCACCATATACGTCAAAGGTGATTTTTCCCCCTCTTCTTTCTATATTAGGCAAATTAATGATGTATTGTTCTTTCGATTACTCTCATATTTCCATGACATCATGTTTACCCTATCTGTTTAATTATAGAATTTTATCCTTCAATTTCAACTGATGTACAATTCTTTTAATTTGGGCCCATATTTGCATGTTACCATATTTTCTTTAACAATCCTACCATTTTCTGCAGTGCATCCCTTGCTATGCAATAGAATATGTAGTGCACAACTTTTCCCTTTACATAGATCAAGGCTGCACAGATGTCATACTGCACACAACCCATGGATTTACAATTTTTGCTACTGTATTACTTGATGAATGTGGTGACTCCTATTTTGGCGCTGGCTTTTGGAAATAAATTTTTAAGTTTTATGTACTGAAAGATGGCACTAAAACTGACTGCACATAAAAGGGCCTGGTCATGAGATATATGCTAACTTCCCCGACAAAATCATCCATCCTGAGTTTGTTCGAAGTAAGTTATCTTTTCAACTATCTGCATGTTGACTTACCCAACAATGTTAAATGAATTGTGTAGTATTTAAGCAACCAATTGTTATTCCCTTTTCTTACTATATTCCCACCTAATAACTTCTAGTTACCAATACACTTTTGTATTGCCCTGTTTTAACTAAATATTCCCTGTACTCTCATTTCTATCAAAAAGCACTGATGACAAGGAGACTCTGGAAGTGGATAACGGGCCTGCCAACAAGCGGAGGCGGGGAAAACTAGAACCAGAAGCGACTCCAGCAGGCATAGACTTCATCAGCAGCCTCCCCGATGATATGTTGATAGTCATCATCTCCCTCCTCCCAATCAAATGTGGGGCGCAGACAACCATACTTTCCCGGCAGTGGTGCCCCCTATGGAACTTCACCCCTCTCGACCTCATCAACACCCATGAGCTCTGCCTTGGCTATCACAAAAGCTTGGGTGCATTCTCCAAGATCCTCGGCAGTCACTGTTGGTGTCAAAACCGGCGAATCTCGGGTACGGGGTCCCGAACTATGCATCTAAGGTTAATGGTAATAGGAGGTGGGGGACAGAATGTTTACCCAGGTTCGGGCCCTCTCTATGGAGGTAATACCCTACTTTCTGCTTGATTCATCTTGATGAATATGAGTATTGCAAGAGTTGATCTACCGCGAGATCGTAATGGCTAAACCCTAGAAGTCTAGCCTATGAGATTATGATTGTTGTCCTACGGACTAAACCCTCCGGTTTATGTAGACACCGGAGGGGTCTAGGGTTACACAAAGTCGGTTACAGAGAGAGGAATCTACATATCCACATCGCCAAGCTTGCCTTCCACGTAAAGGAGAGTCCCATACGGACACGGGATGAAGTCTTCTATCTTGTGTCTTCATAGTCCAACAGTCTGGCCAAAGTATATAATCCGGCTGTCCGAGGACCCCCTAATCCAGGACTCCCTCAGTAGTTCCCAAACCAGGCTTCAATGACGATGAGTCCGGTGTGCAGATTGTCTTCGGCATTATCCGGCCCTTCATTTAATGACGTGCTCATCGGCTTCTGTACCTTTGTGATTTCCGCTTCCACGTGTCGAGCGAATATGAGGGGTCGGGGCATTTTTGCATGCAGCACCCTAACCACATAAGAAAATTGTCTATTAAAGAGACGGGGATCTTCAGATCTAATCCACACCATCTCCCTCAAACAAGGAATCCTCAGAGCTTGCTCACAGAAACCACCCCAACATGGCTAGCGCTCCCATATCTTCCTCACGCCCTCACGGCCCCAAGCAGGGTGATTGGGAAAAGTGTTCTGTATCCCACAGCCAACTGGCGAAGCTGCAGACCCAGGGATTTCTTCCCCCCGTAGATCTAGTCCCCGTCCGAGACGGATTGGCTTCTTTTGACGGCGAGGAACAGGCGAAGAAGTTCCCCAACCCATCCAGGGGGAACGAGTATGCTTTGTTCCCTACTTGGTGAGAGGCGTCGGATTTCCAATCCATCCGTTCCTCCGAGGGTTTCTGGAGTACTATGGTCTCCAATTGCGTAACTTCACACCAGCCTCCATCCTGCATATTGCGGGTTATGTTGCTTTCTGCGAGCTATTTCTGGGCTGCGAGGCTCATTTCGAGTTATGGAAGAAGCTGTTTTGCCTCGTCCCCCGTAATCAAGAGGGATCAGTATTCCTGGTGGGCGGAGCCGAGATATGGCGCATCGCCGGGACCGGATACCTATCCGGCACATCGAAGAAGGCATCCGAAGAATGGCCTTCCGAATGGTTTTATATTGAAGATGTATCCCTTCCTGACCCAATCCGGAGGGGTCTCGCTAAATATTCAAGCACTCCACTGAAGAAGCACCTCATCTCGCGTCCTCGGAGCCCCATGGAGGAAGATAGTATGGAAGTCCTCCAACTGATGAGCAAGATAAAGACGCTCACTCAATTCGGATTGTCAATAGTTGAGGTTATGGCGATATCCATAATGCGAGGGGTACAGCCACTCCAATACCGAGGGCGCCCCATGTGGCACTTCAACGGAGAAGATGATGCCACCCGCTATGGTTGAAAGGGTCCGGACACTTACGCTGCCTTGGCGAAAATATAGTTCAAATTATATAAAGGGGAGGAGGAGGAGTTCCATGTACAACCCTCCCAGCTGGGTGAGTTTTCGTGCCACTACTCTACTCCATCAGCTCCCTGAATCCTCTTTCATAAAAATTAACCCGTCATTTATAACAAGAATGGCGTAAAGTCACGAAGGAGATCCACAGCCCCGCACCACAGCCAGAGGACCACAACCGGTCCCTTGACCCTGGATTCGAAGAGGATCCGGATATATTCGTGGAGCTCAGGGAAGGGGTGTTTTACCAGGCGAGCTGTGACGGCAGCGAAGTGGCCATTATTGCCGACTATCCCGGCCTTCTCCCGACGACACGCGTGAGTACTCAGGAGACTTGTCCTTTGTTAGAATTCCCTCTTACCGCCATACCCATCACACTATATTGTGCTGCAGCGACCAGAGCTCAAACAGTCTGATCTCTGAGCATTAGTGTAATCCCTGGATCGGTAATGCTGACACGCACAGTACTCGAGGATTTATAACAGAGTAGCAATCACACACTTATTACATCGAATGTCTCAAAAGAGAACTTATTACAATAAATATGGCTTAAGGCCATCTAAATACGATAACATCGGAAGGCTTGGAAGATAAAGTGAGTCCATCAACTCCAACAGCATCACTGAGTGAAAGACAACGACCTATGGCACCTTACTCGTCGTTTGAAAAGTCTGCAACATGAACTTTGCATCCCGAAACGGGCCAGCACGTGGAATAAGCTGGCAATGTAACACAAGAGAGTAATGAGCAGGATAAATGCTATCACTACATGCATATATGGCTGGTGGAAAGCTCTATGGTTAACAGTTTTGCATAAAGCCAATTTTTCCTACAACAAAGGAATAAATTTTATTTAACTATCATGGTGGTTGTTAAACATTGAGAAGGTTCCTCCAACTCAATCCCAATTAAGCATCATCATTAAACCCAATCAAATTATATTAAGAGTGATGAGATCAACATGATAATCCAAGAAATAGATACTTAAAACGTCCATAACCGGGGACACGGCTAACCATGATTAGTTTGTACAGTCTGCAGAGGTTTGCGCACTTTTCCCCACAAGACTCAAATACATCCATGGTCGGAGAATTGAGACATCATCTTTCTAAAACAATAACTCTTTGCTCTGGGTGGACAGTTACACCTACTTCCCCTACATCTGCTAGCCCACCACTGAAAGAGGTCTTGCAATGTACTCAACTATGCTAGAGCCCATAATAGCTTGTGGCTGCACACGGAAGTTTCTAGCATGAATAATCTTATGATCCCTTTGGGCCTGGGTGGCGGACCGTAGGATGATCACACGGGTACTCCGGGATATCATAGGACAACACTGGATTCTCCAGGTGCCCTGACAACCACGGGGTACTCCAGGGTGCCTTCAAGCAATCCACTCATATGTGTATTAAAGTAGCCACCTTAAGTTAACCAATTAATCAACAATCCTCACATCTGTCATGAATCACTTGAACCAAACCACGTCTACAAGCATAGCATAGCAATATTAGCAACGTAGAAGTAACTCCCAAAGGTTAGATAATAAACAGGTAATAGGTTGTACGTCATCTACTTCCCAAAACCCACATATTAATCAGATCCTAACCATGCAATTGTTTGAGGATTGATCAAATGCAATAAAACTGGGTAGTAAAGAGGTATGATCAAAGTGTTACTTGCCTTGCTAATGATCCATGAAACCTAAAGACTCGTAGTAGCACACTTTGCACTCCGGGTACTCTATCGCAAACAAACAAGCATACAATAAGCACTCAACTAGAAGCACGGGTAAAACTTAAATAAGAGATCTAACCAGAAAGTTCAACTTAAGAACTCCGGTTTGCAAAAAGAATCAAATCAAACAAAGCAACAAAACTCAAACTGCGAAAAAACCAAGCTTCATTTACTAATTTGGACTTAAGTAAAATTTTACAGTAGCAAAAACTTGTTTAAGTTGGTTAAACAAAAAGAGTGCTTCGAGACGAAACTCTAGGCGCTTGAATCCCCTGATTCTGATAAACAAGCGGAAAGATAAACTAAAACGAAAATCAGGGCAGAAATTGCGATCAAAAATAATCACGGAAAATCCCTGGAAAGGAAAAACTGACGAACAGGCTAACGAACGAACGTTCGCTGTCTGCGGCTAATGAGTGAAAACCGTTCGTTAAACTGAATGAACGAACGGTCGTTCGCTAAATAACTAAACCAGAAAAAAATAGATCTAGATAAAAAATCAACCGCGGTTTCTAAAAAACCGGACGGTTTTTCGGACAAAACCGGCGGCGGATCCGGCGACTACCTCGTCGGCGGGGTCGGCGGGCGGCAGGACGGCGGTGGCTCCGGTGATGGCCGGCCGAGACGGCGGGCGGTGGCGGGGTCGAGTGGCGGCGGGGATCAGCGGCGCAGGGCTCCGGCGGTGCGGGCGGCGTGCGGCGGCGGCGGAACTCGCGGCGGCGGCGGTGGCTCGCGACGACGGCTGGCGGCGGCGGTGGCGGAGGCTGGCGGCAGCGGCGGGTCGGGGCTGGCGGCTAGGGTTTGGTCGGGGTCGGGCCTTCGGCTTATAAGGCCGGCCGGGCTGGAGTGTCCGGGTCGGACACGGCACGTTACGTGGTAACTTTTTTTTAAATAATTCCACACGCAGAAAAACAAATAAAAGGAATACTAAACAGACTCCAAAAATTCTGAAATAAGTTTTCCCTGTTCTCTAAAAATATAGCGGACAAAGTGAACATTTATTTGGGCCTCTAATGCAATTTTGAAAGACGCATATTTTTCCTAATTCAAATAAAATAGCAATAAAACTTCGAATAAAATTTTTATTCGATTTTAATATTATATCTCCAATATTTCTTATTTTCGGAAAGTCATTTTATCCCTCTCTTTTATTTCTATAAAAGCAATATTCGAAGAGAAAATAATTAAAATCAAATGATCCTCTTTTCAAAATTTGAGAAAAACTCAAATATGAAAATAACGAAATCCCCAACTCTCTCCGTGGGTCCTTGAGTTGCGTAGAATTTCTAGGATCAAGACAAAATGCAATAAAATATGATATGCAATGATGATCTAATGTATAACATTCCAAATTGAAAATTTGGGATGTTACAAACCTACCCCCCTTAAGATGAATCTCGCCCTCGAGATTCGGGTTGGCTAGAAAATAGGTGAGGGTGGTCCTTCCGTAGGTCTTCCTCTCGCTCCCAGCTGGCTTCATCTACGATATGGTGGCTCCACTAAACTTTTCAGAACTTGATAAACTTGCTGCGTGTGACTCGGCTGGCAAACTCGAGAATCTTCACTGGTTTCTCCTTGTAGGTCAAATCGCTATCCAACTGAATCGCTTCCAGTGGCACAGTATCTCTTACAGGAATATCAGCCATCTCTGCGTGGCACTTCTTCAACTGGGAAACGTGGAACACATCGTGAACTCCTGACAATCCTTGGGGCAATTCCATTTTGTAAGCAACTTCTCCCATACGTTCCAAAACTTTGTATGGTCCCAGAAAACGTGGTGCTAACTTTCCCTTAACTCCAAAACGCTTAACTCCTCAAAGTGGGGACACACGAAGATACGCTCTGTCTCCGACTTTGTAAACTGTCTCCTTGCGTTTAGAATCCGCATAGCTCTTCTGCCTGGACTGGGCTACCTTGAGTCTATCGCGAATCAGCTTAACCTTCTCTTCAGACTCTTTAATCAAATCTGGTCCAAACAACTAAGGGTCTCCAACTTCATCCCATAACAATGGTGTCCTGCACCTCCTCCCGTACAGAGCTTCGAAAGGGGCCATCTTCAAACTGTCTTGATAGCTATTGTTGTAAGAGAACTCTGCATATGGCAAATTGTCATCCCAACTAGATCCATAATCTAGCGCACAAGCTCTCAACATGTCTTCCAGAATCTGATTGACTCTCTCGATCTGTCCATCTGTATGTGGATGAAAGGTTGTACTGAACTCTAGCCTGGTACCAAAGTTTCATGCAACTGATTCCAGATCTTTGAGGTAAACTGGGTTCCTCTATCTGATACAATGGTCCTCGGAACTCCATGCATACATATGATCCTGGTCATATATATATATCTTTGCCAACATAGCACGGGTGTAGGTGGTCTTCACTAGGATGAAATGAGATACCTTCATCAAATGATCGACTAAAACCCATATCGAGTCACAGCCTCAATGAGTCCTGGGCAATCCCGTGATAAAGTCCATGCCTAGCTTATCCCAATTCCATTCAGGTATCGGCAATGGTTGTAGCAATCCTGCCGGCTTCTGATGCTCTACCTTTACTCTCTGACATACATCACTAACTGCTACATACTCCGCAATATCCTTCTTCATTCCGGTCCACCAGAAACTGTCCTGCAAATCCAGATACATCTTGGTGTTTCCTGGGTGAATCGAATACGGCGAATCATGGGCCTCCTGCAGAATCAACTTCCTGATCTCAGGGTCATTAGGCACATATACTCGGTCCTCGAACCATAAGGTATCATGCTCATCCTCACGAAACCCTTTAGCCTTTCCTTTGCTCATCCTTTCCTATATCTCGGCAATCTCCTTGTCCGTCTTCTGAGCTACTCTGATCTTATCCATCAAAGTAGACTGAATCTCCAATGCTTCTACATAGCCTCTAGGAACTATCTCCAAGCATAGCTCACGAAGATCCTCTGCTAAATCCTTGGGTATCTCTCCGGTCATGAGCGTGTTGACACGGCTCTTGCAACTCAACAAATCAGCTACTACGTTGGCCTTTTCGGGATGATAATGCAGCCTCATATCATAATTCTTAATGAGCTCCAACCATCTCCTTTGCCTGAGGTTCAACTCCTTCTGCGTGAAGATATACTTCAAACTCTTGTGATCCGTGTACACCTCACAGTGGTTTCCGATGAGAAAATGTCTCCAAGTCTTCAACGCATGCACTACGGCTGCTAACTCCAAATCATGTGTAGCATAATTCAACTCATGGGGTTTAAGCTATCATGAGGCATATGAAACAACTCTTCCCTCCTGCATAAGCACTGCTCCAAGTCCTCGACGAGAAGCATCGCAATACACCTGATAATCCTTCCATAGATCTGGAAGAATCAACATTGGGGCTGTAACCAAACGTTTCTCAAATTCATGAAAACTGGCCTCACATTCCTCAGTCCATTTGAACTTGGTGTCCTTCTTCAACAACTCTGTCATGGACTTTGCAATCTTTGAGAAATTCTCAATGAAACTCCGGTAGTATCCTGCGAGTCCAAGAAAACTCCGGATCTCTCCAACTGATGTGGGTGCTTCCCAATTTGTCACAGTGACAACCTTGGTGGGGTCTACTGCTATTCCTTCTCCGGATATAACATGTCTAAGGAATCCAACTTCCTTCAACGAAAACTCACACTTGCTGAACTTGGCATATAACTGATGTTCTCAGAGCTTCCCAAGTACCAAACGCAAATCCTCCTTATGCTCCACCTCATTCTTTGAGTAAAACAGAATATCATCAATGAACACCATGACAAACTTATCCAAAAACTCCATAAACACCTTCTTCATCATGTTCATGAAATAGGCAGGTGCGTTAGTCAGACCAAATGACATAACAGTATACTCATATAGCCCGTACCTGGTGGTAAAAGCTGTCTTAGGTATATCCTGCTCTCGAATCTTCAGCTGGTGGTATCCTGATTACAGATCGATCTTGGAAAATACTTTAGCTCCTTGCAACTGGTCAAACAAATCATTGATCATCGGTAGTGGGTACTTGTTCTTGATCGTCACTTCATTCAATCCACAATAATCAACAACCATCCTCAATGATCCATCCTTCTTCTCCACTAGAAGCACTGGTGATCCCCAAGGTGACGAACTTGGGCGAATATAGCCTTTATCCAGTAACTCCTTAATCTGCTTCTTAATTTCCTCCAAATCCTCTGCGGGCATCCGGTACGGACTCTTAGATATTGGCCCTGTGCCTGGCAGAAGTTCAATCAAAAACTCGATGTGTCTATCCGGTGGCATGCCTGGCAACTCTTCTGGAAATACATCAGGGAAATCCTTACCACTGGTACTTCCTCCTGTACTTCCTCCTGATAAGGAATTCACTTGAGTCCTCTTTGGCAGATGCCGGGATACATACTTAATCCTCCTTTCTTCTGGGGTGGTGAGCATAATCAACTTACTGGCGCAATCGATGTTTCCTCCATACATCGATAGCCAATCCATACCCAAAATCACATCCAAACCTTGCGACTCCAAAATTATCAGGTCTGAGGGGAAAACATGCCTACCTATGGTCAATGGCATCTGAAAACGTCCTTGGCTTGCCATATGCTCCGCTCCTGGCGAGCTTACTAACATAGGTGTTCTATGAACTTTGGTGGGCAACTTATACTTATCCACAAATCTCCTTGGTATGTATGAATGCGATGCACCAGTATCAAAAAAAACGATTGCAGTAAATGCCTTAACCAAAAACTTACCTATTACTGCATCGTGTTGCGCTTCAACCTCCTCCATGTTAACATGGTTCACTTGCGCCCTATTGAAAGGGTTGGGCTTCTTCCCAGAGCTTCCATTGCCATTCCCATTCTTTGCTTCAGAACACTCCATGGCGTAATGTCCATTCTTCCCGCACTTGAAACAAGTAATGTGACTTAGATCCTTCTTGGCGGGCGTTGCTGGGTTGGAACAGTTCTGTCCGTTGCTTCCTCCATTACCATTCCCATTCTTGGGGCCACTATGGTTGTGCGAACTTCCTCCATTGTGATTGTGACCTCCATGGTTATGTTGAAGGTGTCCTCCTGAGTTCGGGGTAAAACGGGGCCTCTGCTGATCTCCAGAATTGTACTTCCCTTGACCATACTTCCTCTTGTGGTTGTCAATTTGTTGCTGCTTCCCTTCAATCATGAGAGCTCTATCTACCAACTACTGGTAGTTGTTGAAGGTTGCCACCATCAACTTCATGCTCAGCTCAACATTCAGTTCTTCCAGAAACTTCTCCTGCTTAGCTGCATCAGTAGCAACATCATCTGGGGCATAACGTGCTAACTTACTAAAATCATCCACATACTGGCCCACTGTGCGTCCTCCTTGGCGCAAGTTGGAAACTCATGCTTCTTCATGGCCATAGCACCTGCTGAAACATGGGAAGTACGAAAAGCCTGCTGAAACTGGTCCCATGTGATAGTGTTGATGGGGTAAGTGGCTGTGAAATTCTCCCACCATGATTCTGCAGGTCCATCAAGATGATGTGCGGCAAAACGCACTCTCTCCGCATCTGTGCATCCTGTAGTGGTTAACTCCCTTCCAATCTTGCGGAGCCAATCATCTACAACTATCGGCTCGGTGCTACTGGAGAACACTGAGGATTCGGCCTTAAGAAACAGGCTAAGTGATCAACAGGTGGTGGTGGTGGTGGGTTGGTGTTGTTCCCCTGATTCTGATTTTGGACTAGTATCTGCATCAATGCATTCTGCTACTGGATCAACTGAGCGAGTTCCGGCGGGAAAGCAAATCCATTGTCGCATCTCGGAGGCATCTGATGGGTTTAGAAAAGATGAGAAAATAGAATAGAATGAGATCTAGAGGGAAAACACTACCCATATGCACATGAGACAAACACAATCATATCACTTCAATCAAAGCAAAAAAGAGCATACAATCGGTCTAACTATCTTTAAAAAAGTGCTTGGACTATACTATGTACATGGGGGAATATTACTACTGATATGGTGGTCAACTAGAATAATTGATCAGCGGAAGACTCCATGACATCTACTCCAGCTTCATTAACACAGTCATCATCGCTATCATCGGGGTCCGAGTCGGTATCGTCGATGATGGTGTAGTTCTCCGAGCAAGTGGAATTGTCGTCCTCTCCTCCTAGCGTGGGGTCTCCCATGAATATTCATAGCTTCTTCGTCAGATCGTTATTCTTCTCCACGAGTATCGTCATTTCCTCCTCATATCCATCACATGTAGACTTGAGTTCTTCCTCCAGCTCCGTGATCCTGGTCATTGCCTTCTTCAGATCTATCATGCCTGCGCACATTTGGTTCTCCTGGCGACGAATGTGCTGGTTTAACTCCTGGATGAATGTTGCAATGGACCTATCCTTCCTGGTGCTGATCATCTCCCATTGCCCATCTCGACGCCCACAAATCTGGTAGATAGTATCCTTGAGATCCTTGTGGTAAACTTCTCCAATGCGTCCCATGGTGATGTGGGCTGCCATGCTCTTTCCTAGACTCCAGGTTGGTGCATCAAAGGAAAACTCTATGGGCTCAGTGATGGGCATGAACGTCCTTCCTAGAACTTGAACTCGAATCATCCAACGCTCCTCTTCTGGTAAAGTGGCGATGTATGTTTCGGTGAAGCTTGGTATTCCGATGTTCAGGTATCTAGTAACTTCCTTCAAGTGTCGTCCAAAAGGAGTGTCTTCATCCGGTTGCGTGAACTTGTTCCTTGCATCCGCCATCCTAAAGAGTAGAAAAGGGAGAGGAGTCAGAAATGAGAAGAGAGTAGTGATCTAGGGCTTTATCTTAGTGGTCGTGTCCTACAGTCAGCGTGTACTCTGATAACATCTTGTAGCGACCAGACCTCAAACAGTCTGATCTTTGTGCATCAGTGTCATCCCTGGATCAGTAATGCTGACACGCATAGTACTCGAGGATTTATAACAGAGTAGAAATCACACACTTATTACATAGAATGTCTCAAAAGAGAACTTATTACAATAAATATGGCTTAAGGCCATCTAAATACGATAACAACGGAAGGCTTGGAAGATAAAGTGAGTCCATCAACTCCAACGGCATCACTGAGTGAAAGACAATGACCTATGGCACCTTACTCGTCGTCTGAAAAGTTTGCAACATGAACGTTGTAGCCCGAAACGGGTCAGCACATGGAATATGTTGGCAATGTGACACAAGAGAGTAATGAACAGGATAAATGCTATCACTACATGCATATATGGCTGGTGGAAAGCTCTATGGTTAACAGTTGTGCATAAAGCCAATATTTCCATCCAAGAAAGGAATAAATTTTATTTAACTATCATGGTGGTTGTTAAACATTAAGAAGGTTCCTCCAACTCAATCCCAATTAAGCATCATCATTAAACCCAATCAAAATATATTAAGAGTGATGAGATCAACATGATAATCCAAGAACTAGATACTCAAAACGTCCATAGCCGGGGACACGGCTAATGATGATTAGTTTGTACACTCTGCAGAGGTTTGCGCACTTTTCCCCACAAGACTCGAATACATCCATGGTCGGAGAATCGGGACACAGTCTTTCTGAAACAATAACTCTTTACTCTGGGTGGACAGTGACACCTACTTTCCCCTACATCTGCTATCCCACCACTGAAAGAGGTCTTGCAACGTACTCAACTATGCTAGAGCCCATAATAGCTTGTGGCTGCACACGGAAGTTTCTAGCATGAATAATCTTATGATCCCTTTGGGCCTAGGTGGCAGACCGTAGGATGATCACACAGGTACTACGGGATATCCTAGGACAACACTGGGTTCTCCAGGTGCCCTGACAACCACTGGGTACTCCAGGGTGCCTTCAAGCAATCCACCCATATGTGTATTAAAGTAGCCACCTTAAGCTAACCAATTAATCAGCAATCCTTGTCATGAATCACTCGAACCAAACCACATCTACAAGCATAGCATAGAAATATAAGCAACATAGAAGTAACTCCCAAAGGTTTGATAATAAACAGGTAATAGGTTCTACCTCATCTACTTCCCAAAACCCACATATTAATCAGATCATAACCATGCAATTGTTTGAGGATTGATCTAATGCAATAAAACCGGGTGGTAAAGAGGATTGATCAAAGTGTTACTTGCCTTGCTGATGATCCGTGAAACCTAGAGACTTGTAGTAGCACACTTCGCACTCCGGGTACTGTATCGCAAACAAACAAGCATACAATAAGCACTCAACTAGAAGCACGGATAAAACTCAAATAAGAGATCTAACCAGAAAGTTCAACTTAAGAACTCCGGTTTGCAAAAAGAATCAAATCAAACGAAGCAACGAAACTCAAACTGCGAAAAAAACAAGCTTTGTTTACTAATTTGGACTTAAGTCAACTTTTACAGTAGCAAAAACTTGATTACTTTGGTTAAACAGAAATAGGGCTTCCATACGAAACTCTAGGCGCTTGAACCGCCTAATTCCGATAAACGAGCGAAAAGATAAACTAAAACGAAAATCAGGGCAGAAATCGCGATCGAAAATAATCACGGAAAATCCCTGAAAAAAGTAAAACTGACGAATAGGCTAACGAACGAACGTTCACTGTCTTCGGCTAACGAGTGAAAAGCGTTCGTCAAAATGAATGAACGAACGGGCGTTCGCTAAATAACTAAACCGAAAAAAACAACCTAAATAAAAAAATCAACCGCGGTTTCTACAAATACCGTACGGTTTTCCGGAGAAAACCGGCGGCGGATCTGGCGACTACCTCATCGGCGGGGTCGGGGGGCGGCGGGACGGCGGCGGCTCCGGTGATGGTCG
>NC_041387.1:192490552-192505204 GCF_002162155.2 Triticum dicoccoides | reverse complement strand
GCGGCGGCGACAGACCTCGTGGCGGCGGCGGCGTCTCGCGGCGGCGGCGGTGATGGCTGGTGGTGACAGCGGCGGCGGGTCGGGGTTGGCGGCTAGGGTTTGGCCGGGGTAGGGCCTTCGGCTTATATGGTCAGTCGGGCTGGAGTGTCCGGGTCGGACAAGGCCCGTTAGGTTGTATTTTTTTAAAATAATTCCACGCGTAGAAAAACAAATAAAAGAAATACTAAACGGACTCCAAAAATCCTGAAATAAATTTTCCCCGTCCTCTAAAAATATAGCGGACAAAGTGAACATTTATTTGGGCCTCTAATGCAAATTTTGAAAACACATATTTTTCATAATTCAAATAAAATAGCAATAAAACTCCAAATAAAATTCTTATTCGATTTTAATCCAATATTTCTTTATTATGGGAAAGTCATTTTAGCCCCTCTCTTTTATTTTTATAAAATAAATATTCGAGGATAAAATAATTAAAATCAAATGATCCTCTTTTCAAAATTTGAGAAAAACTCAAATCTGAAAATAACGAAATCCCTAACTCTCTCCGTGGGTCCTTGAGTTGCGTAGAATTTCTAGGATCAAGCCAAAATGCAATAAAATATGATATGCAATGATGATCTAATGTATAACATTCCAAATTGAAAATTTGGGATGTTACATGTGCTCTAAAGGGGAGGCGATCAGCACGCAAGCGACGCCTACGACAGGCAGGTCTCCGAAGAGGAAGGCAAATAGAAATATGGCCGAGCCTTCATTGAAGAGGTATGATTTTAAATACGCCCCATGGCCGTCATCTTTAAGTATGACACTACATGTTGTGCTTTATTAGGAAGAACATTCGCCGGACTGTTTTCGGGGATCCTGTCGGTCAAGCCTCTACTAGCCGGATTTCGTACCGTGCCACGAGGAAAGAGGCTAATGCGAAAGTGACACTGGATTGTCCTTATGCGGAGGATTCGGATAAAATATCCGTCACAAACTCCAAAGTGGAAAGCGCCATGAATCATCGGCGTCGGCGGGCCGCTCTTCGCGACCCTTGTTTTTCAAAAGAAGCTTTCAATGCCTTCAACTCAGGTGATGCATACATCCGAGCTTCTCGATATGGGCTTTCCAGAGTCATAGATCAGTATTTGAAAGATATGCGGGTACGTACACATTTGTGCAGAACTGATAATCATATACCAGTAGCCCCCGAGACTTGAAACAATTGGTACAACTGATTTAAGGATCGTTTAATGACCAGGTGCTCACAGAGAAGAACAATCTGTTGTCCCAAGAGCTGGAAAAGTGTCGGGCCTAGCTGACTAACGCTACCGCCAAACTGGAGAAATCCAAGATGGCAGCATCTGGTAATGTTCCCCTCTATCGAGAAAACATAATCATATACCAGGATTATTAATACTGGTGCAACTCTTATAGCAAAAGCACCGGATGTCGCGCAAGCCGGAGGTTCAGGAGCTCAAAGGCAACTGGCCGCGGGCGAACGCGTCCTGACAAAGGTCAGGGTGGAGAAGAACAAACTCCAAGATGCCAACACCAGGCTCGGCGAAGAGCTAAAAGATGTGCGAGCCCAGCTAGCTGACTCCGTGAAGGAAAATAAGAAGCTGCAAGGCGGCATATTTGGTATGTGTTCGGACTTACCTTTATATAGTTCGGCAAGTGAAGGAACTGACAGAATTATGTCTGTAGGTATATTGACGGGCCGTCCCGAAGAGGAGGTGTCCAGATCGTCGAGCGATCTGCTACAAGAGTTGTCACAAATGCACGAGCGAGCTCGGCAGGCGATGCAAAGTATTGTTAAGGCTTTATGGCCATCCGACTCCCCTCCAGGAAGTATGGATGGGCTCGTACAGCTACTCTAGGGAGCGCGGCGGCACATCCGATTATGGAAAATATCGGCCTGCCAGGAAGGTGCGCGAGACGCCTGGGCAATGGTGAAAACGTGGTATACCAAGCTCGACCCGAATCACATGGCCCGAGTCGGACCTGTAGGGTCAAATGGAGAAGAAATTCCCGTTAGCTTGGTATATGACCAGGTCCAAGTTGCCACCAAGTATTCCCAGCAGGATTGTAGGCTAGATAGCTTGTTAGATGGCATAGAATAAGAAGTGTTTGAGTCTAAGTGACTATGTACTTCATTTGACAAATTAATGTCTCTAGCTGAATTGTAAAAATGCTTGTCATGGCAGACCTTTTCGCTTCAACCTCTAGGCCCGAAGGTGCGGAGTGCTTCCGAATACCCGCTCGGTAATGTAAACCGGGGTACATGTAGAAGCCATGCGTAGGGGTCATAGTTTCTTGAACAGACAAGTATCCGGCTAGTTATGTTATATTACATTTTGATCGTACGAAACATCTTCCAGAGAGAATAGTTCCGTTAAGGGTTCCTTTCCCTGGGTAAGCATGCATTGATGTGCATGTCCAAACTATGTTTGAAAAACCACATCGTACATAACATTTGGGGGTCATAAAATGACAAGTAAAAAACATCTTTAGTCTGCTGACCGAATATTCCCTTGAGAATGCTAGCTTTCGGCTTCACCCAGTCTGGGGTACACATCTGGATGACTCGGCAGTAACAATCGCAGAGGAGCTCCCTTTATGCCCTAGCCGAACTAACGGGAACATAGGGCATAAGCACAGGAGCCAGGCAACCCATCTTGGCCAAAACTTAAGTCATATCGATGCATATAATGGCGAAGAAAAGGTACATACGTGAAAAAGACACATATGTGGTGAGCTAGGTGCTCGGAAAGTAATAATAATAAGCTTCTGTACAAGAAGCCCCCAGGTATAAATGACATACATATTACGAATTGTATGCATTTGTGGGCGTACGGTCGAGCCGTACAAGAGCTTTACAGCTTAATAAATAAAAGTGAAAAGAGAGGAAAAATAAATAAAGGGAAAAAAGGGGAAAAGGAGACAAACGAAGAGTCTGGAGCTAGGCATAGAATCTTCAGAGTCTATCCGCGTTCCATTGGTTCGGCTCCAGGTAGTTGTCTAATGCATCACGCAGGCGGTATGCTCCTTTGGTGAGAACTTCGTCGATGATGAAGGGACCCTCCCACTTGGGCTTGATCCTTTTTCTTCTCCGGCAAGCGTAGAACGAGTTCACCAATGTTATAAGTCTTGGCCCGTACTTCTCTGCTTTGATATCGGTGAGCCTGTTGTTGACAAAATGCGGAACGGGCCTTAGCGACGTCGCGCTCCTCCTCTAGGGCATCTAAGCTGTCCTGCCGATCTAGCTCGGCATCTCTCTCTTCATACATGCGCACTCGAGGTGAGTCATGAATAATGTCGCAGGCTAACACAGCCTCTGTGTCGTACACCATGAAGAAATGTGTATATCTGGTAGAACAGTTGGGCGTGGTCCGCAGCCCCCAGAGTACGGAGTCGAGCTCCTCCACCCAGTGCTTGTCTGATTCTTTCAAAGACAGCACTAACCTGGGTTTGATGCCGCTCATATTAAGACTGTTAGCTCGTTTGACTTGACCGTTGGTTTGTGGGTGGTACACGGAGGCATAATCGAGCTTGATGCCTAGATTAGCACACTAGGCTTTCACCTCATCGGCTGTGAAATTTGAGCCGTTGTCAGTGATAATGTTGTATAGAACACCATAATGGTGCACAACGCCGGATATAAAATCTATCAGTGGCCCGGCTTCGGCCGTTTTGACTGGTTTGGCCACTATCCACTTAGTGAATTTATCCACCATGACCAACAGGTATTTTTTCTTGTGGCTTCCCCCTTTAAGGGTTCCAAGCATATCAAGCCCCAGACCGCAAAAGGCCATGTGATGGGGATTGTTTGTCGAGCGGTGGGTGGCATATGGCTTTGGTTGGCGAAAAGCTGGCATCAGACGCAATGTTGGATGAGGTCCTGCGCGACTGCTCGGGCCGTTGGCCAATAGAAACCTGTACGGAATGCCTTGCTTACGAGGGCTCGAGCCGCGGCGTGGTGACCGCTGAGACCGGCATGAATTTCAGCCAAGAGCTGCCGCCCTTCCTCCTCGGAGATACATCTTTGAAGTGCTCCGGT
The DNA here is from genome assembly GCF_002162155.2 of Triticum dicoccoides. Taxonomy (NCBI): domain Eukaryota; kingdom Viridiplantae; phylum Streptophyta; class Magnoliopsida; order Poales; family Poaceae; genus Triticum; species Triticum dicoccoides. The sequence goes on along the minus strand of NC_041387.1, from coordinate 192,501,159 downwards.
AGAGCTTTTCTTACAGAGTTCTCCCTCGTGAACCTTGTAGGCTTTAGAGCGCCGCACAATGCAGCATGCCTCATTCAGATCCTCAGAAAGCTCTCGCCTATTAAGGTAGGCCAAGAAGGGTTTGGTCCATGGGGCGATGACTGCCATGATGATATGGGCCGACGGTGTAATTTCGGTGGCTGAGCCCCCGATGATATCGGTGTGTTCGGAATCTGGGGTTGTATCCAGATCCGGATTGGTATTACCGCTCTCCCCTTGCCACACCACGGATGGCTTAAAAATCCTTTCTAGAAAGATGTTAGGTGGGACGGGGTCACGCTTAGCGCTGATGCGAGCAAGGATCCGCTGCTTGATTACTTTCTCGAGCCACATGGTGAAACTCGAGCCCCTCGAACCGAGCCGGCATTTTGAGAACGGCGTCACGGTAAGCCGCCATCTTCGGATATTTGGCATAAAAATCTCCATCTATTTGAGATATTGCGAGGTTTGAATCCCCGCATACTTCCAGGCGTTGTATGCCCATGGAGACGGCCATCCGAAGAGACCATGCAATAAGGCTTCATATTCGGCTGCATTGTTGGAGTCCGTGAACAATATTTGTAGGACGTACTGAACAGTATCTCCTGTAGGGGATGTTAGGAAAACGCCTGCCCCTACGCCTGCCAGCATTTTAGAGTCGTCGAAGTGCATGATCCAGTTGGAGTATGTGCCGGACTCTTTAGGGAGTTCGGCTTCTGTCCATTCGACGATGAAGTCAGCCAATACTTGAGATTTAATGGCCCTGCGCGGTTTGTATGATATGTCGAATGGAAGGAGCTCAATGGCCCACTTGGCAATCTGGCCCGTAGCGTCACGGTTGTTTATTATGTCATTGAGAGGTACTTCGAAGGCCACGGTAATTGAACACTCTTGAAAGTAGTGTCGTAGCTTCCAGGATGCCATAAAAACCGCGTATGCTATTTTTTGGTAATGAGGGTGTCAGGATTTGCATGGTGTGAGGACAGTGGATACGTAGTATACCTGCTTCTGGAGCGGGAATTTGTGTCTGTCCTCCTCTCGTTCGACAATGAGCACCGCGCTCATGACTTGGTGTGTGGCCGATATGTATAATAACATGGGTTCACCGACGTTTGGCGCGGCCAGTATTGGGTTGCTCGCTAGAAGAGCCTTTATTTCTTCTAATCCGGCTGTTGCCGCATCCGTCCACTCGAAGTGTTCGGTGCGTCGGAGAAGGCGATACAGTGGCAATGCCTTTTCTCCTAGTCTGGAGATAAAGCGGCTTAGAGCTGTCACACATCCAGATAATTTTTGGACTTGTTTAAGGTCTGTCGGTGTAGCCAACTGTGACAAAGCTCGGATTTTAGCTGGGTTTGCCTCAGTTCCTCTATTGGAAACGATGAAGCCCAGAAGCTTTCCAGTGGGAACACCGAAAACACACTTTTCCGGATTAAGGTTGATGTCATATGTTCGGAGGTTGTCAAATGTGAGACGCAGATCGTCTATTAAGGACTCGGCGTGCCTGGTTTTGATGACTACGTCATCCACGTATGCTTCAACTGTCTTGCCGATTTGTTTTTCCAGGCATGTTTGAATCATGCATTGATAGGTGGCACCGGCATTTTTGAGCCCGAAAGGCATAGTGTTGAAGCAGAAAGGCCCGTATGGGGTGGTAAATGCCGTTGCGGCTAGATTGGACTCCTTCATCTTGATTTGATGGTATTCGGAGTATGCGTCGAGGAAACATAGTGAGTTGTGTCCTACGGTAGCATCAATGATCTGATCAATGCGGGGGAGGGGAAAGGGATCCTTAGGGCAAGCCTTGTTGAGGTCTTTGAAATCGATGCATAGGCGCCAGGATTTATCCTTGTTTGGTACCATCACCAGGTTTGCTAGCCAGTCCAGGTGTTTTATCTCTCTGATGAATCCAGCCTCGAGTAACTTCGCTAGCTCCTCTCCCATGGCTTGTCGTTTGGGTTCGGAAAAGCGCTGTAATGTTTGCTTGACCGGCTTGTATCCCTTCAGTATGTTTAGGCTATGTTCGGCCAGTCTGCGTGGGATTCATGTTATATCAGAAGGGTGCCAGGCAAATATGTCCCAGTTTTCACGTAGAAACGCCCGCAGTGCGGCGTCGACCGTGGGGTCCAGCTGTGACCCAATGGATGCTATCTTTGTGGAGTCCGTTGGGTGGACCCGGAATTTGACTATTTCATCTGCTGGTTTAAAGGAGGTGGATTTGGATCGCTTGTCGAGTATCATGTCGTCCATACCCACCGTGAAGCGCAATGCAGTTTATTCTTCGGCCGCGAGGGCTTCAGACAATGCCTCAAGGGCTAAGGTAGCGGATTTTTTTTCGGTGTGGAGTGCTATGTCCGGATCACTGGCAAGAGTGATGATTCCATTGGGCCCGGGCATCTTGAGCTTCATGTACCCGTATTGGGGTATAACTTGGAAGCTTGCAAATGCATCTCACCTTAAAAGGGCGTGATATCCACTATTAAAAGGGGCCACCTAAAAGGTTATCTCTTTGCACCGATAGTTCTCCGGCGTGCCGAATACCACATCGAGTGTGATTTTTCCCGCACATTGTGCCTCCCGACTAGGAATACTTCCTCGAAAGGTCGTGCTGCTTTGCTCAATGCGGCTCCTGTCTATTTCCATTTTGTCAAGAGTTTCCTCATAAATGAGGTTTAGTCCCACTTCCGCCGTCCATGAGAACTTTGGTAAATAGAAAACCGTCCACAATTGGACTAATGACCAGTGCAGCAGGTGCCCGGACTGTTCTGAATTTTGGTTCATCACTGGCATTGAAAGTTATGGTGGTGTCGTTTTAGGTGTTTATTGCTGCAACATGGCAGACTTCGGCAAGGCCGCGGAGTGTACTTTTGCTCCTATTATTTGAGGCGAAAGTCTCGAAGACTGTCTACACTATATGGTTGTTGTCTTATGTGGGATGTTGCTCTGCGGTATTTTTGATGAGGAGATCCTCGCCGCTCTTGGCCACCTGCCGGAGTATCCAACATGCTCTAAGGCTGTGGGTTGGTATGGTATTCAGTGTTGTTTGTATCTAGCATGGCCTATCGAGCCATCACTCTAGGACAGTTCCGCGCCCCATAATGGGCTTTGATTTTTTGGTTACTGGATCGGGCGACCGACGAGGGTGCACCCTTTTTGTCAGGATGAGGGGTTTAGTGGAAACCGGTGGCTCCCAAGAGGTTGCCTGAGTTTTCCAGGCGCTTTCCATTATGCAGTACTTCTGTACTATGGTTCTCAGGTCTGCAAAGTGTGATACGTGACGACGATTGATTGCATTGAGGATTCCCTCGTCCGTACAGTTTTTGCAGAATAATGAGATTGCGTCTTCATCATGGGAGTCTTTGATCTTGTCCTTGACAAGGAGGAATCTAGCCCAAAAGTGATGGACCGTTTCCCGGGACTGCTGTCTGATGTGGGTAAGATCGCTTATATCTGTGTGGGTGGGTAGATTTAAGTCCGAACCCTGACCCAATCTGGGATCTGGAGATTGAGAAACTTCCGAGCTTAACAGCTTTGGCTCCAGAATATCCACCAGTTTTTCAGGCCCACATTCCGATTCCAAGTTCGGAGTACGGGGCAAGTCTTCCCGCCCGTGAGTATCCGGATCTGTGAGCCCGGAGATCCGAGCATAGTTCATCCTCAACATAGGGGAAGAGTCGTCGCACTGCTCCTCCAATACCGCTATCTGATGGGTGATCGGTGGAGATTCAATTTCTCTCTAATCGGGTTTAAGCCCAATCCGATCGTAGTCCATAACGACTACCAAGGTAGTGATGCAATCCAGGAGTTCATTTATGGATGATAACTCCATCAGATCCATCTGTTCGGAGTATTCTGAGCTGACGCGGAGGCGATTTTCGATGACACGAGAAGTCATCGTCGGCCCGACGGCCGAACAGGCAACCATGGTAAAGCCGCCCAGCCGGAGGGTTTGGCCTGAGGCCAGAACTCCCCCGGAGGTGATGTTGTTCCTGATAACAAGGCGAGCCATCAAACCTATCTTCGACGTCATAGCGGAACTCTCAATGAAAGTACCAATGCCGGTGTCAAAACCGGCGGATCTCGGGTAGGGGGTCCCGAACTGTGCGTCTAAGGTTAATGGTAACAGGAGGCGGGGGACACAATGTTTACCCAGGTTCGGGCCCTCTCTAAGGAGGTAATACCCTACTTCCTGCTTGATTGATCTTGATGAATATGAGTATTACAAGAGTTGATCTACCGCGAGATCGTAATGGCTAAACCCTAGAAGTCTAGCCTATGAGATTATGATTGTTGTCCTACGGACTAAACCCTCCGGTTTATATAGACACCGGAGGGGTCTAGGGTTACACAAAGACGGTTACAGAGAAAGGAATCTACATATCCGCATCACCAAGCTTGCCTTCCACGTAAAGGAGAGTCCCATCCGGACACGGGATGAAGTCGTCTATCTTGTGTCTTCATAGTCCAATAGTCCGGCCAAAGTGTATAATCCGGCTGTCCGAGGACCCCCTAACCTAGGACTCCCTCAGTCACCCTGGCCCAACCAGAAGCCTTAGAATGGGCAAGTTCCGTTCTAACAGCATGGACCGAGCCAAGCTTAATCACTGGTTCGGATCCCCCGCCCTAGATCAGCTCGAGGAGCTCACTTTTGATGATCGGCATATGCGCTCGCTGCCAACGTCCGTGCTCCACCTCGCGCCCACGCTGCGCGTCACCAAGTTCAGGAACTACCGTCCCACCCCCTTAATGACGCGCCCGCTCTTATTCTACCACGACTGAAGCACCTCGAGCCCGTTGTCGTCTGCCTCTCAAACGGTGACATGGAGCGCTTGCTCCATGGCTGTACTGCACTCGAGTACCTTTGTCTTCAGGCGCTCAATGGGTTGAGTACATTCCACATCACCTCCATGACTCTCCGGACTATTTATGTATGATGCTGGTTTGGCAGGAAGACATCACAAGATGTGTACCATGGTATGGTCATTGAGGACACACCTGCACTTGAGAGACTACTTGTACTTGATCAAGTAGATCCAACAAGAATCAATGTCATTTCTGCATCGAAATTTATAGTGCTAGGCTACTCGTCTGACCAATACTCCGAAGTTATTATTGGATCCACACCCGTTCAGGTACAACAACCGCCTTCTACTTCTCCTTCTACAAATTAACATTATTTCTAATTTTGAAGATGTGTGTTCATATGTCATTCAGAAAATACCTCCAAAAATCCTGACCGCGAAACTGCGCACAGTGAAGGTCTTGGCACTAGAATCTATCGGCCCCAACCTGAGATGCTTTCTGTGCCTGGAGAAGCTATATATCGAGGTGATGTTCCTTTCCTGTTAAATGTTAACCATAAGGGAGTTCAATTTGTGACACCTTTTTCCAAGTTTACAATGACAATGTACTATGATTTCTGAAGGATTTTGTTGGAGGATTTCAGTACATACATGTCTCCTTTTCCAAGTTTACAATGACAATGCTTGATCCATATGGTTACAATCCATATGCATTTCTCCTTTGGATTCATCTGTACTAGTTTTCTTAGGGAACTTTTCATACACTCCAACATCTTGTGAAGATGGAAGATGGCATGTTAATGCCCATGTTAATGATGTCAGATCAAAGATGGCATGTTAGTGCATTTTACAAATCCTGCAAACCAAATAGGCATGTAGTAGTATTCAAAACCGCATCTAGGCACTAACACATTTTCTTCTTTTGCAGATGAGATTAGGCCCAGTGGTGGATAATGTGATACAATATAACAATCACGTTGAATGCCTAGATCTGCATCTCTCAGGAATTACTTCGAACTCGTACCGAGGGACCTTACCGGCGATTATATTCACTAGGTTCTTTGTTGTCAGAGCAAGGGTGCTGAAGATAATGAGGTTTGCCCAACATTTATTTCGGAAAAATGAATGGTTTGTTGATCAGCGCTGGCGCCTGCGGCAGAATGGAATAGGCTCCAAAAGTGCTGAATTTCATTTTGGAACTTCAGATGACAGAGTAATCGGAACTCATTGTGTCAACCCCGTAGATGACTTCTCAGTTGGTGAACCCTTTGCAAAAGTTGTGAGGTTTCGAAACCAGACTTAGAAGTTGTAATATTAGTTTGAACCTATCTGATATCCATGTTCAGTGGATCAGCGCGAGCGTTTGCAGCTGATGAGCTGAATTTCATTTCTAATATCAGTTTGAATCTTGTAATCTTCGAATTTTAAGCCATATAACTCTGGAATTTGAACCATGTAATATTTCGAGCCTTTGTGGTACAATCATTGAAATGGCATCGTATGAGACTCGTATATTGGTAGCACTATTTTGAACTTAATATGCAATGGTCTTAGATTTGATTTTATTAACCATTCTCGAATCTGTTTACCTTGTTGATCTCACAGCACACGATCTGTATAGCTAACTCGACTGCGATCTTGGACATTATTGCACGTGGTTGGTTTCTTCCACCGTGTGCCATGTAGAGCACATAATTAATTATCACACTCAACTGTCCATCATCACCCTTCTGTGTAACTTTGACCTCATCACCCACGGACAAACTTACGACCGAAGTCATTCCACACACTTTGTTTTTACAAAGCTTTTTTCCTATAAACGCCCATGATTTGTCCCTCTTCTAGTCGACGCGTGGCAAACCAAGCCGGGCGGGAAGCTTGCGCGGTAAACTGCGTGGTAGCGCGGGAATAGGCTCACTAACGATACATTTCGCGCCTCTTCGAGCCCACGCGTGGTCAAACTGCGGTGAAGTGTTGTCAAACATGCACTGGAATCCTCACCTCAGTGCGGTGTTGTCAAGCGTGCACTGGAATCCTTCGCTACGAACGCCGTGACAAGACGTGACGATCCAGCTGGCTAGCCCCCATTTTATACAGCGGCTATTTAACCCTTGTGTCTCTTCAACCTTTCCCCATTGCAAGAAGCACACCCACCATGACAAATTCTTAGAGAGTATCCTGCGCGGCTCCAATGGCGATCCGAGCGGCTGCCAACAACGACCAGCAGTTCACCATCCATGTCATGGTGGACACCCACCGAAGGTTTGAGGAGCTCTCGGTGGTGTACACCAACCACCTCGTCTGGGTGGAGCACTCCATCCGCATCATGGAGTTGTTGCTTACCAACAAGAAGTACAAGGTGGTCGGGTTCGACATCGAGCACACCCGCGCTCGTGTCGGGTCGTCACAAGGTGGTTGTTGCCCAGATATGCATGGGCCACCAGGTCCTCGTCTACCACTGCTGCCTGGCCATAAGGCCTTGCAAGCATTTCACCAGCTTTGTCCACAGCCCCCACTACATGTTCGCTATGGTCGACATCAGCAACGATGTCAAGGTGCTCAAGAATTCGGGCATCGCCTGCCAGAATCCTGTCGACATCCAGGGCCAATACAAGATCTGGGGCAGCAAGGAGCATGAGAAGGACTCACTATTTCACCTCACTGAGGGCATCATCGACCCCTATTACGGAGATATGAAGGATTCCTGCAACAACGACAAGTGTGCCTGGCACTCGGCCTGGATGAAGAAACTCGACAAAGATCACGTCATGTACGTGGCCAAGGAGGCGTACATGTTCTATGACATGTATAGGCGGATCGTTGACATGAGGAAGTGCCTCCTTCCCCAAAACAGCGAGGGATCCAGCCGGAAGCAGAGCAATGGAAAGCGTCGTTGCAACAAGAAGTAGATGATTAGATCCTCGTTTCTCCTAGTTTAGTATGCATGTAATTGGTTACTTTGGTGTGTGAAAATGTTATCTGTGTAGTCACTTGTCTAATTGTATGCTTAATTTGGTTATGCAATGCTGTCTTTTTAAGTATATTCGTTGATGCTCTATAGATAGAGCAAATCACATCACACACGGACTAAACAAGGGAACCCGTCGGTGATGATTCCATGAATCACTGACGATTGTATACCCGCAATCGTTTGCTCACAACACACACGGCTTGTTAATAGGAATCGTCAGTATTGTTCTCGGTCTTCCCACACATTTCTGATTACAGACCTGTTTGCCGCGTATCACACACATCTTGTTAAGTTGAACCATTTCTGTTCTCTTGGCTCAACATAAATAGTTCATCCGAGTGAACTTTATGCCGTATATCACACACATCTTCATCTGGTCGCCCGTTTTTGTTGTTCCGCCTCATCATAAACAGTTCATCTGAGTGAACCGTATGTTGTGTATCGCACACGCCTTCATCTGGCTGCCCGTTTCCTTTGTTCCTCCCATCGCAAACAGTTAATTGAACTGAAAAGTATGCCCTACATCGCACACGGAACCAAAATCTGAACCGTGTTTGATGCATATGTCATCGCAAACATTTTGGACATTTTTGACGGTTCTCTGACACCATCGTTTGCAATTACTGCATCGCACATTGTTTCTCGAAGGGACTCTGATCATAGTGTCGTGTTACCAACATCTTGCAGTAGTGTGTGGTCTATGGCAGCGATCACACACATGAGAGGGTGTTGGGAAACGTAGTAGAAAACAAAGCAAAAATCGCCCTACGATCACCCAGAAACAATATGAAGATGCATTAACTGTTAGGATAACATTTGTTACCGACACCGAGTAGCAGCAGAAGTCAACGAGTCGGTATAGATCGTACTTGGAGTCCCTCGAACCATAGATCAACGATCCCACGGACCGCCCACAAATGATCCCTCAAACGGAAGATCGAAAGCATGGCCTCTCTACTTGGTCGCAAGCGTACAGTGTTCACGATCCAGCAGCGCTTCGCTGTCTGGAGCTAATCGTTGCCAGAGAATTGAAGGGGGGAGATTAGAATCACACTAGCCTTCTAATTATGAGGATTAGAGGATCTAGGTCAACCTATAATTGATCAACTAGGACCAACTAGAACTAGAACTAGAGAACTAGAGGAGGATCCAAAACTTGTGTGTTCCAAGAGTGCAAAAACCTCTAGTATATATAGGTTGGAGGGGAGGAGGGGCGCCACAAGGGGGAAGGAATCCCCTCCCCTTGCACCAACCAAGGAGGGTTCGAGGAGTCCTTCCCCCTCCCCAATTCGGCCTCCCAAAGGGGGAAAGTGGATGCCTCCCCTACATGGACCTTGGTGGCCCAATACTCCCTCCACCACTTGGCCTTTTAAGGTCCGTTAATATTAAACTAAATATAAAAGCCTCCTAACAATTACAAGAGACTTTCATTATTAATTTAGCATCATCAAAAACATTTTCCACCTATATATTATTTATCGGCAATACTCGGTATTACCCAATAAACTCTGAAACCCTTCCGGTGACCCCGAAACACTTCCGATTCCTATCGAAACTATTTCGTATATTAGTGAAAAAATTCCACAAATAAATACTCAATACTCTCATCATTCTAACACTTAGAAGATCATGATTACCTTAAGCTTGTGACCCTGTAGGTTCGGTAAAGCATAGACATGAACAAAACCCCTTTGTTCAATGAACGGTAGCGGAACCATGGATGTCCATATCAATCCCTATGGTTACATGAATGACATTCGAGTGAACCTTTGGTTATCATGTGATGTTTTGTCACGCCCAATATGCGACCCTATCCTAAAGAAACTCGAAGTCCCACCAGGGTTAGAAGCGCATGTTGGAGACGCTTTTGCAAGGTGGATATCATTAATTACATCGTACCATTACATAATAGTTGGGGATACATACAAGAGGCATACAATGACACACGAATACAACAACCTCATACATAAGAGCAACATCCGACTATGGATGAAAGAAAAACAGAAACTCAAACAACATCCACCCTGCTAGCCCAGGTTGCCGACCTGGAACCTATCCCCTGATCGAAGAAGAAGCAGAAGAAGAACTCCAAAACAAGTAAACATCGCTCTCGCGTCATGATCATCGCATTACCTATACCTGCAACTGTTGTTGTAGTAATCTATGAGCCATGAGGACTCAGCAATCCCATTACCATGGGTATCCATACTAGCAAAGCTTAAAGGGGATGGAATGGATAAGTGGTGAGATTGCAACCGCGACTAAGCATGATATGGTGGCTAACTTACGAATACAAGAATAAGATGAGAAGCTACACAAATGGTCGCAAACTAGTAATGATCAAGAAGTGATCCTGAACTACTTACGTCCAAACATAAACCAAACCGTGTTCACTTCCCGGACTCTGCCGAAAAGAGACCATCACGGCTACACACGCGATTGATGCATTTTAATTAAGTCAAGTTTCAAGTTCTCTACAACCGGATATTAATAAATTCCCATCTGCCACATAACCGCGGGCACGGCTCTCGAAAGATTATACCCTGCAGGGGTGTCCCAACATAGCCCATCACAAGCTCTCACGATCAACGAAGGATATTCCTTCTCCCGGAAAGACCCGATCAGTCTCAGAATCTCGGTTACAAGACATTTCGACAATGGTAAAACAAGACCAGCAAGACCGCCCGAATGTGCTGATAAATCCCGATAGAAGCTGCACATATATCATTCTCAAGTCACACCAGATGAACACTACGTACAACAACCGAAGACCCCGGGTGAAGGGGTGGCACCGCAAGTGGCTCTAGGTTGGACCAACA
>NC_041387.1:192368052-192490309 GCF_002162155.2 Triticum dicoccoides | reverse complement strand
AAGATGACCCTCGAGCTTGCGAAAACCCAAGGGAAAGTTATAGGTTGTTAGGCAAATGTAAAACCAAGGTTAGGCCTTGCTGGAGGAGTTTTATTCAAAGTGAACTGTCAAGGGGTTCCCATAAACCCAACCGCTTGACGAACACAAAATCAAGGAACATAACACCAGTATGACGAAAACTACGGCGACAAGAGTGGAACAAAACACCAGGCATAAGTCTGAGCCTTCCACCCTTTACCAAGTATATAGATGCATTAATTAAATAAGAGATATTGTGACATCCCAACATAATCCTGTTCCACCATGGAGCAATCTTAAACTTCACCTGCAACTAACAATGCTATAAGAGGGGCTGAGCAAAGCGGTAACATAGCCAAACAACGGTTTACTAGGAAGTGTGGAAAAAGGTGAGAGGCTGACATGGCAATTTGGGAAGCGCCACATCGCGATAGCATCGAGACAACTAGCATAGGAATGATAGTAGTGAGATCCAGTGTAACGGCCATATTTTCTAAAATCCCTCTAGGAAGAAGAACGAGTCCATGAAGAAGGCAAACGGATGAAGACGAACCAAGCGTAGTCGAACAAATCCTCACGATCGCAACGAAATAGGAACTATCGGGAAGAAGCACAACCGGAAAGAAGTAAACAACATGGTAAACACACAACACATAAACATGACATGATGCTCAACCAGGTACGATGCATGAAAATGCTCTATGATGCTACTCATGGCAAGAGATGATGCATACAAGAACAACACATCAAAGCAAGTTTAAATGAGGCTGGAAACAACACATAACAAATTTCATAAGTCCTCATATGCAAGTTTCGAAATTGGTCCAGATCTGAATAAACCTTATGTTGAAGTTGTTAAACATCAAGTTAAGATGCACCAAGATCATCTACGCGAAAATCTAGTTAAGTTACATATAAAGTTCATTTAATTCGGAGCTACGGCCTATAAGATATGAGCAAAACAAGTTAAACATGGCATTGATGCAAAATACATTCAAACATCAAGCAAACACACTCAAAACAAGGATTCAACATGATATGATTAAACTACATGCAAAATCAAGCAAGTTTCATATAGAGCATGCTCAAAACGGAGCAACGGTGCAACACATACACTCCAAACAAGTTATAACAACAATCTGTTCAAAACATCAACTAGGCACTTTGCAAACATCAAAACAACATGCTACAGGAATCATATGAGCATAAACTTGACATGCAATTCATTTACAGATAACATACTTAAAATAACATTAAGGTTCAGGTTCATAGGCATCACGATTAAACCAATATGATCAATGCAAAAAGCAACTTTATAACACAGGAGTATATGCATGAGGAAAGTTAATATGATGGCATGTTGGAGGCATGAAACAAAGATGCTACAGAAACTATACATAGCAACCAAGGGCATGGCATCACATTACACATAACAAAGATCAAATAACCTCAAAGAATAATATACATATGGCCCATGGATTAGTGGGAACCAACATGCCAAGATTGAATGTTGAAACAGTTTCAGCAAATGTAAAACAACAACATTATCATAGCATGTTTGCAAGCGTGGAACAAAGGCATATGTTATCCAAAATTAACAATCATGGCATGTGAACATATTACTCATAGCATACTTCAACACATGTAATTGGAGCATTTCCAAAAGAGGCATGTATCAACTAATAATAAGCTCACAACAAAGCATCATGAAGTTAACAGAAATCTGATGCATTATATAAGCATGTTCATGGCAATGAAAACATAAGGTATAGGACATATATAGGGCATAAAAAGGTATATCATGATATATCATAACATGGAAATCAAAATATGTCAACTAAGCATCTCCATATTATGCATGGATTAATTAATAACATCAAGCAAAGATGGCATCATGATATGACACAAACAGACTTGATAGAAAGTTAATAGCAAGTAGCCCACTTCACAAGCTTGATGCTCTCACTACAGGGCATATAAAAATACATGGATTGTACCATAGAAAAGATTACATGATTATGCTCCTAAAACATGTAGACATTATGCTCAAAAGAAAATCACTCAAAAAGATATAAAAATGACAATTAGGCCAGTTATAATAGTTTCAGCAGTTAACATCAACATGCAGTTTTGCAACAGGGATTAATATGTCAAGATGCAGCCTAACATGAATGAAAAGCACACCAACACCTAGATCATGAAGATCAGAACCTCTGCATATGAATATCATCATCATAGGATCAACAGGGACAAAGCTACACCACTCACAAGATGCATACATGATGTTAACAATCAGCAGATTCCAGCAGTTATATTACTTAGCAGTTTTGCAATGAATATTAAGGCATCAATTGTCACACCCTAGCTAGTCATGCATTAGAGTGTTGCATCATGTTTACTCTTTCATCAGAAACTTGAAATGGGGATTTGTGAAACCCTCAGAATCATTTCTGAAAATGACCCAAATAAAAATTTCTCCAAAAAGGTCCAAGAAAATGCTCATGTTGCTCTCTGAAAATATTGGACAGAGATAAAAATCAAACCAATATTTTTAAGAGCTCATAAGTATTTATTTTGGGCATTTGGAATTAATGCATAAATATTTGCATTGGAAATATATTAGTTATATATATTAATATATGTCCAAAAATTATGCCACCTGTTGGGGAGCTCTGGAATAATATATCTAGCTCCTGCAAAAATTGGCATAAGGTTATAAAATGATTTAATGTTTTATTTAAATCAAAACAAATGTCAGAAATTAGAAAAACAAAAATAAATAAAAGGAGGAGCTTACCTGGGCTCCTCCCTGTCCGGCCCAGCCAGCTGGCCGGCCCAGCCAGCAAGCGGCCCAGCCCGCCTCCCTCCTCTGTCGTCTTCGTCCTCGACAGAGGGAGGGGAGTGTGCCCAGCGCGCGCGCGCGCCACCGCGCCACGCCACCAGCTCGCCTGCCTGCCTGCCCCTCCCCTCCTCGTCTGGATGGCCTGGAACGACGCCACGCCCTCCCCCTGCTCTCTCTCACTCTCCCTCGGTTCTTCCCCTCCTCTCCCTCGCTCTCCCTCTCCCGTGTCCGAACGCCACCATCGCCGCCGTTCGCCATAGCAGTCGCCACCGGCCACCGCTCGCCCCTCCGCTGAGCTCAGGAGCTCCGCCGCGACCCCCTCTTCCTCCCCACCAAGCCAAGCCCCTCGGGAAGCTCTGCATCGCCTCCACGCCATCGTCTTCGTCCTCGACCGCCGCCGATGGTCGCCGTCGATTCGCCGCCGTTCGTGCTTCCCCGAGCTCGCTGACCCTCCCTGCATGATCCTCGTGAGCCCCTGCTTCGTTTCCCCCTAACCCCATGTTCGATTTCGAGCTCTAGCCGCCCCTCTACCGGAGCCGAGACGCTCCGCCGCACGGGCTCGTCGCCGGCGAAGCCCCGGTGACCATTTGGTCACGGGCGTGCACCCGTTGTGCTTGCCGCGACCCGTAGAGCCCCTCCAGCGCCTCAGCTCCCTCGCCTGCGAGCAGCAGCGCCGATCCCGACCGCACCCGAACTCCGGCCGCCGCTCACGAGCTCGCCGTCGTCGGTACCGGCCACCACAGGCACGGCCACCACCACCGTTCGACGCGCGGGAGCAAGGGCTCTCCAACGAGCCCAAGCACGGCCTCGCCCGTGCCCTGTAGCGCGTTTCCGTATCGCGCCGCCGTCTCGGGCCTCGCCGGCGTCATGTCGCCGGTGGGTTTGACCTGTTTGACCTGGGGTTTGACCCCCCCAGGGTCACTGACGCGTGGGCCCCATCGGCCAGTTGGTTAGATTAGCGCTAATCACTGTTAGTTAACCCCCCTGACACTGACGAGTGGGCCCCAGCGCCACTAACTCCTAACTAGGATTAAATTAACCCTGTTAACCCCCCCCAGTCACTGACGTGTGGACCCCACACGTCAGGTTTGACCCCAGCCAGCCGCAGTTGACGACTGACGTCATGCTGACGTCATGCTGGCGCAATATAAATATTTCTGGATTTAATTAAATCAGGAAATCCCAGAATATTATTTAAACTTCAAAAATTCATAACATTTATTCTGTAACTCCAAATCAGACAAATTATATATGAAAAATGATCAGAAAAATCCAATCTATCCATCTGTACTATTTTCATGCATGATCAAACAAGTTAAATTGGTGTTTAAAGCAGAACAAGGAAAAGCACTTTAAAAGGCCATGCTTGAGTTTGAAATTTGAATCTTTGATTCAAATTGGTTCAAACCCTTCTGGTTTCAGTTGGATTAGCCCAACACACTCATATTGCCATGTTTCATGCATGCATCATATTGTTGCACATTGTTTGGTGATGGTTGTGTATCGGTGTCCTTTGCGACAGGTTCTGCCTCCGAGGAGTACCGTGATTACCCTAACGAAGAACCGTATCAGTGCATCGAACCATCAGGCAAGCAACCAACCATTTGATCATATCGATACAATCCCATGTTCTCGCTCCTGCTCTCTTTTACTGCATTAAGACAACGCGTTTCAAACTGCTGTGTGCTACGGTAGTTGAACCCATTTCCTCTGCATGACCTGTCATTGCCACAGTAACTAGATGAAACCCACTAGCATGTGTAGGAGTTGTTTGAGCCATATGTATGTGTTGTTCCTACCTTGCTATGCCTGCTATGCTTAGAGTCGTGTCAGGTCTGGTTCATCTAGGTGATGGGCTAGAGTGAAATGATTATGTCGGTAATGAGAGTGATGTGGTGAACACGATTTGGTAAAGGTATCGATGAGAGGCCATGTAGGAGTACATGGTGGGTTGTTTCATTGAAGCCGACCTTAAGCACTGAGATCTGTATGTGTGATTTAAGAATCAGCTACTACCATGCATTGGGCCCGAAACCAATGGACCCTCTCGGCTTCTTATTCACCCTAGTTCTCCGTCCAGGAGTTGCAAGTAGTTTCTGGTGTTTGTAGCCTACTGGAGGCCGTGGACAGCGCTGACCGTAGGGGTGGGCTGTGATGCGGTAGGTACGTGGCACGGTGTACCGAATACCCGTTAGGTATCTCGGGAACCCTGTTCACATCGTTCGGGGCCGTATGGGAAACCTCGGCCGGACTCCCTGCGGATGGAACCTCGATAGGCGATAAACCTGGACTGGAGGCTTAGGTGATTAGGTAGGTCGTGGCCGACACCCACGTTGGGCTTCCGCTTGAAGGTTGCCGAGTACATGTCGTGTAAACGGCGGTAAGTGGTGAGAGCGTGTATGAAGAAGTACACACCTGCAGGGTTATCATAACCTATTCGAATAGCCGCGTCCGCGGTAAAGGACTACTTGGTTGCCTATACAGTTCATAGACAAGTAAATGGAAACTACTAAAAGCCTCAAGATAAGTGTGAGTGCCGAGGATGGCTCTTCCGTAGGAAGACGGAGGCGGATCCTCGGTAGTGTATTGAAGTGGTGAGTAGTGGACTCGTGTGCGCAAAACCATTTCAAGTTGAAGTATCGTAGGATAGTCTGGCCAAGAGTCAAAGCTGGCTTGCTACAATAACTCCACCAACCCTTCTTGACAATATGCATGTATGTAGGATCTGATGTAAGTCTTGCTGAGTACCTTTGTACTCATGTTGCTATAATTTACATTTTTACAGAAGACGCTGCAACCCCTTCTGATGGGTTCTACGTAGACGTTGACATCAACGAGTAGGCTAAAGGCCCAGGTGGTGACCCTGAGCTTGTGAAGGACCACGTAGTATAGTTAGGCTTTCCAAGCCTCTTTTATTTTACTAGTTGTCTGTACTCAGACAAGTTACTTCCGCTGCTGGTTTGTATGACTGTATGACTTGAATGCTGGGTCGTGTGACCCGTTCCTTTGTGTATGTTATGTATGGCTCCCTGAGCCTTAAATAAAGTACTTGTATCGTAGAGTCATGTTGTGATGCTTCGTTGTATTTGCACATATCGAGCATATTGTGTGTATGATTGAAATGCTTGGTATGTGTGGGATCTGACTACCTAGTTGTTTATCTTTAGTAGCCTCTCTTACCGGGAAATGTCTCCTAGTGTTACCGCTGAGCCATGGTAGCTTGCTACTGCTCTGGAACACTTAGGCTGGCCGGCATGTGTCCTTCTTCGTTCCTGTGTCTGTCCCTTCGGGGAAATGTCACGCATTGAGTATCGGAGTCCTGTTAGCCCGCTACAGCCCGGTTTACCGGAGTCCTGCTAGCCCAGTGCTACAGCCCGGACCCACTTGCTGATGACCGACACGTTCGAAGCTGTGTCATGGATGCCTGTCCCTGTAAGTCTGTGCCACTTTGGGTTTACGACTAGTCATGTCAGCCCGGGCTCCTTATCATATGGATGCTAGCGACACTATCATATACGTGAGCCAAAAGGCGCAAACGGTCCCGGGCAAAGGTAAGGCGACACCCGTGGGGATACCGTGCGTGAGGCCGCAAAGTGATATGAGGTGTTACCGGCTAGATCGATGTGACATCGAGTCGGGGTCCTGACAGCGTTGGCATCAGAGCCAGACTGCCTGTAGGTTCTCCAAGCCAAACTGGTCGATGTTGAGTCTAGAAATTCTTTAGTTATATGTAGGGGAATTGTTTGTGGGTTGGAACGTAAGGCTCTTTTTACTCCTTTATCTTATGACATTCTGATCTGAGTCAGTCCATTCTTCCACCGGGGGTTAAGGAATTAGGATCTATTCTCTCTATCAGGATCACGTGTTACTAATCAGTAGTACCTTATAGGTATGATGGATACAAGCCTAGTTCAGTTCTTCTACCATATTATGTTGCTAGGATGGACTTAGAATTTGATATGATGATGTTGAGTGTGTATGAAATCCTTTGTCAAATGTCTCAAAATCCTTCTTGAGCATTTACAGCTGTTATGCTGCCGAAATTTTGCTAGAAATTCTAATGCCTTTGCATTATGATTGTGCTTTCAGATGGCCACTCGCGACATCAATCAAGTGGTTCGCCTGACTCGATGCCTAGATGTACCCGGCCATACTGCCAAGTTGGTCAGGGTAATGACTGAGGCTGGATACCGCTGGTATCCTGAGTACACGGTCGAAGAGCAATTCCGAGACTTTAATCAAAGCCAGTATCTCTGCACTGTCAGGATATTTCCATCTTATCCTGGGTCCACCGAGCCCCTTCACTGCTCCTATGGACTCGGGGTTACTATTGAGATGGCTGTGCAGGATGCCGCCTACTCTATGATGACCATCATGCGAGTCAGATCTGGACTATTTCGGGACTCTGATTTCCGGTATATGCCAGGATCACTTCCGGGAGCACAAGGGTATCTCCAGGCTATCTATGCTGACCCCACTCAGGAGGATTCACGGACTCGCACCACTGCTGAGATGCTCGAGGATAAGGACCGTGAAAATCGGGCCTTGAGGTTAGAGCTCTTCAATACCCGTGCTGACCACTGGGCCACATTGACTCGGTTCGCACCGGCGGTGCAAGCTGGATATTCAGATATGCGCGATCTCTATCCTGTGAGATCTGCTCTGCCAGACGTGATGGGTTGGCGTGATGTAGGAGGCATCACCCCACCTCGCGGTCCCCGCAGGCCACCGTCTGTTGGTCCAAGGCCTCATCCTAGCCCCTATGGTCCACAAGCTCCGCGAGATCGTCTGTTTCCGGATGATCATGTTGAGCTTCCAGGCTATGGAGGTGACTTTTACGAGGACTACTACGGATCGGTCTGAGCTAGTGGTAGTATCACTAGTTTGCACTAGCTGTGTCGTCTATCGTCCCGCGTGACCGTGGGATATGACCTAGTTTGTACTCTTTCCGGAGGAGTAGAAAATAATGTATAGGAGCTTGGAATGCCTCTGATGAGATGTAATCCTCTTTTCACCGTAATAGTACTTTGTTTGGTCTTGTACTAAACCCTGTATGGTGTGTATGATGATGGAATAAAGAAGCAGTTTCTGTATCTACCATGTCATACGGATGATCATCTTGCACATTTGGTATCCTATGTCGGAATTTATCATTCTGACTAAATTATTGTCTTGTTTACCTAGGATGGTCAACACGCGCACTAACCCTGCTCCGCAAGAGCAGGCCGAAGGCAGTGAAGTCAGGGATGCAAATCTGCCTCATCCTCCTTCCCTAGCCGAGGTTATGATGGAAGCTGAGAGAAACAAGCGGGAGACCAACCGTTTGTTGGAGCGTATTGAACAGAACACAGCACACCATCAGAGGACGTGCCGGTAGTCGGTGACATCCCGGATGTCTTCCCAGAGGAATTGCCAGGTGTTCCACCTGACAGGGATGTTGAGTTCGTAATAAACCTCATCCCAGGAACCGTTCCGATTGCTAGAAGACCTTATAAGATGGCACCACTAGAACTAGCCGAGCTTAAGAAACAACTCGATGAGTCCTTGAAAAAGGGTTTCATCCGCCCTAGTTCATCTCCGTGGGCTTGCCCCGTCCTATTCGTCAAGAAGAAGGACGGTACGGACCGGATGGTTGTAGATTACCGACCTGTCAATTTGGTCACAATCAAGAACAAATATCCGCTCCCCAGGATCAACGACCTTTATGATCAGCTCGCTGGATCCTCAGTCTTCTCCAAGATGGATTTGAGGTTGGGCTACCATCAAATCAAAATCAGAAACGGGGACATTCCTAAAACGGCCTTTGTTACTCGTTATGGCCAATACGAGTACACCGTCATGTCCTTCGGTTTAACCAACGCTCCAGCCACCTTTTCTCGGTTAATGAACTCAATCTTCATGGAGTATTTGGATAAATTCGTCGTTGTTTACCTCGATGATATACTCATATACTCCAAGAACGAGGAAGAACATGCCGAACATCTAAGGCTAGTGTTGAAGAAACTTCGAGAGCATCGCCTTTATGCCAAATTTTCTAAATGTGAATTCTGGTTGTCAGAAGTGACCTATCTGGGTCATGTAATATCTGGTAAAGGTATTGCTGTTAACCCTGAGCGAGTTCAAGCCGTCCTTAATTGGACTCCACCTGAATCGGTCAAGCAAGTTCGGAGTTTTCTGGGCTTAGCGAGCTATTGTCGTCGCTTTGTCGAGAACTTCTCCAAAGTTGCCAAACCTCTAACCGAACTCCTCAAGAAAGATAAGAAGTTCGAATGGACTCCACAATGTGAGCACAGCTTTCAGGAACTGAAAAGACGCCTGACCTCTGCTCCTGTACTGGTACCGCCAGACTTCTCCAAGGACTTTGTTATCTACTGCGACGCCTCGCGACAAGGACTAGGTTGCATTCTCATGCAAGATCGACACGTAATTGCTTATGCTTCACGGCAATTGCACCCACATGAGGAGAATTATCCTACTCATGACCTAGAGCTTGCAGCCGTAGTCTATGCACTTAAGACCTGGCGACATTACCTCGGTAACCGTTACGAAATATTCACTGATCACCAAAGTCTGAAGTACATTTTCACCCAACCGGATGAATCTCAGGCAAAGACGTTGGGTTGAGTTGATCACAGACTTCGACTTAGGAATAACCTACACCCCAGGGAAAGCCAACGTCATGGCTGATGCGCTAAGTCGTAAATCTTATTGTAACAACCTGATGTTACAACAAAGTCAACCGCTTCTCCATGAGGAATTTCGGAAGCTTAACCTTCACATTGTTCCTCAAGGTTTTCTTTCCACCTTGGTGGCAAAACCTACCCTTACGGATCAGATTATCAAAGCATAGAAGGTAGATCCGGGAATTTCCCGCATAAAGAGAAACATCCAGAAAGGAATTGCGAATTGCTTCTCCACTAATGATCAAGGGGTCGTATACTTCGGGAATCGACTAGTGGTTCCCAAAGTGCGAAACCTGAGACGATTGATCCTTAAGGAAGCTCATGAATCTCCTCTCTCCATTCATCCCGGTAGTACTAAGATGTATCAGGACCTACGCCAGAGGTTCTGGTGGACTAGGATGAAGAGAGAAATTGCTCAGTATATTGCTAATTGCGACGTCTGTCGTCGTGTAAAAGCAGAGCATCAACGGCCTGCTGGCACCCTTCAACCCTTAGCTATTCCTGAATGGAAATGGGATAAAATTGGTATGGATTTCATTACCGGTTTTCCCAGAACCAAGAGAGGGAATAATGCTATCTTCGTCGTTGTCGATCGTATTTCCAAAGTAGCCCATTTCTTACCTGTTCGTGAGAGTATAACCGCTAGTCAGCTGGCAGACTTATACATCTCCCGAATAGTGTCCCTCCATGGTGTTCCTTTGGAAATTAACTCGGATCGAGGAAGTCTTTTCACCTCTCGATTTTGGGAAAGCTTCCAAAATGCTATGGGGACCTGTCTCTCCTTTAGCACCGCCTTCCACCCTCAGTCGAGTGGTCAAGTGGAACGCGTCAACCAGATTCTAGAAGACATGCTTCGAGCCTCTGTTATCTCATTCAAAATGGACTGGGAGAAGTGCCTTCCATTTGCCGAATTCGCTTACAACAACAGCTATCAATCTAGCTTGGGTAAAGCCCCTTTTGAAGTTCTCTATGGACGACGGTGTCGAACACCCCTTAACTGGTCAGAGACCGGGAAAAGACAATTCTTTGGCCCGGATATGATTCAGGAAGCAGAAGAACAAGTTCGTATCGTTCGTGAAAAGTTGAAAACAGCCCAATCTCGTCAAAAGAGTCAATATGACCGAAAACATAAGGCTATGACTTTCGAGATTGATGAGAAGGCTTATCTTTGGGTCACCCCTCTGAAGGGAACCCATCGTTTCGGTATCAAAGGCAAATTGGCTCCTCGTTACATTGGACCTTTTCGCATTCTCGCCAAACGAGGAGAAGTTGCCTACCAGTTGGAACTACCTCCGCACCTCTCCAGAGTCCACGATGTCTTCCACGTTTCTCAACTCAGGCGTTGCTTCTCGGATCCTATCCGTGGAGTGAACCACGAAACGCTTGATCTCCAAGATAATCTTACATATCGAGAGTACCCCATTTGTATCCTCGATCAGGCCGAGCGTACCACTCGACGTCATAATATCAAGTTTCTCAAAGTACAATGGTCGCACCATTCTGAGGATGAAGCAACTTGGGAAAGGGAGGATCGTCTTCGACTCGAGTATCCCGCCTTCTTCCCGGAGGAACCCAAATCTCGGGACGAGATTATTTTGAGTGGGGGTGAGTTGTCACACCCTAGCTAGTCATGCATTAGAGTGTTGCATCATGTTTACTCTTTCATCAGAAACTTGCAATGGGGATTTGTGAAACCCTCAGAATCATTTCTGAAAATGACCCAAATAAAAGTTTCTCCAAAAAGGTCCAAGAAAATGCTCATGTTGCTCTCTGAAAATATTGGACAGAGATAAAAATCAAACCAATATTTTTAAGAGCTCATAAGTATTTATTTTGGGCATTTGGAATTAATGCATAAATATTTGCATTGGAAATATATTAGTTATATATATTAATATATGTCCAAAAATTATGCCACCTGTTGGGGAGCTCTGGAATAATATATCTAGCTCCTGCAAAAATTGGCATAAGGTTATAAAATGATTTAATATTTTATTTAAATCAAAACAAATGTCAGAAATTAGAAAAACAAAAATAAATAAAAGGAGGAGCTTACCTGGGCTCCTCCCTGTCCGGCCCAGCCAGCTGGCCGGCCCAGCCAGCAGGCGGCCCAGCCCGCCTCCCTCCTCTGTCGTCTTCGTCCTCGACAGAGGGAGGGGAGTGTGCCCGGCGCGCGCGCGCGCCACCGCGCCACGCCACCAGCTCGCCTGCCTGCCTGCCCCTCCCCTCCTCGTCTGGATGGCCTGGAACGACGCCACGCCCTCCCCCTGCTCTCTCTCACTCTCCCTCGGTTCTTCCCCTCCTCTCCCTCGCTCTCCCTCTCCCGTGTCCAAACGCCACCATCGCCGCCGTTTGCCATAGCAGCCGCCACCGGCCACCGCTCGCCCCTCCGCTGAGCTCAGGAGCTCCGCCGCGACCCCCTCTTCCTCCCCACCAAGCCAAGCCCCTCGGGAAGCTCTGCATCGCCTCCACGCCATCGTCTTCGTCCTCGACCGCCGCCGATGGTCGCCGTCGATTCGCCGCCGTTCGTGCTTCCCCGAGCTCGCTGACCCTCCCTGCATGATCCCCGTGAGCCCCTGCTTCGTTTCCCCCTAACCCCATGTTCGATTTCGAGCTCTAGCCGCCCCTCTACCGGAGCCGAGACGCTCCGCCGCACGGGCTCGTCGCCGGCGAAGCCCCGGTGACCATTTGGTCACGGGCGTGCACCCGTTGTGCTTGCCGCGACCCGTAGAGCCCCTCCAGCGCCTCAGCTCCCTCGCCTGCGAGCAGCAGCGCCGATCCCGACCGCACCCGAACTCCGGCCGCCGCTCACGAGCTCGCCGTCGTCGGTACCGGCCACCACAGGCACGGCCACCACCACCATTCGACGCGCGGGAGCAAGGGCTCTCCAACGAGCCCAAGCACGGCCTCGCCCGTGCCCTGTAGCGCGTTTCCGTATCGCGCCGCCGTCTCGGGCCTCGCCGGCGTCATGTCGTCGGTGTGTTTGACCTGTTTGACCTGGGGTTTGACCCCCCCAGGGTCACTGACGCGTGGGCCCCGTCGGCCAGGTGGTTAGATTAGCGCTAATCACTGTTAGTTAACCCCCCTGACACTGACCAGTGGGCCCCAGCGCCACTAACTCCTAACTAGGATTAAATTAACCCTGTTAAACCCCCCCTGTCACTGACGTGTGGACCCCACACGTCAGGTTTGACCCCAGCCAGCCGCAGTTGACCACTGACGTCATGCTGACGTCATGCTGGCGCAATATATATATTTCTGGATTTAATTAAATCAGGAAATCCCAGAATATTATTTAAACTTCAAAAATTCATAACTTTTATTCTGTAACTCCAAATCAGACAAATTATATATGAAAAATGATCAGAAAAATCCAATCTATCCATCTGTACTATTTTCATGCATGATCAAACAAGTTAAATTGTTGTTTAAAGCAGAACAAGGAAAAGCACTTTAAAAGGCCATGCTTGAGTTTGAAATTTGAATCTTTGATTCAAATTGGTTCAAACCCTTCTGGTTTTAGTTGCATTAGCCCAACACACTCATATTGCCATGTTTCATGCATGCATCATATTGTTGCACATTGTTTGGTGATGGTTGTGTATCGGTGTCCTTTGCGACAGGTTCTGCCTCCGAGGAGTACCGTGATTACCCTAACGAAGAACCGTATCAGTGCATCGAACCATCAGGCAAGCAACCAACCATTTGATCATATCGATACAATCCCATGTTCTCGCTCCTGCTCTGTTTTACTGCATTAAGACAACGCGTTTCAAACTGCTGTGTGCTACGGTAGTTGAACCCATTTCCTCTGCATGACCTGTCATTGCCACAGTAACTAGATGAAACCCACTAGCATGTGTAGGAGTTGTTTGAGCCATATGTATGTGTTGTTCCTACCTTGCTATGCCCGCTATGCTTAGAGTCGTGTCAGGTCTGGTTCATCTGGGTGATGGGCTAGAGTGAAATGATTATGTCCGTAATGAGAGTGATGTGGTGAACACGATTTGGTAAAGGTATCGATGAGAGGCCATGTAGGAGTACATGGTGGGTTGTTTCATTGAAGCCGACCTTAAGCACTGAGATATGTATGTGTGATTTAAGAATCAGCTACTACCATGCATTGGGCCCGAAACCAATGGACCCTCTCGGCTTCTTATTCACCCTAGTTCTCCGTCCAGGAGTTGCAAGTAGTTTCTGGTGTTTGTAGCCTACTGGAGGCCGTGGACAGCGCTGACCGTAGGGGTGGGCTGTGATGCGGTAGGTACGTGGCACGGTGTACCGAATACCCGTTAGGTATCTCGGGAACCCTGTTCACATCGTTCGGGGCCGTATGGGAAACCTCGGCCGGACTCCCTGCGGATGGAACCTCGATAGGCGATAAACCTGGACTGGAGGCTTAGGTGATTAGGTAGGTCGTGGCCGACACCCACGTTGGGCTTCCGCTTGAAGGTTGCCGAGTACATGTCGTGTAAATGGCGGTAAGTGGTGAGAGCGTGTATGAAGAAGTACACCCCTGCAGGGTTATCATAACCTATTCGAATAGCCGCGTCCGCAGTAAAGGACTACTTGGTTGCCTATACAGTTCATAGACAAGTAAATGGAAACTACTAAAAGCCTCAAGATAAGTGTGAGTGCCGAGGATGGCTCTTCTGTAGGAAGACGGAGGCGGATCCTCAGTAGTGTATTGAAGTGGTGAGTAGTGGACTCGTGTGCGCAAAACCATTTCAAGTTGAAGTATCGTAGGATAGTCTAGCCAAGAGTCAAAGCTGGCTTGCTGCAATAACTCCACCAACCCTTCTTGACAATATGCATGTATGTAGGATCTGATGTAAGTCTTGCTGAGTACCTTTGTACTCATGTTGCTATAATTTACATTTTTACAGAAGACGCTGCAACCCCTTCTGATGGGTTCTACGTAGACGTTGACATCAACGAGTAGGCTAAAGGCCCAGGTGGTGACCCTGAGCTTGTGAAGGACCACATAGTATAGTTAGGCTTTCCAAGCCTCTTTTATTTTACTAGTTGTCTGTACTCAGACAAGTTACTTCCGCTGCTGGTTTGTATGACTGTATGACTTGAATGTTGGGTCGTGTGACCCGTTCCTTTGCGTATGTTATGTATGGCTCCCTGAGCCTTAAATAAAGTACTTGTATCGTAGAGTCATGTTCTGATGCTTCGTTGTATTTGCACATATCGAGCATATTGTGTGTATGATTGAAATGCTTGGTATGTGTGGGATCTGACTACCTAGTTGTTTATCTTTAGTAGCCTCTCTTACCGGGAAATGTCTCCTAGTGTTACCGCTGAGCCATGGTAGCTTGCTACTGCTCTGGAACACTTAGGCTGGCCGGCATGTGTCCTTCTTCGTTCCTGTGTCTGTCCCTTCGGGGAAATGTCACGCATTGAGTACCGGAGTCCTGTTAGCCCGCTACAGCCCGGTTTACCGGAGTCCTGCTAACCCAGTGCTACAGCTCGGACCCACTTGCTGATGACCGACACGTTCGAAGCTGGGTCATGGATGCCTGTCCCTGTAAGTCTGTGCCACTTTGGGTTTACGACTAGTCATGTCAGCCCGGGCTCCTTATCATATGGATGCTAGCGACACTATCATATACGTGAGCCAAAAGGCGCAAACGGTCCCGGGCAAAGGTAAGGCGACACCCGTGGGGATACCGTGCGTGAGGCCGCAAAGTGATATGAGGTGTTACCGGCTAGATCGATGTGACATCGAGTCGGGGTCCTGACATCAATATGAACTGTAACATGAATGCAAATGAAACTATCATGTAGAGCTTCAAGAGTTGAACATTTTGATATATTATGCACGCCAATTGGAGCTACATGCAAACAGTTACAAGCTGACAAAAAATGCACACATAATATGAGTTTCTGGGGACTTGGACGAAAATAACCTCACGTGAAAACTAGACGGAGGGGTCCCGGGGAGGAGTCGATGCAGCGGCGCCGTTTGGTTGGGTGGTCAGACGGATCTGCGATGGGGCTACCCCGGCGTGGGTCAAGCCGGCTCCGGCGACCCTAGGGTTCCGGCGATCGCTTGAGAAGACGGAGCAGGTCGGATCCGGGGCTCCCTTGGCCGGATCTCACCGGATCCAGGCCGGGGAGGAATGGCAGTGGAGGTGAGGGGGGCGCAGATCAATGGGGCGGTGAGGTGGAGGCAGCGGCATGGCGAGCGAGCGGTGGCGCACGGCGAGGTGGCGGAGCGGCGCGGGAGACGAAGGCACGCGGGCGGTGGAGCGGCGCGGGAGGCGGAAGCACACGGCGGCGGAGCGGTGCGGTGAGGTGGCAAAGTCCGGCAAGGGCGGTGCTGCACGGCGGCGGCACGAGGTCGCCGGTGGGAGGCGCGTGGCAGCGGAGCGGAGAAGATGGGGCACGATGGGCTCGGGAGGGCCTGATTTGGCCCACGGCGGGTCAGATACGGGCCCCGGCGGGCCTGGCGGCAGGGGCGGTAGCCATGCACAGTTGGGGGCGTCTGGATGGCTGAGGGCGGCGGTAGACATGTACGCCGCTGGGGTGGATTTGTCTGGCGCGTGTGTCGGTGTCAAAACCGGCAGATCTCAGGTAGGGGGTCTCGAACTGTGCTTCTAATGATAATGGTGACATGAGGCGGGGGACACGATGTTTACCCAGGTTCGGGCCCTCTTGATGGAGGTACTACCCTACTTCCTGCTTGATTGATCTTGATGATATGAGTATTACAAGAGTTGATCTACCACGAGATCGTAGAGGCTAAACCCTAAAAGCTAGCCTATGATTATGATTGTTGTTGTCCTATGGACTAAACCCTCCGGCTTTTATAGACAATGGAGGGGGCTAGGGTTACATAGAGTCGGTTACAGAGAAGGAGATCTACATATCCGAATTGCCAAGCTTGCCTTCCACGCAAAGGAGAGTCCCATCCGGACACGGGACGAAGTCTTCAATCTTGTATCTTCATAGTCCAACAGTTCGGCCAAAGTATATAGTCCGGCTGTCCGAGGACTCCTTAATCTCGGACTCCTCAGTAGCCCCTGAACCAGCCTTCAATGACGATGAGTCCGGCGCACAGATTGTCTTCGGCATTGCAAGGTGGGTTCCTTCTCCGAATAATCCATAGAATATTTTGAACACAAGAGTCGTGTCCGGCTCTGCAAAACAAATTCCACATACCACAGTAGAGAGCACAATATTCCACAGATCTATTCTGCTGACAACTTTACATAGCGTGACATCACGCCACGGCCCGGTCATTATCCGAACCATTTTCCCCACCAGCCACTACACGTGCTGCCAGGCGGTTTTATTGGCACGTCTTGTCGAAGAAGAGATTGTGTTCCCCTAATCACGGGATTCTCATCAATACAGGTGTGGGTAACCCAACCGTGCTTGTTTAATATGACTCCACGATTCTAGGCAAGTCCCAAACGGTCACGCTGGGGACGCTTGATATTCGTCGTCTTTATAAGGGGCCAAGGCCTGTGCTTTTCTTCCCATGCTTCATCCTTCCCCTCCCGCACCTCGAGTTCCAACACCAAAGGCTCAAGCTAAGCGCTTAGGACCTTCAACCATGTCCGGATCCAACCTTCAAGGTCGGTGTATGGCCTCCTCTATCACAGAGGAGGACATCAAGAAGCTTAGGGAGGCCAGGTATCTCACCGCCGAAATCCCGCACAGGCTGCCTGCTCAAGGGCAGGTCATCCCCACTCCCGAACCCAACGAGAGTGTCGTATTTATTTCCCACTTCCTCCGAGGGATAGGTTTTAGTCTTGATCCCTTCGTGAGAGGGCTCATGTTCTATTATGGGCTAGATTTCCATGATCTAGCTCCGGATTCCATCCTTCACATCTCGTCGTTTATCGTCGTGTGTGAAGCCTTCCTCCGCATCACCCCCCACTTCGGCATATGGCTCAAGACCTTCAATGTGAGGTCGAAGGTGATTGACGGGCGTCACGCGGAGTGCGGAGGCGCTATAATAAGCAAAGGCACTGACGCCCCACGAGCAAAGGGTTAATTCACAGAAACTTCTGACTTATGGCAACAGGAGTGGTTTTACATCACAGCTCCCTGAGGTACAAAGCAAGCGGCCGCTCCAGCGTTCCGCTCAGGCCCTCCACCGCAACTGACATCATGGGTCAACAAGGGGCTGGACTGGGGGCCAATTAACGACGTGCTGACACTGCAAAGCCGCATCCGAGACCTCCTTAAGAAGGATGTCAGTCTTGTCAAGATAATGCAAGTAATGCTGGTTCGTCGGGTCCTGCCATGCCAACGTCGGCCTCTCCGTATGTGGGAGTTCAACCCGGAAGGACCGCGAACCAATCAACAATTCTTCAGCGTGACGCTCAAAGAGATGCATGGGTCGTTCTTCGGATCACGAATAAAGTGTCCGGACACCACCGAGGACATGGGTCTTAACTACAACCGTCCGGATACCCAAGTAAGTAATTCCGCTACCGAACATACCGCCCATTATGTTTGTTATAACATCATTCTGAAAAATTGCTCTCTGTCAGGACTGGATAAGGAAGGCACTGAGGATTAGGTGTTCGGCTCCCCTTCCTGAAGGCTCGCCGGATCCTTTATTGATCAGGATGCTTGAGCGCACAACGTATCAGGTGCCATCAGGAGAAGATGAGGGGAGGACTAGAGAGGCCACCAGCGGGCCTCATACCTTACACATCCAAATCGGGGGAGTAAGTGCCTCCGCGAAGGAGGATAATCGAGGAGGTGAATCTAAAATCCCCTTTCCTCAAGGTAAGAAAAGGTCCGCCTCTGAAGACTTGGAAATGGAGGTTCCCAAACGAGGGAAGAAACCCACGCCAGGGGGCCCTGCCCCAGAGGGCGTCCTTACCGCACAGCGCCCACAAGGGGGCTAGGCCTCAACCGTGCTGTAAGTGAAAAAAGGTACTTTGGTAAATATATCATGTTTTGTCTCTGAGAATAATAACTGAGACATATTTGTTGCAGTCCGGCTCGTAGCCCTTCTCCGTAGAGTTTGTCTTCGGGGGATCTTCTTATGGAGATGATGGAGAGCGAAATGCCTCCTCCCGCCTCCCTGCCACATGAGGCGGACGATCCCGAGGTGTCGTCACGGAGGATTTCTCCTGATCTGCCGACGCCAGAAGTTGACACTTCGGCTGCCCGAAGTTCGGAATATTCGGATCCCAGGGAGAGCGATAGAAAGAGTCTGGGATTTCCCGGCATACAGCCGAACACACTGATGGGTCTGGAGCGAGCAGCCATCTCAAAGACGCATCATACCTTAATGGGTACGGTGGTTGAGAGGATTTCATCCGCCAAAAGCGGTTTGAATGAAGCCTTTACGAGTCTGCTGAGCGGCTTTGAGGTATGCAACATAATATATGTATTTCCGACGGTACCGCACATGCTAGGTGTGCTGTATAGATAGTAGCCCCTTAGACTCTGGTTGCCATCCAGAGGTGGCAAACAGAGGATCGTAATCCCAGGTAATAATCGCGCTGCTTTTATGTGCAGGCGACTGATTGTCCGGCGGCTGACTGGACTGCTGATTTTGCCGAACTGAAGTGGCAGCTTAACGTGGCGGATGCCGACATCGCGCTTGTTAACAAGCGGTTTGACGAGGCCCAGGGTATGTATGTTCGGCTTGTTAGCAAATGGTAAGAGGAGCATTATGCTAGTATCTAAAATATACTGTGATTGTAGATGGAGTTGCTGCTGTAGAGACCCTTCGGGCGGAGCTTGCCCGAGCTAGGAACAAGCCCGAATAAGTGACGCGGACGCCCTAAAGGCAGTCGAATAGTTAAGAGCCGAACAGGCTGCTCATCGCTAGAGCGAAGAAAGGATATCCAAGATGGCTTTTGAGATGAAAGATGTGCCGACTGCTATGAGCTGCTTGAAAAGCAAAGCCAAGCGAAAGCGGCTGACTTGAAGAAGGCCCTAGAGGCAGCCAAGGAAACTCGCTCTGAAATGAGAGGGATAAGGGAGGAGATTCATGAAGCCGGAGATATCACGGCCGGGAGGCCCTATTTTTTGCGGATGAAGTTCGTAGATCCAAAATATGCCCCTCTGGATCAGTTGTGGAGTGCTGCAAACGCGTATGTGGACCTGGCAAAGAGTGCTGCTGATGCGACTGAGTTTTACAAAGATCGGAAAGACCATAAGGTAGAAAGGTTATTCTAGTCGCAGTTTACTGCCCTGACGCGTCCGCTGCCGTTGAAGGAAAGGATGGCCACATGGGCCGAGCTCCATAGGTTGTCCGGGCTTGCTATGAGGTTTATCATGGATCATCTATGGCCACGGGGACCAAGGCCGGACAGTTATTTTGGATTAGTGTAGCAATTCCTTGGTGCTGTGTCCCATATCGATGTTGTGAAGAGGTCGGCGTGCATAGAGGATGCGCGGATGGCTCTTGCCCGTGTTAAAACATACTGGGCAGGGATGGAGGCCACCGCTATTGGAACACGGGGTCCGGCAGGAGGCCAGGACCCGGCCGAGCACTATTTTGAAGAATTCTTAGAAGGCGCCCGTTTAATAGAGGCTCAGTGCTCGAAGAGTGCCATGTTCGAGTGACATGTATATCAGTTGTAAAAAAAGTGCTATTTTGATTATAAAGGTTGTGTTTATACTTTTGCCCGAAAGTATTATAGTGCCTCCTGTGTGGCCCTTTATGTATGTATATAACCTGAAAGTTTGTAGTCGTCGGCTTCAGCCCCACGCATATAATGCGGGGTTGTTCGAGAAAACGTGTATTCACACTTGATCCAACGTATTGGTCCGTTAAGGAGGTGGTAGCGCAGAGAACCAGGCAATCGGACTATATAGCTTTAACACTTTCACTTAGCCATAGGAGTTTGACGGTGGGGCTACTATATATCCCCTGGTACTTTCGCGTTCATCCGAATATGGTGCGTGTATGTACATGACCAGGAAACCGGTCCTTCATTAATGCAGAGGAATCGCGAAGATTCCGCTGAGTCATCGAGTGGTTGACCAGTCTCGCACTGTATCATGACAGTCAGTTTTCAGCTTTCTCTACTGAGGTGCTCATCCAGATGAACCAGGACACAATCGCAGCAGTTCTCCTGGTGCCGCCTTAGCCGATAGAGCGGAACGTAAGGTAGCAAAACACGGGAGCCGGGCAAACCCAACATTTGACCAAAGACATGATTCGGAGCTGATGCATATAAGTCCAAACTCACGACGCCGAACACTCCCTAAGGTATTCAGACTTTACAACATATACTGGGATGAATAACGCCCTCGATAATGAGCCCTAAGTTTCCAGGTATGTGCATTAGTCTGGTGTGACAAAAATGCCAATAACGCCAGTATCCCTCCCAGTTGTGTTAAGTGTCCAGAGGGGAAGAAGCAACAAGAGACATTAAAAAAAGGTTTACGCAGGGTCTTAATCTAAAGAGAAACCTTTGAGCGGGGCCATGCTCCACGTCTGCGCCTTTATCTCCGCTGTGCTGTATCCTGGAAGGGTGTAGCACGATGATCATCTGTAAAAAAAGGAAAAACCCAGGTGAAAGACTTCGTGCGAAGAGTTGGTTAATCTGAATGAACCATGAAAATGCAATATGTTATTGTATTAATAGGGTCGAGCCAAACTATGGGCTTCTTTTTTTGCGAGCAGCCCCTAGCACCACTTATGGGGGTATCCCCAGCTCAAGTTTATCTGGGCTGTTATATCTGGTGGAGCGTCGGAATCGTCTAACCATGTCTATGATCTTGACGACCAACCGTTTATTCTGGTTGGAGGGGCCGCTCAATGTTCGGCTGCTAGAGCCGCCACATATTCTTCCGCACGTAAGGAACGCTATGTATTTCTGCTAACTGTGATGACGCCACGTGGACCGGGCATCTTAAGTTTAAGATAGGCGTAGTGTGGTACTGCATTAAAACGAGCGAAGGCAGTTCTTCTGAGTAGTGCGTGATAGCCGCTTCGGAATGGAGCGATGTCGAAGATTAGTTCTTCGCTTCTGAAGTTGTCGGGAGAACCGAATACAACCTCTAGTACTAGAGAGCCCGTGCAGCGGGCCTTGACGCCTGGTATCACTTCTTTAAAGGTAGTGTTGCTTTGGCTGATTCTTGACGGGTCTATCCCCATTTTGCGGACAGTGTCCTAATATATCAGGTTAAGACTACTTCTGCCATCCATAAGGACTCGAGTGAGATGGTATCCATCAATTATTGGGTCGAGCACCAAGGCAGCCGATCCTCCGTGCCGGATACTAGTCGGATGATCCCTGCGATCAAAAGTGATCAGGCAGGCCAACCAGGGATTGAATTTGGGGCCGACGGGCTCCACAGCATATACGTCTTGGAGTGCGCGTTTGCACCTTCTCTTTGGAATGTGAGTTGCGTAAATCATATTCACTATTTTGACTTCTGGTGGGAATTTTTTCTGTCCCCCAATGTTCGGCTGGTGAGGCTCATCCTCGTCTTCGCTTGGCGTCTCCCGTCCCTCGTGTTCAGCATTTAGCTTGCCGGCCTGCTTGAAAACCCAGCACTCTCTATGAGTGTGATTTGCAGGTTTTTCGGGGGTGCCATGAATCTGACATAATTTGTCTAGAATCTTATTTAGGTTGGACGGTCCATCTTCGCTGCCTTTAAATGGCTTCTTCCGTTGACCTGGTTGGGAGCCCCTGAATCCGGCGTTGAACATCGTGTTCTCTGGGTTGTCTTCATTGTTTCGACGGTTTTTTATTGTGTCGCGGCTTCCCGCTGCCATCCCTGACTTCGGATGTCCCTAGGTCACTGGTGCCGCTACGGGCCAGCCAACTGTCCTCGCCATCGCAAAAGCGGGTCATAAGGCTCGTTAAGGCTGCCATTGTCCTCGGCTTTTGATGGCCGAGGTGTCTGGCAAGCCATTCGTCCCGGACACTGTGTTTGAAGGCTGCTAAGGCTTTGGCATCCGGGCAGTCGACGATTTGATTTTTCTTAGTAAGAAATCAGTTAAAAGATTTCGGGCCGACTCTCCGGGCTGTTGAATTATGTGACTTAAGTCGTCTGCATCCGGAGGTCGGACATAGGTCCCTTGAAAATTGGCCCTAAAAGCATCCTCAAGTTCTTCCCAACTTCCAATTGAGTTTTCAGGGAGGCTTTTCAACCAGGGGTGAGCTGGTCCTTTCAACTCAAGGGGTAGGTATTTAATGGTGTGGAGATCATCTCCGCAGGCCACGTGGATGTGAAGGATAAAGTCCTCAATCCAGACCCTAGGGTCTTTTGTTCCGTCGTATACCTCTATATTCATGGGTTTAAATCCTTCCGGAAATTCATGGTCCAGCACCTCATCGGTGAAGCACAGGGGTGTGAGGCACCCCTGTATTTGGACGTGTCATGGCATGTTGTCGATGGTTGTTGTGTTCGGTGCTGATTCCTAGCTGGTATACGATCAATGTGATCATTTTGGTAGCTCTGATCCTGTGCCGTACCGGACTTTTTGTCCAGGAGCTCACGTAAATTGTGTGTTGACTTGTGTGCGGCATCATTAGCCGTCGTGTCGCGGCCACGGGGTGGTCGTTCCGGCTGATCGGCCGTTTTCGGCTGAATGGGCTCTATGGCCTCATCGTCGAATTTAGGCAGCAACTTGCGCTTTGGATAGCTCTTTGTTTGGTGATCGCCACTATATTTCTCTTCAGTGTCAAGCACCTTGTTCCATCTGCGATTGAGCGTATCCTGTGCGGCCTTATGCCTTTGCTTCTGCTTCTTTAAGCTCCTCGCAGTGGCAATAAGCCTTCTGTGGAGGTTCTCTTGTTCCAAGTGTTTTTCTGGGATGATGAGTGGATCATCGTCCGGACTGTTCTCCTCTCCGGAGACAGGTTGATGAATTCTACCCTCGGGATCAGCGTCATCTGATGTCAGCTCCGGACTATGTTCACCGCCCCCTGGTGATACTTCTCCAACATATATACTTTTCCAAACACTTTTGCCCTTGTTTTGGACTCTAACTTGCATGATTTGAATGAAACTAACCCGGACTGACGCTGTTTATAGCAGAACTACCATGATGTTGTTTTATGTGTAGAAAGCGAAAGTTCTCGGAATGTCCTGAAAATCCACGGAGGCACTTTTTGGAAAATATAAAAAAATACTGGCGAAAGAATTAAGACCATGGGGCCCACACCCTGTCCACGAGGGTGGGGGGCGCGCCCCTCCCCCTGGGCGCGCCCCTGTCTCGTGGGCCCCCTGGACCTCCACCGACCTCAACTCCAACTCCATATATTCACGTTCGGGGAGAAAACAATCAGAGAGAAAGTTTCATCGTGTTTTACGATATGGAGCCGCCGCCAAGCCCTAATCTCTCTTGGGAGGGCTGATCTGGAGTCCGTTCGGGGCTCCGGAGAGGGGGATTTGTCGCCATCGTCATCATCAACCATCCTCCATCACCAATTTCATGATGCTCACCACCGTGTGTGAGTAATTCCATCGTAGGCTTGCTGGACGGTGATGGGTTGGATGAGATTTACCATGTAATCAAGTTAGTTTTGTTAGGGTTTGATCCCTAGTATCCACTATGTTCTGAGATTGATGTTGCTATGACTTTGCTATGCTTAATGCTTGTCACTAGGGCCCGAGTGCCATGATTTCATATCTGAACCTATTATGTTTTCATGACTATATGTGTGTTCTTGATCCTATCTTGCAAGTCTATAGTCACCTATTATGTGTTATGATCCGACAACCCCGAAGCGACAATAATCGGGATACTTCTCGGTGATGACCGTAGTTTGAGGAGTTCATGTATTCACTATGTACTAATGCTTTGTTCTGGTTCTTTATTAAAAGGAGGCCTTAATATCCCTTAGTTTCCGCTAGGACCCCGCTGCCACGGGAGGGTAGGACAAAAGATGTCATGCAAGTTCTTTTCCATAAGCCCGTATGACTATTTACGGAATACATGCCTACGTTACATTGATGAACTGGAGCTAGTTCTATGTCACCCTATGTTATAGCTATTACATGAGGAATCGCATCCAACATAATTATCCATCACTGATCCATTGCCTACGAGCTTTTTGACATATTGTTCTTCGCTTATTTACTTTTCCGTAGCTACTCTTACAACTACTACAAAACCCAAAAACATTACTTTTGCTACCGTTACCTTTATTATCATACTACTTTGCTACTAAATACTTTGCTAAAGATACTAAGTTATCTAGGTGTGGTTGAATTGACAACTCAATTGCTAATACTCAAGAATATTCTTTGGCTCCCCTTGTGTCAAATCAATAAATTTGGGTTGAATACTTTACCCTCGAAAGTTGTTGCGATCCCCTACATTTGTGGGTTATCAAGACTAATTTCTGGCGTCGTTGCCGGGGAGCTTAGCTCTATTCTCTGAGTCACTTGGGATTTATATCTGTTGATCACTGTGAAGAACTTGAAAGACGACCGAACTACAATTTTTCCCTCAACTACGAGGGGAGGTAAGGAACTGCCATCTAGCTCTACACTAGATTCTCCTTCTATTTTGAGTAAGCTTGCAACACCTAAACCTGCTACTGCTATGAATTCTGATATGTCGCATGTTATTGATGATGCCACTTCTACTATGCATGATACTTATGATGAAACTACTTCTGTGCGTGATACTACTTTGCCATTAGGTGAATTTCTTGATGAACAACTTGCTAGAGTTAGAGGGAACAAAATTATTGAAGATGCTATTATTGATGATAGTGATGATGAAAATTCTCCCAATGATTATGAATTGCCTGTTGTTCCTGAGGGTTATGTTATGAATGAAGAAGCTGCTAGAGCTATCTTTGCTTGCAATTATAGATATGATCTTAAGAAATTATTAGCTAAATGGAAGCAGCAGTCTGTTAATGCTAGAATGAAACCTGACCCTGCTTTTGCTACTTCACCTATCTGTGTTACTAATAATGATTATGAATTCTCTGTTGATCCTGAGATTATTACTTTAGTTGAATCTTATCCTTTTTATGGCCTTGAACCTGAAACTGTTGTGGCACATCTTACCAACTTGAATGATATAGCTACCCTGCTTAATCATGACGATAAATCTCGCTATTTTTATATCCTTAAGTTATTTCCGTTCTCATTAAAGGGTGATGCTAAGACTTGGTACAATTCTCTTGCTCCTGGTTGTGTGCGTAGTCCCCAGGATATGATTTATTACTTCTCTGCTAAATATTTCCCTGCTCATAAGAAACAAGCTGCCTTGCGGGAAATATATAATTTTGTGCAAATCGAAGAAGAGAGTCTCCCACAAGCTTGGGGGAGGCTTCTCCGATTACTTAATGCTTTGCCTGATCATCCTCTTAAGAAAAATGAAATACTTGATATCTTTTATAATGGACTAACCGATGCTTCCAAGGACTACTTGGATAGTTGTGCTGGTTGTGTTTTCAAGGAAAGAACAGTCAACGAAGCTGAATTACTATTGAATAATATGTTGACTAATGAAAATAATTGGACTCTTCCTGAGCCAATTCCTGAGGAAATTCCTGAACCAATTGAGCCAACTCCTGAGCCTATTCCTAAACCCACTCCTAAGAAGAGAGGTGTTCTATTTCTCAGTCCCGAAGATATGCAAGAGGCAAAGAAATCAATGAAAGAAAAAGGTATTAAAGCTGAAGATATTAAGAATTTACCACCTATTGAAGAAATACATGGTCTTAATATACCGCCTGTTGAAGAACCACATTGTCTTGATAACCCGACATAGGTAGTAAAGGTAAATTCTCTCTATAGATATGATAAAGTTGAAATCCCCTCTACTAAATTTCATAGCCCATGCTTAGATGAATTTGATGATTTTATGGCTAGACAAGAATGTTTTAATGCTTATGTTGGTAGAGAGTTAAAGAATAATGCTTTCGAGATAGGACGCATGAGCGATAATATGGCCAGATTTAAAGGTGAACTCAAACTCATTAGCAAATATACTTCTATGGTTGCTACTCAAGCTGAGCAAGTACTAAGAGCTGAAAATGATTTGCTTGATGAATTAAATAATAAAAATGACTTTGCTGTTAGAGTGGCTACTAGAACTGGTAGACTGACTCAGGAACCTTTGTATCCTAAAGGCCACCCTAAGAGAATCGAGCAAGATCCTCAGAAAAACAATTTAGAGGCACCTAGTTCTTCCAAAAAGAAGAAAAAGAAAAATGATAGGACTTTGCATGCTTCTAGTGAACCTACTATGGACACACCTGAGAATCCCAATGATATTTCTATTTCTGAAGCTGAAACACAATCAGGTGATGAACATGAACCTAGTGATAATATTAATAATGATGTTCATGTTGATGCTCAACCTAGCAAAAACAATGAAGTAGAGACTGAACCTGATGTTGATCTTGATAACCCACAATCATAGAATCAACATTATGATAAGAGAGATTTTGTTGCTAGGAAGAACGGTAGAGAAAGAGAACCATGGTTTCAGAAACCCATGCCCTTTCCTCCTAAACCATCCAAGACAAAGGATGATGAGGATTTTGAGCGCTTTGCTGAAATGATTAGACCTATTTTCTTACGTATGCGCTTAACTGATATGCTCAAAGTAAATACTTATGCTAAATATATGAAGTATATCATCACAAACAAAAGAAAGATACCAGAAGCTGAAATTTACACCATGCTTGCTAATTACACTTTTAAAGGTGGAATACTAAAGAAACTTGGAGATCCGGGGGTACCAACTATACCATGCTCCATTAAAAGAAATTATGTTAGAACTGCTTTATGTGATCTTGGAGCCGGTCTTAGTGTTATGCATGTCTCTTTATTTCGTAGACTTGAACTGAATAAGTTGACACCTAGTGAAATATCTTTGCAAATGGCTGATAAATCAACTGCCATAACTGTCGGTATTTGTGAGGATGTGCCTGTTGTGGTTGCAAATATCACTATCTTAACGGACTTTGTTATTCTTGATATTCCCGAGGATGATAGTATGACGATTATCCTTGGTAGACCCTTTTTGAATACTGCAGGGGCTGTTATTGATTGCAACAAAGGCAATGTCACTTTTCATGTTAATGGTAATGAGCATATGGTAAACTTTCCGAGGAAACAATCTCAAGTTCATAGCATCAATTCTATTGGAAAAGTTCCAACTATCATTATTGGAGGTTTTGAATTTCCTCTCCCTACTGTCAAGAAAAAGTATGATATTCTTATTGTTGGGGATTTTCATATCCCCATTGAGGTAACTTAGTGTTATTCAAAATTTCTCCGGTTCCGTGTTATTCGGAATGAGTTTGTTAACAAGACTTGATCAACCTTGTTAGTGGATTCATTTTGATGATCACGAGATGGATGAAACTAGAAGGCACAACCTTATGTACCCTCTTTTTACTTTCTGTTATTCAGATTTAATAAAGCAAAAATAGTATTATTTATCTGTTTTCTGAATGATCCATGCATTAAAAAATAGCCCGAAGATAAAAGTGCTCCAAATGCCCTGCAAACTTAGTATGATTTTTTATGGAATATTTGAGGATTTTAGGCACTGAAATCACTGCAGGAGGGTCAAGCACCAGGCCACGAGAGTGGAGGGAGCACCCACCCCCCTGGGCATGCCCCCTGTCTCGTGGGCCCCTGGTGGCCCCCCTCCACTTATGCCAG
This sequence comes from Triticum dicoccoides, assembly GCF_002162155.2. Classification (NCBI taxonomy): domain Eukaryota; kingdom Viridiplantae; phylum Streptophyta; class Magnoliopsida; order Poales; family Poaceae; genus Triticum; species Triticum dicoccoides. The sequence goes on along the minus strand of NC_041387.1, from coordinate 192,462,178 downwards.
CACCCACACACTTCATCTTCTACCCAAAAAAATCCCCATCCAGCTCAAGCACGAGTTCTAGCTCATTTTGTTGCGATTTTCGATCTCCTTGCTCAAAGCTCCATTCACAAAACTACTATGGGAGATTGTTGCTTGGTATGTGACTCCTCCATTGGTCCAATTCGTTTTTGTTCTAGTGCTTTATTCATTGCAAATTTTAGCTGCATAGATGACCATGTTCTTGAGCTTGCATGTTAAATTTATGAGGTCCCAAGCAATTCCAATGCATGATATAGGCTCTAGGCACTTGTAGGAGTAGTTGCTACCAATCTTGTTTAGTTTTATTCACTTTTATTTTGAAGTTACTAAAATTTCAGAAATTTTCAAAAATTGTTTAAACTCTTGAGGGGCTCTTCTAGCCAAGGCTCTCAGGAAAAACAAGCTAAAGAGAAGGGAAAAGCCAAGTACAATCTTCCTCGCTTAGCGGAAGTACGGTAATGTGAATGGCCATGCGATGATTTCTTGAAAGAAGCTGGAATTCATGAAGATTTTTATTATTTGATCAAGAATGCAGGCCTTGCCAGTTTCCTCCACGACCGGATCGATCAGTATCTCTTACTAACCAATACTTTCGTGCAAATTTTTTATTATTATCCTAAGAACTCACCGCCTTCAGTATCATTTCACTTATATGATGAATTCAGAGAAATGTCTTTACGTAATTTTTGCGCGGTATGTAGGATATCCTATGAGGGAGAATTATAGGAACCCCATCGTAAAGATGTGGATGGCTTTGTTAACACTATAGCTCTAGAGGAGCCAAAGAAGGGTTCCGAGGCGAAAATCTCTAGCATACATTTTCCTGTTTTACGCTACTTTGCCATATTTGCTAGTAGATGCTTGATAGGTCGTGGAAATAGTGGAAACTTTAGTGTTCCTGATATTATCATTCTTCACCATGCCTTGCTCGGAGATAATAGTTTTAGTGTGGGTGTCATCGTTGCTAAACGGCTAAGCCTGAATCGTACAAAAGGCCCCGTATTTGGAGGTATCTATGCTTCACATCTTGCCTGACATTTTCAGATACCTATTAGGCACCATGAGAAAGAGGAGACAAAATTGCCTCCTCACATTTTAGATTACAAGAGCATGGTAGCCCACACGTTTATTGTTGACAACGAAGAGAAGATGCTCTTGTATAACCTTAGATTTAATAAGAAACACAATGAGACTATTATTTTGCCTGTGCCTCTGTTGTTTGATTTGACTGCAGATAATTTTCTTGTTACACCGGAAGCGGTGTACACTCATCGAGGCCAAGCATCCACTCTAGAGCCTGAGCCGGAACCTGAACTGGACCCTTATCGTGCATCATCCTTCCAGTAGGATCCGGAGATGACCAGCCAGTGGTATCCTGATTACACCTCCCAGTACACCGGGGAGAGTAGCAGCGGTCCTTGGTATTAGACCAACTCAGGCCAAAAGCCTAAGCTTGGGGGAGTACGTATTTCTCACCGACTTACATTCATGTTCACACACTATTCTAGTTGTCGGTGCTCATACTCTTTCATTGTATTATCCATGCTAGTTTAATTTTCTTTTTCTAGCTTTCTTCTTGTGTGTTTGATAAACCTTCAGAAAAAACCAAAAAAATTAGTTAGTTTAATTTCCATGCTTGTAGTAGAAATTAAAATGAAAACCCAAAAAGATTTTTCATTCTTCTTCTTACTTGTTGGGAGCTTTCCCGTGTAAATAGTTTTATTTTCTTTTCTTTCCTTTGGGGGTCGAGAAGACCATATTGAAAATGTTTAGTGGCTCTCATATGCATGATTGTTTATTTAACTTAGAGCCCATATTATCTCGTCTTCTCTTTTGAGTTAAATGCTTGCAGATTCCAGCTTAGTCCAATGCACGTACACTCTTATTATTATACACATCGTTCGGTCATGCAAGTGAAAGGCAATAATGATGATATATGATGAACTTATTGAGATGAGAAAAGCTGGTATGAACTCGACCTCTCTTGTTTTTGTAAATATGATGAGTTCATTGTTTCTGATTCAGCTTATTATGAAGTAAACATATTTGCAATGACATTTCGAGATTATAGTTGCTTGTGCCATGCTTGATTAGCTATGAGTTATAATGGTTTACCTTGTGTGCCAACATGCTATTAGAATTATTATGATGTGGTATGATGGGATGGTATCCTCCTTTGAATGAATTGAGTGACTCGACTTGGCACATGTTTACGCATGTAGTTGAAACAAACCAACATAGCCTTCATGATATTTATGTTCATGGTAGATTATATCCTACTCATGCTTGTATTCGATGTGAATTAATTTTAATGCATGTTTATGACTGTTGTCGCTCTCTCAGTTGGTCGCTTCCGAGTCTTTTGCTAGCCTTCACCTGTACTAAGCAGGAATACTCCTTATGCATCCAAACTCCTTAAACCCCAAAGTTGCTCCATATGAGTCCACTATACCTACCAATATGTGGTATTTACCTGCCGTTCCAAGTAAATTTGTATATGCCAAACTCCAAACCTTCAAATGAAATTATGTTTTGTATGCTCGAGCAGCTCATCACTAGTGCAGAACCGGGCAATAGCACCGGTTCGTAAGGCCCTTTAGTGCCGGTTCCATAACCGGCACTAAAGTGTGGGCACTAAAGCCCCCCCCCCCTTTAGTACCGGTTCAGCACGAACCGGTGCTAAAGGGAAACCACGTGGCACGAGCCAGCTCCAGGGGCCTGGAGCCCTTTAGTACCGGTTGGTAAGACCAACCGGTACTATAAGGTTTGGGGGGTTTTTAGTTTTATGATTTCTTTTTCATTTAATTTTGTGTTTCCATTTTAATTCTTTTTCGTTTGCTGGTATTTTACGATACTACACATTGTACACGTTATGCATATATATATATATATATATATATATATATATATATATAAATAGAATTTCTAGTAGAACCAATCATGCATATATATATCATCAATGTCTCACAAACCATCATATTAATTAATTCACACATACACACATGTATAGCTATATACAATTTCTCCTACATATGCATGTTGCCTTCGGAGCCAGTGGCATTAGCCTAATTTTGGTGCCTTCGGAGCACGATGACAATTGGAAGTGGTTTTTATGGGGGCGGTAGCGGGTAATAGTATTCTCCCTTCAGATTTATCACCTGGTCGAGCAAAAATTCCGCTATTTCCTCTTGAAGTGCTTCTACGCGCTCCATTTCTAGGAGCTTCTCCCGCACCTCTCTGAACTGTTAAGAAGGAGATCAATATGCATGTGTATTAGTTGTGTGACTTGATATCGATAATGGCGTAAAAATTGTGAATAGTGTTTTGACAAGCGTACCCATTCCTGTCTTTGAGATATGCTCCTTTCGGACGCCATCATGCGAATGTTCTCGCAAACGCAGAATGCACACAGATCACTCCCCTGTGCCTGCTTCAGGGCCTTTACGAGAATGGAATTTGATCAGATAATAATTAATCAAGCATTATAATTAAAGAGATGGCAGCTAGCTAGCTAGCTAGTACTACCTAATTACTTACCTTGGGTCTTCCCCATTTATGCTTTTCTTTCCATTCGCCTTCCGTGACGCTGATGAACCTTGCCCAAGCCCTGCCCACCGACAAAGAAAATGAATAAAGGGGTTATTAAATAGTTCATATCATGAAATGACGAACTAAATAGGCCGAGATATATAGTTAATAATGATTGAAATTACCTGTTGACTATCCCAAACAAGATGTTATAGTCAGTTTTTTCTTTGAGTAGTGAGTTTAGTATTTCAACTGTTCCGGCGTCAACTTTAATGATACACAAGACCCAGTGATATCTGCATGCACACACATTTGCATGTCTTAATTAAGCGGGCATATGTAAGCAAAAACATGTAGCTAGCTAGTAGGCAAAAACAGAGAATTTGTAGTACAAGATAGTGTGACTCACTGGAAGTTGTAAGGAAGTAGTATATCTTCATTGTATTTGAGGCGCTTCAAGAACTCTAGCATGCTGTCCTCTACGGCCTTTTGATGACGTGCATCTATTTTCCATGTGTATTCATTAATGGTGTTTGGGTCTATGAACCCAATGCCATAGCGTCCACCTTTTCTCATTTCATACATCTTCATCCTGCATATAATACCACAGAAAAGAATATAGTGAGGATAATTACAGGTAATGATTGATCAAAAGGATCACTACAGCTAGCTTGAGACTTAAATTACAGAAAGAAATCACTTACAGACAATAGCAACTGATGATAGATTTGTCGAGTGCGTATTGATTGTATAACTGAAACAGTTCAGAATACTCAACGGACACAACTTTCTCATGGTAGTAATGCTCCTCCTTGACATTCACCATGAGGGACAATCGATCGGAAATCTTGGTAATGTTCATGTACCATTGATGCAATTCATACATTCTCGTTGGGAGGTTCTTGACCTTGTCTGGCTCGACCAAAGGTTGGCCCCGGACATATTTCCGTTTTATTTCATCCTCTCTAAGAACAGGCATGGGCTCGATCTCGAGGAGTTGTCCAACAGTGATTTTGAGAACTTCATCCTGCATTATATGCTCCTCCGTTATTACCACATTGCCCACCTCAGGAACGTAAATGGTTTGCCCACAATAATATTGGGCGCGCGTACTGTCACGTGTTGTTGGCACAACAAGCGAGGGGATCGATTGCGCCGCCTGTTCTCCCAGCTGGGGAATGGTTTTCCCGCATTTTTTGACAGCTGCTTCTTGTTTGCTCGATCCCGAGCTCGCCTCCTTACGTAGACATGCTCGATTTAACTTCCTGATGTGGCGCTCATAGTCTGTGTCAATAGGCTTGGGAGCTGGTGGTTGAGCCATACAAATGAAGTGGTCAATCGTTTCCTCAGGCACTTTCTCCCTTGGCGGCGGTGGCGGTTTCGGTGCAAAATGGGCTTCCACCTCGGACTTCGATATGGCTGCGATTTCCTCCTCGGACCTGTCATAAGCCCTCTGCGGAAGAGGCGTGAGGCTTGGACCATATTTATATCGCTTGCCTCCGCCTGTACTTCCTGTACTACCTCGACTCATACCGCTACGCACCATAGTTGCGGGTGTCTCTTCTGTGATTGCTGAGGCGGCGGAGACGGCTGACAGGGCTGAGTTGGACGAGGAGGAGTGGCCGCCTGAAGCTGTGCCGGACTTGGAGGAGGAGTGGCCTGAGGTTGTGCCGGACTTGGAGGAGGAGTGGACGTCTGACGCTGTGGCGGACTTGGAGGAGGAGGAGTGGCCTGACACTTTGCCAAACTTGGAGAAGGAGTGGCCTGACACTTTGCCGGACTTGGTGGACTTGCAGGAGCGGGAGACTGCTGACTCGGTGGCGGACTTCGACGAGGAGTCGGCTGACGCGGTGTCGGTGGCCCTCGAAAGATGATGCAATCCTTTTTCCATAGGATGATACGATGTTTGGCGTCTCCGAGAAAGCGCTCGTCGTCACCTCCAGGATAGTCAAGCTCTAGCTTCGAATATGGGTCCACCACCTCATCAACCAAGACACGAGCATAGCCCGCTGGAATCGGGTTGCAATGGAAGGTTACCTCGGGGGGATTTGTAAAAGCAACGGCGTCCGCCACCTTCATGGATATGTTCTTCATTTTGACGTGTAGCTCGCAGCTAGTGTTCTCCGTGATGTCATCCACGGGGTATCTACCCAGCATTGCGTCGTCCGGGGCGGAACCTGCGCTGCTTCTCGGCATGGATGGGGCGGTGCTATCCAATGCTGGATCATTTGCTAGCTGCTGCAGCTGCTGAGACCCCCTTTGCTGGGTAAGTGAGTCGATCTGCTCCTGCTGCCGCTGGAATTTGACTACCAATTCCGCTTGACTTGCTTCTAGGCCTTGAAGGCGTTCATAGTCCCGCTTCCTTTGCTCCTCCTCCATCTTCCTCTTCTTCTCCTCCGCAATATTCTTTCTCGCACGGGTTCTGTAGTCCGTGTTCCAGTCTGAAAACCCCTCATACCAAGGAATAGCGCCCTTGCCTCGTGTTCTTCCCGGGTGTTCAGGATTTCCCAGGGCACGCGTAAGCTCGTCGTTCTCTCTGTTGGGCTGGAACACCCCCGATCGTGCCTCTTCTATTGCAACAAGTATCGCATCGTCGGCTCCCTTCAGACTTGCCCTCGTCGAAACATTGCCTGTCTTCGGGTCCAACTCCCCCCCCCCCATGCGCATAGAACCAAGTCCTGACCCTGGGGGCCAGCTCTTAGTAACCGGAGTGGCACCTGCATCCTCCATCTCTTTCTCAGACTTATCCCACTTAGGCATTGCCACCGCATAGCCACCTGGCCCCAGCTTATGGAACATATCCTTTTTTTCGGCATTCTTCTTGTTTATTCTCGACCGTTCCTTAGCTGATTCCGAATCCTTGAATTTCAAGAAATCGTCCCAATGAGCATGTTGGTTCTCTAGTGTTCCCTCGAATACTGGAGTCTTCCTTCCTCCCTTGATGTACTTGTCCCATTCACGATTCTTGTGGTTCTTGAATGCAACCGCCATCTTCCTAAGAGTAGCGTCCTTGACTTTCTGCACATCTGTTTCTGTGAAATGATCTGGTAGGGTGAAATGTTCCATGAGAGTATCCCAAAGCAGATCTTTTTGATTCTTGTCGACAGAAGTAACATCTGGACGTGGAGCAGCGTCCTCTTTGCCTTTTTGTCTTTTGTCTTTTGCTGGCTCTCTCCAATCTTGAAGGGAGATCGGGAGTTGGTCCTTCACAAGAACTCCGCACTGACGAATGGACTTGTCCGCAATCTTCTTAGGCGCTAATGGTTCGCCATTAGGTCTGACTGCCTCGATATTGTACTTTACGCCCTCCTTCAACTTTTTGTTCGGGCCTCGTTTTGTCCTTTTGCCTGAAGATTTGCTCGATCCGGATGGCTGAAAGAACAAAGATCGATTCGTTAATATATCTTCAAGTCATTTAAAACATGTGATGATCACCAGATACCTGCTTATATAAATATATATACCTCGCCGATCTTTGTTGTTTCAGGATCAACATGTTCTTCGTCATCGTCATAATCGTAGTTCATGACTTCATCAATTCGGTCGTCGTGATCGAATATCATATCACCCTCTCCGGTGTTGTTTAGAAATTCGGAGCCGTCATAATCTTCTTCATTCTGATCATCATCTGGCCCGCGTATCATATCGAACATGGTCTGTTCTCCCTCTCTGTCGGTATTGTCTGCCATAGCTTTTATTTAACTAATTCAAAAGAAATATAAAACAATTTAGTATTCAAATTACATCGTCTCGAATAATAGATATAATCTCGAATACTTCGTCTAGAATAATAGATATAATCTCGAATACATCGTCTCGAATAATATATAATATTGAATAGTACATCACTGGCTAGCTAATTAAAGATCGAATACTACAGAAGAATCTAGGATACTCGCGGTTCCTGCGGCGTGGGCAGTGGACACCCAAAGAGAAGGAACCCTCACAGGATCATAGCTGAAGTGAGATCCCCGAAGATACTGCCAGGTATTGGAGAACCTTCCGCCCTCTAACGCAACCATGTAGCGATGGACGTGCTCGTCCTCCTCCCTGACACGGCGACGTACCACCTCCGGCGGGGCCGGGTCCTTCCGCACCAAAACTGGCCCACGCGAACGCCACCAAACGAGATCAGGGTCGATGACGGGACCCGGGGCCGGGTTCCTCATCAAGCGGCGCGCCCCTCCAGGCAGCACCTCCCAGTGCCAGCCCGGGGGAGCCTAGTCCCGGACATGGGTTGGCTGGACGTCGTCGCGGACGGGTCGACGGCAAGGATGCGGGCCGGGCATCATCGAGAACAAATACTAGCTATATGCCCGCAAAAAGTAATATTTTTTTAATGATTGGATTTTGATAACTAAAATTTCTAACATTTCTACTATTTCAAAAATCTATATACTATTTCATACTAATTAAGCATCTAACACTAAAAACAGAAAACACAACTTCTATACATCCATAATAGTGAAAAAATAATAATCTAAATAATCTAAACTAATTGAACATACAAAATACGTATATACTAATTAAACACTAAATAATCTAAACTAATTAAACATACAAAATACATATGTACGTGTGTGTGTGTTCATGCATGCTTGTGTGTGTGTGTGTATGGGCTCGGGTGGGGCGGCGCCCATGGTGGCCGCCGGGGGCGAGGGAGAGGGGTTAGAGGGGGAGAGCTCACAGCGGGCGACGGCGACGGCGAGGCGACGTCGAGGCGACGGCCGGGCCGGAAACGGCGGGGACGGCGCGACGGGGACGGGGACGGCGCGACGGGGACGGGCCCGGGGCGGCGATGGAGACGACGGCGGCGACGGGGACGTAGACGGAAACAGAGGAACAAACAGAGAGGGAAACTAAAATTTTCGTAGCTGTTGTATATATAGAAGGCACCTTTAGTACCGGTTGGAGCCACCAACCGGTACTAAAGGCCTGTTTTGGCCAGGCCAAGCGGCGGGAAGCGACCCCCTTTAGCCCCCCCCCCCCTTTAGTACCGGTTTGTGCCACCACCCGGTACTAAAGGGGTCGCACTGCCACCCTAAAGTTTAGTCCCACCTCGCCGGGCAAAGGGCAGCCGCACTGGTTTATAAACCCAGCCACGGCTATCACTTCGAACTCCTCTATATAGCTAGCAGGCTTGTGGGCCTAAACTCTGCGCGCTGCCCTGTGAGTCTGCTGGGCCTTTAAGGCCTGTAATTACACACCTGTGGCCTATCAGGCCCACAGGGCAGCGCCCTAATTTTTTTATAGTTTTTTCTTTTCTGCTTTATTTTCTTCTATTTATTTTTGCGTAGTTTTTTGTATAGTTTTTTCTTTTCTATTATATTTATTTTCTTCTATTTATTTGTGAGTAGTTTTTCATCTAGTTTGCCAAAATTCAACATTTTCAGAGTTCATTTTGTAGTGATTTTCAATTTCACGGTCATTTTGTAAACGATTAAAAATAGCAAATATAATTTTTTTTCTTTTCTGCTTTATTTTTTCTTCTATTTATTTCTGAGTAGTTTTTTCTTTTCTGCTATATTTATTTTCTTCTATTTATTTTTGAGTAGTTCTTTATATAGTTTTTTTCTTTTCAGCTATAGTTTTTCTTTCTTTTCTGCTATTTTTTCTGTTAGTGCCCGTAGTTTTCAAATTTGAATAGTTTAAATTTTGAATTATTTGAAATTAGTGTGAATTTGTTTGCACATAAAATTTCTTCGCGTTTCAAATGCCAAAACACATAACTACCCTAACTATTACAGAGATTCCCCTCTCGGTGCGAAACACAGAAGAAAGTGATGATAGCTAGTGAAGCCGATCACATCCCAGATCTTTGGGTGTGAAACTTTTTCTTCGCGTGTGTCCCTTTGCGCCGTAACCATGGAAAATCTTCATCATTTAATGGGATGCTCGGGTCAATATTCACTGTGAATGGAGCAATTTCATCAAACTTTTCATAATCTTCTGACTTGTCTGTCTTGTCATCCACTCCCACGATGTTTCTCTTCCCAGAAAGAACTATGTGCCGCTTTGGCTCATCGTACGATGCATTCGCTTCCTTATCTTTTCTTTTTCTTGGCTTGGTAGACATGTCCTTCACATAGAAAACCTGTGCCACATCATATGCTAGGACGAATGGTTCGTCTGCATATGCAAGATTGTTGAGATCCACTATTGTCATTCCGTACTGCGGGTCTTCCGTTACCCCGCCTCGTGTCATATTGACCCATTTGCACCGAAACAAAGGGACCTTTAAACCACGTCAATAGTCAAGTTCCCATATGTCCTGTATATAACCATAATATGTTTCCTTTCCCATCTTGGTTTCTGCATCAAAGTGGACACCACTGTTTTGGTTGGTGCTCTTCTTATCTTGGGCGATCGTGTAAAATGTATTACCATTTATCTCGTACCCTTTGAAAGTCATTATATTCGAAGATGGTAACTGGGACAGCAAGTACAGGTCATCTTCAATAGAGGTGCCATTCATGGTACGTGTCTGCAACCAGCTGGCGGAACTCCTGGTTTGTTCACGTGTAATCCAGTCATCAGACCGCTCCGGGTGTTTGGAGCGTAGCAAATTCTTGTGTTCATCCATATACGGAGCCACCAAGGCGGAATTCTGTAGAACTGTGTAGTGTGCTTCAGTGAGAGAATGTCTGTCCATACATATTATTTGTTCCCCTCCTAGCGTGCCTTTTCCATCCAGTCTGCCCTTATGCCGCGATTCAGGAACACCAATAGGCTTAAGGTCAGGAATAAAGTCAATACAAAACTCAATGACCTCCTCATTTTGATGGCCCTTGGAGATTCTTCCTTCTGGCCTAGCATGGTTATTAACATATTTCTTTAAGACTCCCATGAACCTCTCAAAGGGGAACATATTGTGTAGAAATACAGGACCCAAAACGTTAATCTCTTCACACAGGTGAACTAGGACGTGTGTCATGATGTTGAAGAAGGATGGTGGGAACACCAACTCGAAACTGACAAGACATTGCACCAAATTATTTTGTAACCTTGGTATGATTTCTGGATCGATTACCTTATGAGAGATTGCATTGAGAAATGCACATAGCTTCACAATGGCTAATCGAACGTTTTCCGGTAGAAGCCCCCTCAATACAACCGGAAGCAGTTGCGTCATAATCACGTGGCAGTCATGAGACATTAGGTTCTGGAACTTTTTCTCTGCCATGTTTATTATTCCCTTTATATTCGACGAGAAGCCAGACGGTACCTTAATACTGAGCAGGCATTCAAAGAAGATTTCCTTCTCTTCTTTGGTAAGAGCGTAGCTTGCATGACCCTGATGTATGCCGTCTTCTCCGTGCATACGTTGCTGGTCCTCCCGTGCCTCAGGTGTATCTTTTTTCTTCCCATACACGACCAAGAAGCCAAGCAGGGTCACGCAAAGATGCTTCGTCACATGCATCACGTCGATTGCGGAGCGGACCTCTAGGTCTTTCCAATATGGCAGGTCCCAAAATATAGATTTCTTCTTCCACATGGGTGCGCGTCCGTCAGCGTCCTTTGGAACAGGTTGTCTACATCAGCACCAGTACGGTGGCGAGGCTTCGTCCGATGATCCGCCTCACCTTTGAAATGCTTGCCTTTCTTTCTTACGGGATGCCTGCTCGGAAGAAATCGACGATGTCCCAGGTACACATTCTTCTTACAACTATTAAAATATATACTGTCGGTATCATCCAAACAGTGCGTGCATCTGTGGTATCCCTTGTTTGTCTGTCCTGAAAGGTTACTGAGAGCAGGCCAATCATTGATGGTCACGAACAGCAATGCCTTTAGGTCAAATTCTTCCTGTTTGTGCTCATCCCATGCACGTACACCTGTTCCATTCCACAGTTGTAAGAGTTCTTCAACTAATGGCCTTAGGTACACATCAATGTCGTTGCCGGGTTGTTTAGGGCCTTGGATGAGCACTGGCATCATAATGAACTTCCGCTTCATGCACAACCAAGGAGGAAGGTTATACAAACATAGAGTCACAGGCCAGGTGCTATGGTTGCTGCTCTGCTCCCCAAAAGGATTAATGCCATCTGCGCTTAGACCAAACCATACGCTCCTTGCGTCATCTGCAAACTCCTTCCCGTACTTTCTTTCAATTTTTCTCCACTGCGACCCGTCAGCGGGTACTCTCAACTTTCCGTCTTTCTTACGGTCTTCTCTGTGCCATCGCATCGCCTTGGCATGCTCTTCGTTTTGGAACAAACGTTTCAACCGTGGTATTATAGGAGAATACCACATCACCTTGGCAGGAATCTTCTTCCTGGGGCGCTCACCCTCGACATCACCATGCTCATCGCGGCTGATCTTATAGTGCAATGCACCACATACCGGGCAAGCGTTCAAATCCTCGTAGTCACCGCGGTAGAGGATGCAATCATTAGGGCATGCATGTATCTTCTGCACCTCTAACCCTAGAGGGCAGACAGCCTTCTTTGCTTCGTACGTACTCTCGGGCAATTCGTTGTCCTTTCAAAGCATATCCTTTATCATTACCAGCAACTTTCCAAATCCCTTGTCAGATACACCATTCTCTGCCTTCCATTGCAGCAATTCCAGTGTGGTGCCCAGCTTTTTCTTGTCACCTACGCAATTTGGGTACAACAATTTTTGGTGATCCTCTAACATGCGCTGCAACTTCTTCTCCAAATCACTTGCGCAGTTTCTCTTTGCATCAGCAATGGCCCGACCTAGATCATCAACGGGCACATCTGATGCCTCTTCTTCAGCTTCTTCCCGCATTGCTGGCTCAGCTTCTTCCCGCATTATCGGCTCAGCTTCTTCCCCCATTGTTGTATCATCGTATTCAGGGAACCCATGGCCAGGATAGCTGTCGTCGTCCTCTTCTTCTTCATTGTCTTCCATCATAACCCCTCTTTCTCCGTGCTTGGTCCAAACATTATAGTGGGGCATGAAACCGGACTCAAACAGGTGGACGTGAATGGTTCTTGACGTAGAGTAATTGTGGCCATTCTTATAGCCAGCACATGGACAAGGCATAAAACCATCCGCCCGCTTGTTTGCCTCAGCCGCAAGCAGAAAAGTATGCACGCCCTCAACGAACTGGGGAGAGCATCGGTCATCGTACATCCATTGCCGGCTCATCTTCATTACACAACACCGAATAGACCAAATTAATACAAGTTCATACGTAAAGTTCATACAACACTTAAATGCAACAAACAAATAACTCTCTAGCTAAAGCATTTAAATGCAACAACAAATGCCATCAAGATCGCAACTAAGGTAACAATTGATCCAACAGCATAATGATACCAAGCCTCACTATCGATGGCATATTTTCTAATCTTTCTAATCTTCAAGCGCATTTTCTCCTTCTTGATCTTGTGATCATCGATGACATCGGCAACATGCAACTCCAATTCCATCTTCTCCCCCTCAATTCTTTTCAATTTTTCTTTCAAGTACTCGTTTTCTCTTTCAACTAAATTTAACCTCTCGACAATAGGGTCGGTTGGAATTTCCGGTTCACATACCTCCTAGATAAAAATATCTATGTCAACTTGATGGGCATAATTTGTCATAAACACGAAATGCAACAAATAGTTTTAAGAGAGAATATACCACATCCGAATCATAACAAGGACGAGGGCCGACGGGGACGGATATCAAAACCATGGCACTATGTATAACAAATAACGTACGGGTAAGATAATTATTATACGAGTAACTATATATCCAAATCACACAAACATCAATTTTTTATATAAAATTTCATGAACAAGAGGCTCACCACAAGGTGGTGCTGGCGACGGGACGGTGCGGGCGATCGACGGTGGTTACGACGGAGATTTAGAAGGCACTAAGTAAACCACACCTACATATGCAAAATAAGTGTTATTTTAACCTCAAATTGCATATAAATCAAATACTAGCACATATATATATATATCCTCCCAAATTACTAAACTCACAAATTAATAACTATATAAAGCATTGCAAGAGCTAATCTAGCAATGAGAGATGAAAGGACAAAGTTGCTAACCTTTGTGATCATTTGAATGGATGGGGGCCTTCAAATCTTGACAATTTTTGGGCAAAATGTGTGATGAGCTCGAGAGGAAGAGGGGAAGAACGGAGAGGAGAGGGGAAAGGGGAAGAACAGAGCGAGCTCGGGTGGACGAAGGGTTTATGTAGGACGACCTTTAGTACCGGTTCGTGCCAAGAACCGGTACTAAAGGTGCTGGAGGGGGCCCAGACTGACAACATCCTGCCACCACTCTCATTAGTACTGGTTCGTGGCACGAACCGGTGCTAAAGGTTAGCCACGAACTGGTACTAATGAGAGCGGCCTGGCTAGCCGTTGGAACCGGCACTAATGTATACATTTGTGCGGCTCAAATACAAACCGGCACTAATGTGCTTCACGTTTGACCCATTTCTACTAGTGCATGTTTCAGCTAGGGCTGCCTATATCTTCCATGCTAGGTGGGTTATTCTCAAGAGGAGTGGACTCCGCTCCTCATTCACGAGAAAGGGCCGCTAACCGGGATGCCCAGTCCCATGATCCAAAAAGATCAAAGCAAATCAAAATAATTAAACAAAACTCCCCCAGGGCTGTTGTTAGTTGGACGCACTCGTTGTTTCGAGCAAGCCATGGATTGATGCTTGTTGGTGGTTGGGGGAGTATAAACCTTTACCATTCTGTTTGGGAACTGCCTATAATGCATGTAGTATGGAAGATACAGCCATCTCATAGCTGTTGCGTTCACAGCAAAAGTATGCCGCTCAAAATGTTATTCAATCTCTATCTTAAATCGAGCTCTGGCACCTCTACAAATCCCTGCTTCCCTCTGCGAAGAGCCTATCTATTTACTTTTATCTTGAGTCATCACCCTTCTTATTAAAAAGCACCCGCTGGAGAGCACACTATCATTTGCATTCATTATTATTGATTTATATTGGGTATGACTTGACTGGATCTCTTTTACCATGAATTACAATGTTTAGTCAGTCCTTGATCTTTAAAGGTGCTCTGCATTTATGTTTTGCGGTCTCAGAAAGGGCTAGCGAGATACCATTTTGTTATATCATGTTATGATTGTTTTGAGAAAGTGTTGTCATCTGAGTTTTATTATTATGGCTCGCTAGCTGATTATGTTATTGATATGAGTAATTGTGAGACTTGGGTGTTATTGTGAGTATGGTTAGCTCATAATATTTGCTGAAACCTGAATGATGGCTTTGCATGTTTACAACAACAAGAGCAAACAGAGTTTGCAAAAGTTTTTCTTTATCACTTTCAGTTTATCAACAGAATTGCTTGAGGACACCTGGCTCGTCCCGCTCCTTCGTTGGGTCCATGGGGTCGCCGTTTCCTTTGGCTTCGACCGCGGTATTATTCTTTCTTGCGCTGTTGTCACTGTTTTTACTGTGGCGAGATTTAGAGTGGCGCCTACGGCATCGCTTTGGTGGCTTATCGAGGGGATTATCCTTCGTTTCATCATCGCCATCGCCTTCTTTCGGCGTGTCCACCATATATATGTAATATGATGAGGTGGTTGTCCAGCGCCCTATAGGCGGTGGTTCCTGCTCTTCTCCTGCATCGTCGTCCATACCGTCGATGTCTTCGGAGTTGAAGTCAAGCACGTCGGTTAAGTCACCGACAGTGGCTATTAAGTGGGTGGTGGGTGGGGAACTAATTTCTTTGTCATCTGCTTCCCACTCGAGCCGTACATAGTCCAGCCAAGAGTCTCCTGACAAGGAGAGAGATTTAATGAATTTAGCACGTCCCCCAGGGGAAAGTGTTGAAAGATATCTGCGGAGGTGAACTCCATGATCGGTGCCTAATCAGATTCGATAGGCACGGATCTACATGGTTCGGAGCCTGTAGCCAGAGACGAGTCCGAGGGTCCGTTGACACTGGTCTCATAGGAGATGGGGTTAGTGTTTGGATCCAACACCGATGAGTGTGCAGCCTCCGTGGCGGGGTCCATCCACCGGTCCTCGGATGGCGCGATCTGCTCCAGATTGATTCCCGGGGCCGCCGCAGGCACGATCTCCCGAACACTGTCCGATGGCAGATCTAAGTCATGCTCGTCGTGACTGTTCGGCGCACCTGACACGGGCTCGAATCCGTCGAAGATCAAGTCTCCACAGATGTCAGCAGTATAGTTCAAGCTTCCAAACTTGACCTGATGGCCAGGGGCGTAGCTATCGATCTTCTCCAGATGGCCAAGCGAGTTGGCCCGCAGTATGAAGCCGCCGAATACGAAGATCTGTCCGGGGAGGAAAACCTCCGGGTCATTGAAGATGATTGAAGGAGCCATCCAGCCTTATCGTGATGACACAGAAGAACTCTCAATCAAAGCACCAATGTCGGTGTCAAAACCGGCAGATCTCGGGTAGGGGGTGCCGAACTGTGCGTCTAAGGCTAATGGTAACAAGCGGCGGGGGACACGATGTTCACCCAGGTTTGGGCCCTCTAGATGGAGGTAATACCCTACTTCCTACTTGATTGATCTTGATGATATGAGTATTACAAGAGTTGATCTACCACGAGATCGTAGAGGCTAAACCCTAAAAGCTAGCCTGTGATTATGATTTTTGTTGTCCTATGGACTAAACCCTCCGGTTTATATAGACACCGGAGGGGGCTAGGGTTACACAGAGTCGGTTACAGAGAAGGAGATCTACATATCCGAATTGCCAAGCTTGCCTTCCACGCAAGGGAGAGTCCCATCCGGACACGGGATGAAGTCTTCAATCTTGTATCTTCATAGTCCAATAGTCCGGCCAAAGTATATAGTCCGGCTGTCCGAGGACCCCTTAATCCCGAACTCCCTCAGCGTGGAGCAGGAAGAGGCTAGGGTTTGGATCCGAGATTTGGAAGGGGAGGACCTTTATATAGGTAGAGGGAGCTAGGAGAGTCCAAATGAGGTGCGGTTTTCGCCCACACGATCGTGATCCAACGACGGATAGCATGGAGGAAGTTTGGATGGGCTAGCGAGCTGTTGTGGAGGGGTGCTGGGCTGCAAAAATAAGGGGGTTTTGGTTAACTCGGTTAACCATTGGGGCATCAAACGACCTCCAAATGGAATGAAATTTGACAGGCGGTCTACCGGCGATTTACCAAGGCCACTCGGCAAATCTCGGTCCATTCCAAGAACGTTTTCTCCCGCTCACGAAACAAGATAAGAGGGGTGTCGTGGGTGCCTGTGGGAGTGTCGGATTGCGAAGCAGACAATGGGGAAAGTGAACGGATACAAGTTTTGAAAAACATGATGATGCAATGCACATGATGACATGGCAAAATGCAACACGCAAGCAAATGGCATGGCAACGATGGTGAATGACTAGAAGACACCTGGTGTATCAGATTCGGGGCGTTACATGTTTCCTTTGCTTCACGATACTTTACAAAGCCCAAGGTGAGATGTGTCGGTATCCTCTTGAGTCATTCACATGCTCACTATACTGGTCTCCTCGTTACCAGTTTTGTTCTTCTTTCTCGTTGACATGTTCTGGCATCCCCGTGACATAGTCACCTATGTTCGGCCAGACAATGATGGATCCCGTCACATTGAGAAGGCCCTAAGAATATCTTTCCCATTGTCGGAGGAGCAAATCCCACTCTCGAGCTATGGAGTCCCTTGTTAAACTTTTCAATGAGCATGTAAATTGTTGTTATGATCACCATGTTACAAATGACAGAGAAACCCCAAAGCTCATCGTACGGTAATAAGTGGCTACGGTACTCTCTAAGAAACTAAAACACATGCTAACACTCTGTGTTATAACAATTGACTTGTGAAGAAATCATCTCAAAGTATAACAAACAAGTTTTAGTTGATTCAATATGAACACTCTTCTAATGTCATACTCTTAATGTTGTTTTAGGACTATCATTACACTTAACAATATCCTAAAACCTGGAAAACGTGATTACTAACAACACTTGAGCCAGTCTTAGAGGCGAGACTAGGAATCTTATTTTACTGTTTATCATTCTACACGTGCATGTGAGTTTTCCACTGAGTCGCATATTCCAGGATCATAGCAGTTATGGCATAGCAATATAAACTCTTAATTATGAACATGGAAATATAATAACACAATATTATTTCCTCTAGGGCATACTTCCAACACAAGGATGGGCCACACTTACAATAGGTATAAATTGTTGTTATCCTTGTTTCATATCATGTGTCATCTAGTGGGGTGAAGGAACCAACACTCACCAGCTGGACCCCAGTGGGGTGAACGAGAAGATTCCGTTTTTGTGCAAGGTGTGTGGAATCATGGGGCACAATCATGAGGAATGTGGTAGGGGGATTTGGCAATAAGAGGACAAGAAGTGGGGCTCTTGGATGATCGCAAAGCGCAGGACTGTCACATACTCGCAGCCTTCTAGGAGAGGTTCTTTCAGAGGGGGGAGAGGGGGCGGTAATGGTGGTACATCAGATCGATCAAGAGGTGGGGCTGGAGCAGGATCTACGGTAGAGTTTTAGCAGGACATGTGGGGAAAGGGTGCAGACCCGAAGCAGCAACCTGACCCTACTGGGGTAAAATCAAACTTCAAGAGATCATCAAAGGATAACACTTTGTTGTTGACTGCGGCGTCCTCTGCCGAGCAGCGTCCCATGGAAGGCGGAGAAAACAGTGCTATGGTGGCGCTCCCGAAACCAGCGGGGGTCCCTCCAATAGCCCCCGTTTATGTGTCACCAAGGAAAGGAAACAAGAGGTTAAAGAACTCGCAGACTGAGCTGGGAGAAGGAACCAACACAGGAGGGACAGAGAACACAGTTGTTGTTGGGGAACGTAGCATGCAATTTCAAAACAATTCCTATGATCATGCAAGATCTATCTAGGAGATGCATAGCAACGAGAGGGGAAGAGTGTGTCCACGTACCCTCGTAGACCAAAAGCGGAAGCGTTAGTAAACGCGGTTGATGTAGTCGAACGTCTTCACGATCCAACCGATCCAAGTACCGAACGTACGGCACCTCCGTGTTCAGCACACGTTGAGCTGGATGACGTCCCTTGAACTCTTGATCCAGTAGAGGGTTGAGGGAGAGTTCTGTCAGCATGATGATGTGGTGACGGTCTTGATGATATTATCCGTGCAGGGCTTCGCCTAAGTACCACGGCGCTATGACCGGAGGAGTAAACTGTGGAGGGGGGCACCGCACATGGCAAAGAGAACAATTGATGTGCCTTTGGGGTGCCCCCTACCCACCTATATAAAGGAGGGGGGGAGAGGCCGGCGGCCAAGAGGGGCGCGCCATGGGGGGGTCCTACTTGGACTCCTAGTCCAAGTAGGATTCGGCCCCCCTCTACCTTTTTTTCGCCGGAGGAAATATGAAGGAGAGGGAGAGGGAAAGGGAATGGGGGCGCCGCCCCCTCCTCCTTGTCCTCTTTGGAATCCCTAGGGGGGGCACGTAGCCACCCCCCGCCGGCTTCCCTCTCTCTCCCTTAGGCCCATGTAGGCCCAACACTTTCCCGGGGGGTCCGGTAACCCCTCGGTACTCTGAAAAATGTCTGAACCTCTCCAAAACTATTCCGGTGTCCGAACATAACCTTCCAATATATCATTATTTACCTCTCGACCATTTCGAGACTCCTTGTCATGTCCGTGATCTCATCCAAGAATCCAAGCAAACTTCGGTCATCAAAAACACATAACTCATAATACAAATCGTCATCGAACGTTAAGCGTGCGGACCCTACGGGTTCGAGAACTATGTAGACATGATCGAGACACATCTCCGATCAATAACCAATAGCGGAACCTGGATGCTCATATTGGCTCCTACATATTCTACGAAGATCTTTATCGTTCAAACCGCACATCAACATACGTTGTGCCCTTTGTCATCGGTATGTTACTTGTCCGAGATTCGATCGTCGGTATCATCAGACCTAGTTCAATCTCGTTACTGGCAAGTCTCTTTACTCGTTCCATAATGCTTCATACCGCAACTAACTCATTAGTCACATTGCTTGCAAGGCTTGTAGTGATGAGCATTACCGAGAGGGCCCAGAGATACCTCTCTGGTACTTTGAGTGACAAATTCTAATCTTGATCTATGCCAACCAAACAAACACCTTCGGAGACACCTGTAGAGCATCTTTATAATCACCCAGTTATGTTGTGACGTTTGATAGCACACAAGGTGTTCCTCCAGTATTCGGGAGTTGCATAATCTCATAGTCAGAGGAACATGTATAAGTCATGAAGAAAGCAATAGCAATAAAACTTAACGATCATTATGCTAAGCTAACAGATGGGTCTTGTCCATCACATCATTCTCTAATGATGTGATCATGTTTATCAAATGACAACACATATCTATGGTCAGGAAACATAACCATCTTTGATTATCGAGCTAGTCAAGTAGAGGCATACTAGGGACACTATGTTTTGTGTATGTATTCACACATGTACGAAGTTTCCGGTTAATGCAATTTTAGCATGAATAATAAACATTTATCATGATATAAGGAAATATAAATAACAACTTTACTATTGCCTCTAGGGAATATTTCCTTCAGTCTCCCACTTGCACTAGAGTCAATAATCTAGATTACATAGTAATTATTCTAACACCCATGGAGTCTTGGTGTTGATCATGTTTTGCTCGTGGAAGAGGCTTAGTCAACAGGTCTGCAACATTCAGATCCGTATGTATCTTGCAAATCTCTATCTCTCCCTCCTTGACTTGATCGCGGATGGAGTTGAAGGGTCTCTTGATGTGTTTGGTTCTCTTATGAAATCTAGATTCCTTTGCCAAGGCAATTGCTCCAGTATTGTCACAAAAGATTTTCAATGGACCCGATGCACTAGGTATTACACCTAGATCGGATATGAACTCCTTCATCTAGACTCCTTCATTTGCTGCTTCCGAAGCAGCTATGTACTCCGCTTCACACGTAGATCCCGCCACGACGCTCTTCTTGGAACCGTGCCAACTGACAGCTCCACCATTCAACATAAATACTTATCCGGTTTGCGACTTAGAGTCATCCGGATCAGTGTCAAAGCTTGCATCGACGTAACCATTATGGCAAGCTCTTTGTCACCTCCATAAATGAGAAACATTACCTTAATCCTTTTCAGGTATTTCAGGATCTTCTTGACCGCTGTCCAGTGATCCACTCTTGGATTACTTTGGTACCTCCCTCCTAAACTTATAGCAAGCCACACATCAGGTTTGGTACACAGCATTGCATACATGATAGAACCTATGGCTGAGGCATAGGGAATGGCTTTCATTTTCTCTCTATCTTATGTAGTGGTCGGGCATTGAGTTTGACTCAACTTCACACATTGTAACACAGGCAAGAACCCTTTCAACTGATCCATTTTGATCTTCTTCCAAACTTTATCAAGGTATGTGCTTTGTGAAAGTCCAATTAAGCGTCTTGATCTATAGATATTGATGCCCAATATATAAGCAGCTTCACCGAGGTCTTTCATTGAAAAATTCTTATTCAAGTATCCTTTTATGCTATCCAGAAGTTCTATATTATTTCCAATCAACAATATGTCATCCACATATAATACTAGAAATGATATAGAGCTCCCACTCACTTCCTTGTAAATACAGGCTTCTCCAAAAGTCTGTATAAAACCATATGCTTTGATCACATTATCGAAGCGTATATTCCAACTCCGAGAGGCTTGCACCAGTCCATTAATGGATCGCTGGAGCTTGCACACTTTGTGAACACCTTTTGGATCGACAAAACCTTCTGGTTGCTTCATATACAACTCTTCTTGAAGAAATCCATTAAGGAATGCAGTTTTGACATCCATTTGCCAAATTTCATAATCATAAAATGCGGCAATTGCTAACATAATTTGAATAGACTTAAGCATTGCTACGGGTGAGAAAGTCTCATCGTAGTCAACTCCTTGAACTTGTCGACAACCTTTCGCAACAAGTCAAGCTTTGTAGACAGTTAGATTGCCGCCAGCGTCAGTCTTCTTCTTGAAGATCCATTTATTTTCTATGGCTTGCTGATCATCAGGAAAATCCACCAAAGTCCACACTTTGTTCTTGTACATGGATCCCATCTCAGATTTCATTGTCTCAAGCCATTTTGCGGAATATGGGCTCATTGTCGCTTCCTCATAGTTCATAGGTTCATCATGGTCTAGTAACATGACTTCCAGAATAGGATTACCGTACCACTTTGGTGCATACCGTACTCTGGTTGACCTACAAGGTTCGGTAGTAACTTGATCTGAAGTTTCACGATCATCATCATTAGCTTCCTCACTAATTGGTGTAGGAATCACTCTGATTTCTATGATAAACTACTTTCCAATTCGGGAGAAGGTACAATTACCTCATCAAGTTCTACTTTCCTCCCACTCACTTCTTTCGAGAGAAATTCCTTCTCCAGAAAGGATCTATTCTTAGCAACGAACATCTTGCCTTCGGATATGTGATAGAAGTTGTACCCAACAGTTTCCTTTGCGTATCCTACGAAGACCTATTTCTCCAATTCGGGTTTGAGCTTATCAGGTTGAAGCTTTTTCACATAAACATCGCAACCCCAAACTTTAAGAAACGACAGCTTAGGTCTCTTGCCAAACCTCAGTTCATATGGTGTCATCTCAATGGATTTTGATGGTGCCCTATTTAACGTGAATGCACTCGAGCATAACCCCAAAATGATAGTGGTAAATCAGTAAGAGACATCATAGATCGCACCATATCCAATAAAGTACGGTTACGACATTCGGACACACCATTACGCTGTGGTGTTCCAGGTGGCGTGAGTTGTGAAACTATTCCACATTGTTTCAAATGAAGACCAGACTCATAACTCAAATCTTCGCCTCCATGATCAGATCGTAGAAACTTTACTTTCTTGTTACGATGATTTTCCACTTCACTCTAGAATTCTTTGAACTTTTCAAATGTTTTAGACTTATGTTTCACTAAGTAGATATACCCATATCTCCTCAAATCATCTGTGAAGGTCAGAAAATAATGATACCCGCCGCGAGCCTCAACACTCATCGGACCACATACATCTGTATGTATTATTTCCAATAAGTCTGTGGCTCGCTCCATTTTTCCGGAGAACGGAGTCTTAGTCATCTTGCCCATGAGGCATGGTTTGCAAGCACCAAATGATTCATAATCAAGTGATTCCAAAAGCCCATCAGCATGGAGTTTCTTCATGCGCTTTACACCAATATGACCTAAACGGTAGTGCCACAAATAAGTTGCATTGTCATTATTAACTTTGCATCTTTTGGCTTCAGTTTTATGAATATGTGTATCACTACGATCAAGATCCAACAAGAATACACCACTTAACAAGGGTGCATGACCATAAAAGATATTAATCATATAAATAGAACAACCATTATTCTCTTATTTAAATGAATAACCGTCTCGCATCAAACAAGATCCAGATATAATGTTCATGCTCAACGCTGGCACCAAATAACAATTATTTAGGTCTAAAACTAATCCCGAAGGTAGATGTAGAGGTAGTGTGCCGACGGTGATCACATCGACCTTGGAACCATTGCCGACGCGCATCATCACCTCATACTTAGCCAATCTTCATTTAATTTGTAGCCCCTGTTTCGAGGTGCAAATATGAGCAATAGAACCAGTATCAAATACCCAGGCACTACTACGAGCATTAGTAAGGTACACATCAGTAACATGTATATCAAATGTACCTTTCACTTTGACATTCTTCTTATCCGCCAAATACTTGGGGCAGTTCCGCTTCCAGTGACTAGTCCCTTTGTAGTAGAAGCACTTAGTTTCAGGCTTAGGTCCAGACTTGGGCTTCTTCTCGAGAGTAGCACCTTGCTTGCTATTCTTCTTGAAGTTCCCCTTCTTCCCTTTGCCCTTTTTCTTGAAACTAGTGGTCTTGTTAACCATCAACACTTGATGCTCCTTCTTGGTTTCTACCCCCGCAGCCTTTAGCATTGCGAAGAGCTCGGGAATTGTCTTTTCCATCCCTTACATATTATAGTTCATCACGAAGTCTTCATAGCTTGGTGGCAGTGATTGAAGAACTCATTCAATGACACTATCATAAGGAAGATTAACTCCTAGCTGAGTCAAGTGGTTATGGTACCCAGACATTCTGAGTATGTGTTCACTGACAGAACTATTCTCCTCCATCTTGCAGCTATAGAACTTGTTGGAGACTTCATATCTATAAACTCGGGCATTTGCTTGAAATATTAACTTCAACTCCTAGAACATCTCATATGCTCCATGACATTCACAACGTCTTTGAAGTCCCGATTCTAAGTCGTAAAGCATGGCACACTGAACTATCGAGTAGTCATCAACACGCAACTGCCAGGCATTCACAATGTCCGCAATTGCTAGCACAGGTGGTACACCTGCTGGTGCTTCAAGGACATAATTTTTCTATGCAGCAATGAGGATAATCCTCAAGTTCCGGACCCAGTGCGTGTAATTTCTACCATCATATTTCAACTTACCTTTCTCTAGGAACGCATTAAAATTCAAGGGAACGGTAGCATGGGCCATTGATCTACAACAACATAGATATGCAAAAAACAATCAAGACTAAGTTCATGATAAATTAAAGTTCAATTAATCATATTACTAAAGAACTACCACTTAGATAGACATCCATCTAGTCATCTAAATGATCAGGTGATTCATATCAACTAAAACCATGTCCGATCATCACATGAGATGGAGTAGTTTTCAATGGTGAACATCTCTATGTTGATCATATCTACTATACGATTCACGTTCGACCTTTCGGTCTCAGTGTTCCGATGCCATATCTGCATATGCTAGGCTCGTCAAGTTTAAACCCGAGTATTCTGCATGTGCAAAATTGGCTTGCACCCGTTGTATGTGAACGTAGAGCTTATCACACCCGATCATCACGTGGTGTCTCGGCACAACGAACTGTAGAAATGGTGCATACTTGATGACCCACAAGTGTAGGGGATCTATCTAGTGCTTTCGATAAGTAAGAGTGTCGAACCCAACAAGGAGCAGAAGGAAATGACAAGTGGTTTTCAGTAAGGTATTCTCTACAAGCACTGAAATTATCGGTAACAGATAGTTTTGTGATAAGGTAATTCGTAACGGTTCACAAGTAACAAAAGTAAACAAGGTGCAGCAAGGTGGCCCAATCCTTTTTGTAGCAAAGGACAAGCCTGGATGAACTCTTATATAAAGCAAAGCGCTCCGAGGACACATGGGAATTACTGTCAAGCTAGTTTTAATCATGCTCATATGATTCGCGTTTGTTACTTTTGATAATTTGATATGTGGGTGGACCGGTGCTTGGGTACTGCCCTTCCTTGGACAAGCATCCCACTTATGATTAACCCCTCTTGCAAGCATCCGCAACTACAAAAGAAGAATTAAGGTAAACCTAACCATAGCATGAAACATATGGATCCAAATCAGCCCCTTATGAAGCAACACATAAACTAGGGTTTAAGCTTCTGTCACTCTAGCAACCCATCATCTACTTATTACTTCCCAATGCCTTCCCCTAGGCCCAAACAATGGTGAAGTGTCACGTAGTCGACGTTCACATAACACCACTAGAGGAGAGACAACATACATCTCATCAAAATATCAAACGAATACCAAATTCACATGATTACTTATAACAAGACTTCTTCCATGTCCTCAGGAACAAACGTAACTACTCACAAAACATATTCATGTTAATAATCAGAGGGGTATTAATATGCATTAAGGATCTGAACATATGATATTTCATCGAATAAACCAACTAGCATCCACTACAAGGAGTAATCAGTACTACTAGCAACCCACAGGTACCAATCTGAGGTTCTGAGACAAAGATCAGATACAAAAGATGAACTAGGGTTTGAGAGGAGATGGTGTTGGTGAAGATGTTGATGGAGATTGACCCCCTCTCAATGGCAGGATCGATGAAGATGACGATGGCGACAAGTTCCCCCTCTCGGAGGGATGTTTCCCCGGCAGAACAGCTCCGCCAGAGCCCTAGATTGGTCGTGTCCAGGTTCCGCCTCGAGACAGCGGCGCTTCGTCCCGAAAGATTTCTTATGATTTTTTCTAGCGCAAAAGACACCATATAGCAGAAGATGGGCATTGAGGGCCTGCCAGGTGGCCCACGAGGCAGGGGCGCGTGATACGTCTCCAACGTATCTATAATTGTTGATTGCTCCATGCTACTTTATCTACTGTTTTGGACTATATTGGGCTTTATTTTCTACTTTTATATTACTTTCGGGACTAACCTATTAACTGGAGGCCCAGCCCAGAATTGCTGTTTTTTGCCTTTTTCAGTATTTCGAAGAAACAGAATATCAAACGGAGTCCAAACGGACTGAAACCTTCGGGATCGTGATTTTCCAACCGAACGTGATCCAGGAGACTTGGACCCTACTCCAAGTAGTGCATGAGGAGGTCATGAGGGTGGAGGGCGCGCCCCCTACCTCATGGGCCCCTCGGAGCTCCACCGACGTACTCCTTCCTCCTATATATACCTATGTATCCCCGAATAATCAGAGCAGGAGCCAAAAACCTAATTCCACTGCCGCAACCTTCTGTATCCACAAGATCCCATCTTGGGGCATGTTCTGGAGCTCCGCCGGAGGGGGCATCCACCATGGAGGGCTTCTACATCAACACCATAACCCCTCCGATGAAGTGTGAGTAGTTTACTTCATACCTTTGGGTCCATAGCTAGTAGCTAGATGGCTTCTTCTCTCTTTTTGGATCTCAATACAATGATCTCCCCCTCTCTCGTGGAGATCTATTCGATGTAATCTTATTTTTGCGGTGTGTTCGTTGAGACCGATGAATTGTGGGTTTATGATCCAGTATTATCTATGGAAAATATTTGATTCTTCTCTGAATTCTTTTATGTATGATTGAGTTATCTTTGCAAGTCTCTTTGAATTATCCTTTTTGGTTTGCCAACTAGATTGGTAGTTCTTGCAATGGGAGAAGTGCTTAGCTTTGGGTTCAATCTTGCGGTGTCCTTACCCAGTGACAGAAGGGGCAGCAAGGCACCTATTGTATTGTTGCCATCGAGGATAACAAGATGGGTTTTTTATCATATTGCATGAATTTATCCCTCTACATCATATCATCTTGCTTACGGCGTTACTCTGTTTTTAACTTAATACTCTAGATGCATGCTGGATAGCGGTCAATGAGTGGAGTAATAGTAGTAGGTGCAGAATCGTTTCGATCTACTTGTTTTGGACATGATGCCTATATACATGATCATTGCCTAGATATACTCATAACTATGCTCAATTCTGTCAATTGCTCAACAGTAATTTGTTCACCCACAGTAGAATACCTATGCTCTTGAGAGAAGCCACTAGTGAAACCTATGAACCCCGGGTCTATTCTCATCATATCAATCTATACCACTTTATTTACTTGCTTTGCTTTTACTTTCCCTTTACTTTTTACTTTGCATCTATCTATCAAAAATACCAAAAATATTATCTCTACCAGATCTCACTCTCATAAGTGACCGTGAAGGGATTGACAACCCCTAAGCGTTGGTTGCGAGTTGCTATCATTTTGTGTAGGTACGAGGAACTTGTGTGTGGTCTCCTACAAGATTGATACCTTGGTTCTCAAAAAATGAGGGAAATACTTACGCTACTTTACTGCATCATCCTCTCCTCTTTGGGGAAATCCAACGCAGTTCTCAAGAGGTAGCAAGAAGAATTTCTGGCGCCGTTGCCGGGGAGGCTCACGCACGCAAGTCAACCATACCAAGTACCCATCGCAATCCCTATCTCTCGCATTACATTATTCGCATTTGCCTCTCGTTTTCCTCTCCCCCACTTCACCCTTGCCGTTTTATTTGCCCTCTCTTTCCCAATCTCCTCCTCTCTTTCCCGTTTGCCTTTTTCTCGTTGCCTTTCTGCTTGCTTTAGTTTGCCTACTTGTTGCAATGGTTCTACCTAGATTTGGTGACCTTCACCTTAAAAGGCTAGAGAAGATCGAAAGCAATGTTAGAAAGTTTACGGTTTTGCAATTTGAGCACAATAATTTCTTTAGAAACGAACTTAAGGAACAAAAAAGTTTTATGAGCTTTATGAATAAAGAACTCGATGATATGTCTAAAGAATTTGATGCTATAAGGGCCCAAATTGCTCGTCTTGAAAAGATGACCGCTGAAATTTCGGATATGCAAGCTACCTTTGTCAATAAGATGGCCGCTAAACCGAATTCCTATGAAAATCAAGATGAAGATCTAAAAGTTATTGCTGTGTCCCCCATTAAATCTTTGTTTTGCAACATGAATCTTGATGAATCTAAAGATTATCTTCCTTTACCTAGAAGGCATTCTAAGAATTCGGAGTTTCTAGATCTTGATGATGAAATTGATGAAAGTGGGATTGAAATAAATAAAAACCATGATGTTGCTAAACCATTATTTTAGATCTCAAGGAATTTAATTATGAAAATTGCTCTTTGATTGGTTGTATTTCCTTGTTGCAATCCGTGCTAGAATCTCCTCATGCTTATCGTCAAAATAAGGCCTTTACCGAACATATTGTTGATGCTTTGATGCAATCTTATGAAGACAAACTTGAGTTGAAAGTTTCTATCCCTAGAAAACTCCATGATGAATGGGAACCTACTATTAAAATTAAAATTAAAGATTTTGAGTTTCATGCTTTGTGTGATTTGGGTGCTAGTGCCTCTACTGTCCCCAAAACTTTATGTGATTTGCTAGATTTCCGTGATTTTGATGATTGCTCTCTAAACTTGGATCTTGCGGATTCCACTATTAAAAAACCTATGGGAAGAATTAATGATGTTCTTATTATTGCAACTAGGAATTATGTGCCCGTAGATTTTATCGTTCTTGATATAGATTGCAATCCTTCATATCCTATTATTCTTGGTAGACCTTTCCTTAGAACGATTGGTGCAATTATTGATATGAAGGAAGGGAATATTAGATTCCAATTTCCCTTAAAGAAGGGTATGGAACACTTCCCTAGAAATAAAATAAAATTACCATATGAATCTATCATGAGAGCCACTTATGGATTGCCTACCAAAGATGGCAATACCTAGATCTATCCTTGCTTTTATGACTAGCTAGGGGCGTTAAATGATAGCGCTTGTTGGGAGGCAACCCAATCTTATTTTGTGTTTTCTGTTTTTGCTTCTGTTTAGGAATAAATAATCCATCTACCTTCTGTTTGGATGTGGTTTTATGTTTTAATTAGTGTTTGTGCCAAGTAGAACCTATAGGATAACCTATGATGATAGTTGATTTGATTCTGCTGAAAAACAGAAACTTTGCGCGCACTAATTTAGTTATGATAAATCACAGGAACGTGCTTTTGTGTTGATATGTTTTGCTTCTGATCAATAAACAAATTGTCCGGGACTTCCTATTTTGGTACAATTTGTAGAGTTCCAGAATTTTGCGTTAGTTACAGATTGCTACAGACTGTTCTGTTTTTGACAGATTCTGTTTTTCGTGTGTTGTTTGCTTAATTTGATGAATCTATGGCTAGTAAATTAGTTTATAAACCATACAGAAGTTGGAATACAGTAGGTTTAACACCAATATAAATAAATAATGAGTTCATTATAGTACCTTGAAGTAGTCTTTTGTTTTCTTTCTCTAACGGAGCTCATGAGATTTCTGTTGAGTTTTGTGTTGTGAAGTTTTCAAGTTTTGGGTGAATTCTTTTGATGGATTATGGAACAAGGAGTGGCAAGAGCCTAAAATTGGTGGTGCCCATGGCACCCCCAAGATAATCCAAGGACACCAAAAAGTCAAAGCTTGGGGATGCCCTGGAAGGCATCCCCTCTTTCGTCCACTTCCATCGGTAATTTACTTGGAGCTATATTTTTATTCACCAACATGATATGTGTTTTGCTTGGAGCGTCTTGTATTATTTGTGTCTTTGCTTGTTAGTCTACCACAATCATCCTTGCTGTACACATATTTTGAGAGAGCCATACATGATTTGGAATTTGTTAGAATACTCTATGCGCTTCACTTATATCTTTTGAGCTTGATAGTTTTGCTCATAGCACTTCACTTATATCTTTTGAGCGTGATAATTTTTGCTCTAGTGCTTCACTTAGATCTTTTAGAGCACGGTGGTGGATTTATTTTAAAGAAAATATTGATCTCTCATGCTTTACTTAGATTATTTTGAGAGTCTTTAATAGCATGGTAATTTGCTTAATGTTAATATACTTGGTGTTCAAGATTTGTGAAACTTTCTTTTGAGTGAATTGAATACTAAGATAAGTTTGATGCTTGATAATTGTTTTGAGATATGGAGGTGATAATATCAAAGTCGTGCTAGTTGGGTGATTATGAATTTGAGAAATACTTGTGTTGAAGTTTGCAAATCCCGTAGCATGCATGTATGGTTAAAGTTGTGTAACAAATTTGAAACATGAAGTGTACTTGGCTTGTGCATCCTTATGAGTGGCGGTCGGGGACGAGCGATGGTCTTTTCCTACCAATCTATCCCCCTAGGAGCATGCGCGTAGTACTTGTATTTTTAATGACTTCTAAATTTTTGCAATAAGTATATGAGTTCTTTTGACTAATGTTGAGTCCATGGATTATATGCACTCTCACCTTTCCGCCTTTGCTAGCCTCTTCGGTACCGTGCATTGCCCTTTCTCACCTTGAGAGTTGGCGCAAACTTCGCCGGTGCATCCAAACCCCGTGATATGATATACTCTATCACACATAAACCTCCTTATATCTTCCTCAAAACAGCCACCATACCTACCTACCATGGCATTTCCATAGCCATTCCGAGATATATTGCCATGCAACTTCCATCATCATCATCATGACATACATTACTTTTGTCATATTGCCATTGCATGATCTTGTAGTTGACATCGTATTTGTGGCAAAGCCACCATGCATTATTTTCCATACATGTCACTCTTGATTCATTGCACCATCCCGGTACACTGCCGGAGGCATTCATATAGAGTCATATCTTGTTCTAAGTTTCGAGTTGTAATCCTTATGTTGTAATCAATAGAAGTGTGATGATCATCATTATTAGAGCATTGCCCAAATAAAAAAAGAGAAAGGCCAAAAGAAAAAAAAGGCCCAAAAAAAATAAATAAAAAAAGAAAATAAAAAAGGGCAATGCTACTATCTCTTTTTCCACACTTGTGCTTCAAAGTAGCACCTTGTTCTTCATGTAGTGAGTCTCATATATTGTGCTTCAAAGTAGCACCTTGTTCCTCATGTAGTGAGTCTCATAAGTTGTCTTTTCATACTAGTGGGAATTTTTCATTATAGAACTTGGCTTGTATATTCCTACGAAGGGCTTCCTCAAATGCCCTAGGTCTTCGTGAGCAAGCGAGTTGGATGCACACCCACTAGTTTTCTTTTGTTGAGCATTCATAGCTCTAGTGCATCCGTTGCATGGCAATCCCTACTCCTCATGTTGACATCAATTGATGGGCATCTCCATAGCCCGTTGATTAGCCTCGTCAATGTGAGACTTTCTCCTTTTTTGTCTTCTCCACACAATCCCCATCATCATATTCTATTCCACCCATAGTGCTATATCCATGGCTCACGCTCATGTATTGCGTGAAGGTTGAAAAAGTTTGAGATTATTTAAGTATGAAACAATTTCTTGGCTTGTCATCGGGGGTATAGAAGTAGGGAACATCTTTGTGTGACGAAAATGAAGCATAGCCTAACTATATGATTTTGTAGGAATGAACTTTCTTTTGCCATGTTATTTTGAGAAGACATGATTGCTTTGATTAGTATGCTTGAAGTATTATTATGTTTGTGTCAATATGAACTTTTGTCTTGAATCTTTCGGATCTGAATATTCATATCACAATTAAGAAGATATACATTGAAATTATGCCAAAGTATCACTCCGCATCAAAAATTCATTTTTATCATTTACCTACTCGATCGAGGATGAGCAGGAATTCAGCTTGGGGATGCCTGATACGTCCCCAACGTATCTATAATTTTTGATTGCTCCATGCTACTTTATCTACTGTTTTGGACTATATTGGGCTTTATTTTCCACTTTTATATTACTTTTGGGACTAACCTATTAACTAGAGGCCCAGCCCAGAATTGCTGTTTTTTGCCTTTATCAGTATTTCGAAGAAACAGAATATCAAACGGAGTCCAAACGGAATGAAACCTTCGGGATCGTGATTTTCCAACCGAACGTGATCCAGGAGACTTGGACCCTACTCCAAGTAGTGCCTGAGGAGGTCACGAGGGTGGAGGGCGCCCCCCCTGGGCGCGCCCCCTACCTCATGGGCCCCTCGGATCTCCACCGACGTACTCCTTCCTCCTATATATACCTATGTATCCCCGAATAATCAGAGCAGGAGCCAAAAACCTAATTCCACTGCCGCAACCTTCTGTATCCACGAGATCCCATCTTGGGGCATGTTCTGGAGCTCCTCCGGAGGGGGCATCCACCATGGAGGGCTTCTACATCAACACCATAGCCCCTCCGATGAAGTGTGAGTAGTTTACTTCATACCTTTGGGTCCATAGCTAGTAGCTAGATGGCTTCTTCTCTCTTTTTGGATCTCAATACAATGATCTCCCCCTCTCTCGTGGAGATCTATTCGATGTAATCTTATTTTTGCGGTGTGTTCGTTGAGACTGATGAATTGTGGGTTTATGATCCAGTATTATCTATGGAAAATATTTGATTCTTCTCTGAATTCTTTTATGTATGATTGAGTTATCTTTGCAAGTCTCTTTGAATTATCCTTTTTGGTTTGCCAACTAGATTGGTAGTTCTTGCAATGGGAGAAGTGCTTAGCTTTGGGTTCAATCTTGCGGTGTCCTTACCCAGTGACAGAAGGGGCAGCAAGGCACCTATTGTATTGTTGCCATCGAGGATAACAAGATGGGTTTTTTATCATATTGCATGAATTTATCCCTCTACATCATATCATCTTGCTTACAGCGTTACTCTGTTTTTAACTTAATACTCTAGATGCATGCTGGATAGCGGTCAATGAGTGGAGTAATAGTAGTAGGTGCAGAATCGTTTCGATCTACTTGTTCATGATGCCTATATACATGATCATTGCCTAGATATACTCATAACTATGCTCAATTCTGTCAATTGCTCAACAGTAATTTGTGCACCCACCGTAGAATACCTATGCTCTTGAGAGAAGCCACTAGTGAAACCTATGAACCCCGGGTCTATTCTCATCATATCAATCTATACCACTTTATTTACTTGCTTTGCTTTTACTTTCCCTTTACTTTTTACTTTGCATCTATCTATCAAAAATACCAAAAATATTATCTCTACCAGATCTCACTCTCATAAGTGACCGTGAAGGGATTGACAACCTCTAAGCGTTGGTTGCGAGTTGCTATCATTTTGTGTAGGTACGAGGGACTTGTGTGTGGTCTCCTACAAGATTGATACCTTGGTTCTCAAAAAATGAGGGAAATACTTACGCTACTTTACTGCATCATCCTCTCCTCTTCGGGGAAATCCAACGCAGTGCTCAAGAGGTAGCAAGAAGAATTTCTGGCGCTGTTGCCGGGGAGGCTCACGCACGCAAGTCAACCATACCAAGTACCCATCGCAATCCCTATCTCTCGCATTACATTATTCGCATTTGCCTCTCGTTTTCCTCTCCCCCACTTCACCCTTGCCGTTTTATTTGCCCTCTCTTTCCCAATCTCCTCCTCTCTTTCCCGTTTGCCTTTTTCTCGTTGCCTTTCTACTTGCTTTAGTTTGCCTACTTGTTGCAATGGTTCTACCTAGATTTGGTGACCTTCACCTTAAAAGGCTAGAGAAGATCGAAAGCAATGTTAGAAAGTTTATGGTTTTGCAATTTGAGCACAATAATTTCTTTAGAAACGAACTTAAGGAACAAAAAAGTTTTATGAGCTTTATGAATAAAGAACTCGATGATATGTCTAAAGAATTTGATGCTATAAGGGCCCAAATTGCTCGTCTTGAAAAGATGACCGCTGAAATTTCGGATATGCAAGCTACCTTAGTCAATAAGATGGCCGCTAAACCGAATTCCTATGAAAATCAAGATGAAGATCTAAAAGTTATTGCTGTGTCCCCCATTAAATCTTTGTTTTGCAACATGAATCTTGATGAATCTAAAGATTATCTTCCTTTACCTAGAAGGCATTCTAAGAATTCGGAGTTTCTAGATCTTGATGATGAAATTGATGAAAGTGGGATTGAAATAAATAAAAACCATGATGTTGCTAAACCATTATTTTAGATCTCAAGGAATTTAATTATGAAAATTGCTCTTTGATTGGTTGTATTTCCTTGTTGCAATCCGTGCTAGAATCTCCTCATGCTTATCGTCAAAATAAGGCCTTTACCGAACATATTGTTGATGCTTTGATGCAATCTTATGAAGACAAACTTGAGTTAAAAGTTTCTATCCCTAGAAAACTCCATGATGAATGGGAACCTACTATTAAAATTAAAATGAAAGATTTTGAGTTTCATGCTTTGTGTGATTTGGGTGCTAGTGCCTCTACTGTCCCCAAAACTTTATGTGATTTGCTAGATTTCCGTGATTTTGATGATTGCTCTCTAAACTTGGATCTTGCGGATTCCACTATTAAAAAACCTATGGGAAGAATTAATGATGTTCTTATTATTGCAAATAGGAATTATGTGCCCGTAGATTTTATCGTTCTTGATATAGATTGCAATCCTTCATATCCTATTATTCTTGGTAGACCTTTCCTTAGAACGATTGGTGCAATTATTGATATGAAGGAAGGGAATATTAGATTCCAATTTCCCTTAAAGAAGGGTATGGAACACTTCCCTAGAAAGAAAATAAAATTACCATATGAATCTATCATGAGAGCAACTTATGGATTGCCTACCAAAGATGGCAATACCTAGATCTATCCTTGCTTTTATGACTAGCTAGGGGCGTTAAATGATAGCGCTTGTTGGGAGGCAACCCAATCTTATTTTGTGTTTTCTGTTTTTGCTTCTGTTTAGGAATAAATAATCCATCTACCTTCTGTTTGGATGTGGTTTTATGTTTTAATTAGTGTTTGTGCCAAGTAGAACCTATAGGATAACCTACGATGATAGTTGATTTGATTCTGCTGAAAAACAGAAACTTTGCGCGCACTAATTTAGTTATGATAAATCACAGGAACGTGCTTTTGCGTTGATATGTTTTGCTTCTGATCAATAAACAAATTGTCCGGGACTTCCTATTTTGGTACAATTTGTAGAGTTCCAGAAGTTTGCGTTAGTTACAGATTGCTACAGACTGTTCTGTTTTTGACAGATTCTATTTTTCGTGTGTTGTTTGCTTATTTTGATGAATCTATGGCTAGTAAATTAGTTTATAAACCATACAGAAGTTGGAATACAGTAGGTTTAACACCAATATAAATAAATAATGAGTTCATTATAGTACCTTGAAGTAGTCTTTTGTTTTCTTTCTCTAACGGAGCTCACGAGATTTCTGTTGAGTTTTGTGTTGTGAAGTTTTCAAGTTTTGGGTGAATTCTTTTGATGGATTATGGAACAAGGAGTGGCAAGAGCCTAAAATTGGTGGTGCCCATGGCACCCACAAGATAATCCAAGGACACCAAAAATTCAAAGCTTCGGGATGCCCCGGAAGGCATCCCCTCTTTCGTCCACTTCCATCGGTAATTTACTTGGAGCTATATTTTTATTCACCAACATGATATGTGTTTTGCTTGGAGCGTCTTGTATTATTTGTGTCTTTGCTTGTTAGTCTACCACAATCATCCTTGCTGTACACATATTTTGAGAGAGCCATACATGATTTGGAATTTGTTAGAATACTCTATGCGCTTCACTTATATCTTTTGAGTTTGATAGTTTTGCTCATAGCACTTCACTTATATCTTTTGAGCGTGATAATTTTTGCTCTAGTGCTTCACTTAGATCTTTTAGAGCACGGTGGTGGATTTATTTTAAAGAAAATATTTATCTCTCATGCTTTACTTAGATTATTTTGAGAGTCTTTAATAGCATGGTAATTTGCTTAATGTTAATATACTTGGTGTTCAAGATTTGTGAAACTTTCTTTTGAGTGAATTGAATACTAAGATAAGTTTGATGCTTGATAATTGTTTTGAGATATGGAGGTGATAATATCAAAGTCGTGCTAGTTGGGTGATTATGAATTTGAGAAATACGTGTGTTGAAGTTTGCAAATCCCGTAGCATGCATGTATGGTTAAAGTTGTGTAACAAATTTGAAACATGAAGTGTACCTGGCTTGTGCATCCTTATGAGTGGCGGTCGGGGATGAGCGATGGTCTTTTCCTACCAATCTATCCCCCTAGGAGCATGCGCGTAGTACTTGTATTTTTAATGACTTCTAAATTTTTGCAATAAGTATATGAGTTCTTTTGACTAATGTTGAGTCCATGGATTATATGCACTCTCACCTTTCCGCCTTTGCTAGCCTCTTCGGTACCGTGCATTGCCCTTTCTCACCTTGAGAGTTGGCGCAAACTTCGCAGGTGCATCCAAACCCCGTGATATGATATACTCTATCACACATAAACCTCCTTATATCTTCCTCAAAACAGCCACCATACCTACCTACCATGGCATTTCCATAGCCATTCCGAGATATATTGCCATGCAACTTCCATCATCATCATCATGACATACATTACTTTTGTCATATTGCCATTGCATGATCTTGTAGTTGACATCGTATTTGTGGCAAAGCCACCATGCATTATTTTCCATACATGTCACTCTTGATTCATTGCACCATCCCGGTACACTGCCGGAGGCATTCATATAGAGTCATATCTTGTTCTAAGTTTCGAGTTGTAATCCTTATGTTGTAATCAATAGAAGTGTGATGATCATCATTATTAGAGCATTGCCCAAATAAAAAAAAGAGAAAGGCCAAAAGAAAAAAAAGGCCCAAAAAAAGAAAAGAAAAAAAGAAAATAAAAAAGGGCAATGCTACTATCTCTTTTTCCACACTTGTGCTTCAAAGTAGCACCTTGTTCTTCATGTAGTGAGTCTCATATATTGTGCTTCAAAGTAGCACCTTGTTCCTCATGTAGTGAGTCTCATAAGTTGTCTTTTCATACTAGTGGGAATTTTTCATTATAGAACTTGGCTTGCATATTCCTACGAAGGGCTTCCTCAAATGCCCTAGGTCTTCGTGAGCAAGCGAGTTGGATGCACACCCACTAGTTTTCTTTTGTTGAGCATTCATAGCTCTAGTGCATCCGTTGCATGGCAATCCCTACTCCTCATGTTGACATCAATTGATGGGCATCTCCATAGCCCGTTGATTAGCCTCGTCAATGTGAGACTTTCTCCTTTTTTGTCTTCTCCACACAATCCCCATCATCATATTCCATTCCACCCATAGTGCTATATCCATGGCTCACGCTCATGTATTGCGTGAAGGTTGAAAAAGTTTGAGATTATTTAAGTATGAAACAATTTCTTGGCTTTTCATCGGGGGTATAGAAGTTGGGAACATCTTTGTGTGACGAAAATGAAGCATAGCCTAACTATATGATTTTGTAGGAATGAACTTTCTTTTGCCATGTTATTTTGAGAAGACATGATTGCTTTGACTAGTATGCTTGAAGTATTATTATTTGTGTCAATATGAACTTTTGTCTTGAATCTTTCGGATCTGAATATTCATATCACAATTAAGAAGATATACATTGAAATTATGCCAAAGTATCACTCCGCATCAAAAATTCATTTTTATCATTTACCTACTCGATCGAGGATGAGCAGGAATTAAGCTTGGGGATGCCTGATACGTCTCCAACGTATCTATAATTTTTGATTGCTCCATGCTACTTTATCTACTGTTTTGGACTATATTGGGCTTTATTTTCCACTTTTATATTACTTTTGGGACTAACCTATTAACTAGAGGCCCAGCCCAGAATTGCTGTTTTTTGCCTTTATCAGTATTTCGAAGAAACAGAATATCAAACGGAGTCCAAACGGAATGAAACCTTCGGGGTCGTGATTTTCCAACCAAACGTGATCCAGGAGACTTGGACCCTACTACAAGTAGTGCCTGAGGAGGTCACGAGGGTGGAGGGCGCCCCCCCTGGGCGCGCCCCCTACCTCATGGGCCCCTCGGAGCTCCACCGACGTACTCCTTCCTCCTATATATACCTACGTATCCCCGAACGATAAGAACAGGAGCCAAAAACCTAATTCCACCGCCGCAACCTTCTGTATCCACGAGATCCCATCTTGGGGCCTGTTCCAGAGCTCAACTGGAGGGGGCAACCACCACAGAGGGCTTCTACATCAACACCATAGCCCCTCCGATGAAGTGTGAGTAGTTTACTTCAGACCTTAGGGTCCATAGCTAGTAGCTAGATGGCTTCCTCTCTCTTTTTGGATCTAAATACAATGATCTCCCCCTCTCTCGTGGAGATCTATTCCATGTAATCTTCTTTTTGCGGTGTGTTTGTTGAGACTGATGAATTGTGGGTTTATGATCCAGTATTATCTATGGAAACTATTGATTCTTCTTTGAATTCTTTTATGTATGATTGAGTTATCTTTGCAAGTCTCTTCGAATTATCCTTTTTGGTTTGGCCAACTAGAGTGCTTAGCTTTGGGTTCAATCTTGCTATGTCCTTACCCAGTGACAGAAGGGGAAGCAAGGCACGTATTGTATTATTGCCATCGAGGATAACAAGATGGGGTTTTTATAATATTGCATGAATTTATCCCTCTACATCATGTCATCTTGCTTATGGCGTTACTCTGTTTTTAACTTAATACTCTAGATGCATGCTGGATAGCGGTTGATGAGTGGAGTAATAGTAGTAGATGCAGAATCGTTTCGATCTACTTGTTTTGGACGTGATGCCTATATACATGATCATTTCCTAGATGTACTCATAACTATGCTCAATTCTGGCAATTGCTCATTAGTAATTTGTTCACCCATCGTAGAATACCTATGCTCTTGAGAGAAGCCACTAGTGAAACCTATGTCCCCGGGTCTATTCTCATCATATCAATCTATATCACTTTATTTACATGCTTTGTTTTTACTTTGCCTTTACTTTTTACTTTGCATCTATCTATCAAAAATACCAAAAATATTATCTCTATCAGATCTCACTCTCGTAAGTGACCGTGAAGGGATTGACAACCCCTAAGCATTGGTTGCGAGTTGCTATCGTTTTGTGTAGGAACGAGGGACTTGTGCATGGTCTCCTACTGGATTGATACCTTGGTTATCAAAAACTGAGGGAAATACTTACACTACTTTACTGCATCATCCTCTCCTCTTCGGGGAAATCCAACGCAGTGCTCAAGAGGTAACAGCGCACCGTCCAGCCTCGTGGCTGGTGGCTGGACCCCTTTGGTGCTTTATTTGCCCAATATTTTTAATATATACCAAAACTGACTTTCGTGGACTTTCAGGACTTTTGGAGTTGTGCAGAATAGGTCTCTAATATTTGCTCCTTTTCCAGCCCAGAATTCCAGCTGTCGGCATTCTCCCTCTACGTGTAAACCTTATAAAATAAGCGAGAAAAGGCATAAGTATTGTGACATAATGTGTAGTACCAGCCCATAATGCAACAAATGTCGATATAAAAGCATGATGCAAAATGGACGGATCAACTCCCCCAAGCTTAGACCTCGCTTGTCCTCAAGCGAAAGCCGAAATCGAAAAATATGTCTGAATGTTTAGAGATAGAGGTGTCGAAAAAATAAAATACGGACATGAGGGCATCATGATCAACTTTAGAACAACGACATATACTTTGTCATATGATTTCTTATGCTAAAGTAACAATCTATTCACAATGTAAGGTATGAATCCGAAACTTCATTGCAAACTAGCAAACTATGACCTCGGTCATTGAAGCAAATTATCATAACATCAGAAAGAGTTAATATAAGAGCTTTTCAGCAAGTCCACATACTCAACTATCATTTAGTCTTTCACAATTGCTAACACTCATGCAATACAATCGGAAAGATAGGGGCTTATAGTTTCGCCTCCCAACCTTTTACCTCAAGGGTAATGTTAACAATAATACTTTATGATAACCTACATCCAAGTGGATATATATATCAGGATCTTTCCAACACATAGTGCTTGCCAAAGGATAAAGTGTAAAAAGGAAAGGTGAAGATCACCTTGACTCTTGTATAAGGGTAGAAGGTAAAAATAAAAGATAGGCCCTTCACAGAGGGTAGCAGAGGTTGTCATGTGCTTTTATGGTTGAATGCACAAAATCTTAATGCAAAAGAATGTCACTTTATATTGCCACTTATGTCGTGGAATAGTCATGGCAGATGTCCTAGTGAAATGAGTTAGTGTGGAGCCATCGCAACTAGGTTAGCTTAAAGGGGTTAAACGGGACAAAGGACACAGGAGTTTATACTGGTTCGGCCCCTTGCGGTGAAGGTAAAGGCCTACTCCAGTTTCGAGGTGGTATTGCTTATTTCTCGATTACCGGGGAGCGAATCCGCTTGACCTAGCTTTCGATCTGATGTTACTTACCCTGAATTGCCATCGGGTCGTCCCTTTATATACACAGGTTGACGCCCAGCGGCTCATGGAGTCCCGGCCAGCTCATAGACAATGTGTCCGGCTCGGTGACTATCTATACATGCCTTACAATACAAGTCTTACATATGTGGCGGTTTACTCCTACGGGTCTTAAGTCGCCCTTGGGCCTTGGGCCCTTATCTTGAACCGCCATCTTCAATATCCTCGTGGGCTTCATATCATGAATCGCCATAGGTATAACCCGGCCCCTCCTGGGTGGGTCATACCTAATAGTTATATCCCCAACATTAGGCCCCAGATTGATTTGAACTTGTTCATGTCAATCTTCAACACTTTAGGAAAAATCTTCCCTTCTTCATCTATGCAAGAATTCATAACCCGCCATGACATCATCTCCTGGACTTGTGATAACTCGCCATGACGTCATCTGTCATTAATTTACACAATATCCAATATATCTCAACGGATCTTTTATCTTTAATAGCTATCCCGAGAATCGAGGCGCCCGAGCAGCTTGATAACCATGTTTTTGGCCTCCTCATTTTTTGCGCCCACTTATTAGCCTTTCCTTATAAATAGGGGCGAATAGCCCCTTCTCATTCTCCCCCCTTTCCTTCGTCTTCCTCCTCTTCGCGACTCTCCTGCCACTCGAGCTCCGCCGCCACCGTGATGCACACCGTCCGCCTCGTCCCTGGCCGCGACATCAACCTAATTCAGACCAGAGAACACCAGCGCTCCACCGCAGTCTGATCTGCATCTGTAAGTGCTCTCCCTCGTACGCTCCAGATGTGCATTAGGGTTTCTGATTTCTTCGAGTTCTTCATAGTTCTTCGTAGTTCTTCTAGGCAACCCTCATTTCAGATCTGAGCATATCTGCTAGGACGTGCGGAACTTGTTTCCCTTCCTTTTGCTGTCTCAAAGCCTGCCTTGCAGATGCATAGGTTTCACTCTTGCAGGCTGATCCAAATTTATAATTGTAATCTGTGGAACCTGTTTGTCCAGAAATTAGTAAAAAAAGTTCTTCTTGATAGATCAGCCTAGTCATGGCGGCTTACATTACCAGTTGTAGTTAGCTTAAACACCTTAGCAAGCTTCACTCTTTGATGGATGTCAATCTGTTCATGGCGGCTTACATAACCCGCTGTAGCTAGTCATATACCATTAGGCCCCTTTTTAAGCCGCCATTCTGAATATGTGTTGTAGTACTTTTCCTCCAGCTTAATTTGAATCGGCAAACTTGTTCTTTTTATTTTTAGGCTTCTTTGCAATGGCCCCAAAGACAGCCACTTCTTGTAACTGGGTTCCCTCCATTGTCACTGAGAACACACTCTGAGACTTTGTGAAAACTAGCTATTTGCCCAAGAAAACTATCATGCATTATCGCGCCCCCAAGCCGGAAGAAGAGAAACCTCAACCAAAAGATGATGAAGCCATTGTCTTTACTGATCACATGAACCAGGGCTTCTCACCGCCCACTCTAAATTCTTCCAGGACGTTCTGCACTTTTTCAACCTTCATCCTCAAGACATCGGACCCAATTCCGTGTCAAATATATGCAATTTCCAAGTTTTCTGTGAGGTGTACCTTCAAGAGGAGCCTAGTGTGGAGCTATTCAGAGAGTACTTTTATTTGAACCGCCATAACGAGTACTCAAACGGACCCAGCTTGGAACTTGGTGGGATCTCAATTCACCGACGGAGAGATGCTATTTTCCCTTATGCGCGCCTGCCGAGTCATCCCAAGGATTGGAATCAGACATGGTTCTATTGCAAGGATACCTCTCCGACTGACGAGAACAGACTGCCCGGCTTTTGTGCCGTGCGTCTTGAATCAAATCATCCTCTTCCTTACAAGATGACAGCCGTTGAACGCAAAAAACTCACCCCTACCATTGCCAAGGTTAAGGCTCTGTTGGGAAACGGCTTAACTGGCATTGACTTGGTTCAATGCTGGGTTGCATGGTGGATCATCCCCTTGAGTTGCCGCACCGGCTTAATGTGCACCTACACGAGTAGCAAAAAGGATCCACTGCTCCACAGCTCTGAGGTTTTAACTGACGACACCATCAACGAGATGACGAAGTCTCTGGCCTAAGACCTTTCTGCAAATCTAACCCAGCACCAGAAGTAAGCCGCCAAATTACTTATTTTACCTTCATCCTTAATATTTTGTTTTAACTCAACTTTCACGACTTTGACAGGCCGATGATGACTTCTGGAAGAAGGAATATGATCATGAAGCTGCCAAAAGGGCCAGGAAAGCCAAGAAAGCCGCCAAGAGAACCACCAAGAAGAGGGGAAAGAAACCCAGTGCTTCTGAGATGCTTGAACTGGATGACAGCTCTGAGTCGGAGGTAGCCCTTAACTCTCTTGGCTCCTTTTTCAACCACCTTATTGACATTGATTATCATCAGGATGACACGGGGACCAGTCAAGC
Source organism: Triticum dicoccoides (assembly GCF_002162155.2). Taxonomy (NCBI): domain Eukaryota; kingdom Viridiplantae; phylum Streptophyta; class Magnoliopsida; order Poales; family Poaceae; genus Triticum; species Triticum dicoccoides. The sequence continues at coordinate 192,419,664 of NC_041387.1, read as the reverse complement.
AATCGAAGAAGAGGTAACTATCATTTCTTTCGACTCCGCGTCCTTGCCAAGACAGAAAATTCGAAGAGTAACCCAGAAACTAAGCTTTTCACACACTTTAGCTCATCTGGATCCTCACTTTCTTTTGAAGAAACAGCAGCACGAGAGCCGGTGACAGACTCGGACTAGCAGGGATGAAGAATTATCCTCCGGCTTACCGAACACTCCGAGGAACCATCGAAACAAAGTCACCCCCGATTTAAACTATTTTTATCCTCTGGCGGGTCTCATCCGCCAACCACTTAATTCTTCCGACTCAAATTATCAGGAAACGTCTTGTTCCTCTTCCCGCGACTCATTTCAATCTCATCTGCCGGCTTTCAAGAGTGCTCTCGGGTAATAACAATTACTTATCATTTGCTCATTATGATTCTTTATACTTATACTGACCTCTCATTATTCATGCAGTGGAAAAGCCAAGCCTAGAAAGAAAGCCAAGGTGACTGAACCGGCTGAAGACCCGAAAGTCAATAAGCCGGAGCAACAAACTCCAACGCCTGAGATCTCTGTTCCTTAATCATCAGAACTGGTTCTTGACGTTCCGCCAATAACTTCTGAGCCTCCTATTGATCAAGCCAGCAATGTCCCTTTAAACCCTGAAGCCTCAAGCCCCATTAAGACGGCTGACACTCATGATGATGATGTAGTGATTACCAACACCGGCTTTAGAGAGCCGAGAAGACCCACTGCCCTGGCCAAGCACTCCGCCAAGGAAGAACACATTGAACAGCACAAAGTGAGATTTGATGTTGCCAATTACTCTCAACTAAGCATTGGTCAAATATATTATGGCTTTCTCAGTCAAGTGCACAGCAGCCGTGAACTTGAAGTTGACATGGTGAAGCAAATGCACGAAAAATTTGAGGTATGAGCTCCTCCTTTATTGAGTTATACACATCTTGTCAGCCCCCAAGTCTAGTGTGTATGATGAAGATGATGTAGACTTAGAGTAACCATGAGCATAAATAATACCCTTTCATAGAATTCTTTAAAATCCGGCTTAAAGCATCCGGTTTAAAATAGATTTGTAATGATTAACACTAAATTCGTAGCCCCCAAGGGCCGACTTAATCTATATGAATGATCAGGTCCTTTGCATCATTGTTTTATAAGTCAATGCTTTACTTGTGCAATTCTCATCGCCAAGTTGTGGCCGTTTGTATCACAAACAGGTCATCGTAAAGTTGTAACAAAAGCAATCAATATGCATTAGCCCCCAAGTGCCAAGTACTCTTGCTCGCAAAGTGCTTGGGACTTATTCACATAAGTCGTTGCATGAATAAATTTTTCGGCAGACATTAGCCCCCAAGTGCCAAGTGTTGTTGCTTGCAAAAGGCTTGGGACTTCATGTTTTTAGCTAAATTTGAATTATGATATTGATCCGGTGTATGTACAGACCACCACTTCTCAACTTCAATCAGAGTAGTCTGACTTGAAGACTCGTCTAGAGCTGCAAGAATCTGAGACCCGGAAGGCGAACTCAAAGTTCGAATTCAGCGTGACTGAAGCATAAAAACTGAAGAATGGCTTTGAAGTTGAAAAAAGCGCCTGGGCTGAAGAGAAGATTGCCTTGACACAACGGGCTGAAAATGCGGAGGCGACTCTTGAGGATGTGACCACTGAACTTTCCGGCTTAAAACTCCATGTGTCTCAGATGGTTTCGGCTATCTTTGGTACTTCGCCTTATGGTTGTCAAATTTTAATATCTTCCTTGATTATATTAACCGCCTTTAATCCATCCATGTTTATTATGCAGGCCCTAGGAGCACGAGCCTCAACCAAGATATGCTTATGAAGATGAAGGCGGTTTACACACTAGTGGAGCAGCTTTATACTGGGGCTCGGCGCGTGTTGGCCACAATTTCTCCATCTAAGCAAGCCCCCACTCTCTTGGTTGACGTGTTGATGAAGCTTTCCATTATGCCTGAGAGGTTTAGTGAGATCAATCGATCATCTGCAAGAGCCAGAGCTATGACAGCTTTAAGCTGGGCCAAAGCATGGTTACCGGAGCTAGACCCGGCCGACATATCGATTGGGTATCCAAACTTTAAGAAAGACGGCACCCCTTTTGACAAGAAAGACTTTGCCGCCTGCGTGAAGAACATACGTCCCCCGGCCAGTCTGATTGCCAATGAAACATACCTTACCAAATATCAGCCGGCTTATGACATGGAAAATCAGAAGATGCCGACGCCGTCTTACAAAGTGAAGGATCTAATACCCCAATCCTTAAGCACACTTTTGCTCTTGAAGTTGACCCGTCCGAGCTTATTAATGATGAAGCTGAATTCCAAGCTTTGAATGGCATTGACTGGTCATCACCAACCTTCCAGGAAGTAGAACAGGATGAAGAAGCGGAGAGGGTGATCCGGAAGTGTCAGGCCATCAGAGTCAAGAAGATTGATCCGCTGGGTGGTTCATATTTGTGATCTTCTGAAAAAATAGTTAATCATTTTGACCCTTTGAGTCATGTAATAGGGTAGCAATAACTTTGCTCTGCCATGCCATCGTGCATGTTTATGTTGTGGTCAACGTTGTTAAGCCGCCACTTGATAATTATCCTTTAAATTTATCATGATGTTGACCGGTGCATATGAAAATTTTGAATTATCCTGCACATAAGTAGATCACAAGAGCCCTTGGAGGTTTACCGCAGGGCGGGTCATAATACCTCACATATAACCACTGATGTTTAAAACAGTTATAGATAGGGCTGGTTTAACCAGAATTTAGACATAATTATAATAACAATATCATACTTGTGATATTGAATCGTACTACCGGTTTATACCTGTGCAGTAAGGGTGAGCACCCAAAGCTTTAGAAGCCAAGACTTCCAAGTGCTTGATATCATCATGTATGGGTGACTTGTCTCCTCTCATTAAGCCAGGTAATAGAAACCAAGGGTATGCTTCAAATATGAGCTGTGAGATTGAAAGCTACATGGCCGGAATCACTTGAAACCAAAAAGGCAAGATAATATCAAGAAGAACCGGAAAAATCTTCAAAGAATCAAGCCAAATGAGAAAAAACGAGGCTATGCTTCGAATACGAGCAGGAAGCCGGACCATAAGGGTTAATAGCTATGATTCGAATACGATAAGGAAGCCCCCGAATGGTTTTTGGCATTGCGCCGATCAAACGAGGCTATGATTCGAATACGACGAAGCCCCCAAGCGGTTTGTGATATTTAACGGCTATGGTTTGAATACGACCAGGAAGCCAGACCAAGAGGGTTAACGGCTATGATTCGAATACGACCAAGCCCCCAAGTGGTTTGTGGTATTTAACGGCTATGGTTCGAATAGGACCAGGAAGCCGGACCAAGAGGGTTAATGGCTATGATTCGAATACGACCAAGCCCCCAAGTGGTTATGAAATTATGATGAAGAAGACTCATTATTCTTGAAGATGAAACAACAGAGGCCCTGCTTTATTATAATCATCATAATATATACATCATCAAAATATGTACATCATAAGAGCTGGTGGCTCAAGTGTAGTAAGGCCGAAGATGAGCAATATTCCACGGTTATACGTCTCCAACGTATCTATAATTTTTTATTGTTCCATGCTATTATATTACCCCTTTTGGATGTTTATGGGCTTTATTTTACACATTTATATCATTTTTGGGACTAACCTACTAACCGGAGGCCCAGCCCGTATTGCTGTTTTTTTGCCTATTTCAGTATTTCGAAGAAAAGGAATATCAAATGGAGTCCAAACGGAATGAAACCTTCAGGAGCGTGATTTTTGGAATGAACGTGATCCATGGGACTTGGAGTGCAAGTCAAGAAGCAGCGGAGGCGGCCACGAGAGGGTAGGGCGCCCCCCTATAGGGCGCGTCCTCCTATCTAGTGGGACCCTTGGGCGGCCACCGACGTACTTCTTCCTCCTATATAAGCCTACATACCCCGAAAACATCCAGGGAGCCAATGAAACACAATTTCCACCACCGTAACCTTCTGTATCCGCGAGATCCCATCTTGGAGCCTTCGACGGCGCTCCACCGGAGGGGGAATCGACCATGGAGGGCTTCTACATCAACACCTTTGCCCCTCCGATGAGTTGTGAGTAGTTTACCACAAACCTACGGGTCCATAGTTATTAGCTAGATGGATTCTTCTCTCTTTTTGGATCAAAATACAATGTTCTCCTCATCTCTTGTGGAGATCTATTCGATGTAATCTCTTTTTGCAGTGTGTTTGTCGAGATCCGATGAATTGTGGGTTTATGATCAAGTTTATCTATGAGAAATATTTGAATCTCCTCTGAATTATTTTATGTATGATTGAGTTATCTTTGCAAGTCTCTTCAAATTATCAGTTTGGTTTGGCCTACTAGATTGATCTTTCTTGCCATGGGAGAAGTGCTTAGCTTCGGGTTCAATCTTGCAGTGTCCTTACCCAGTGACAGCAGGGGTTGCAAGGCACGTATTCTATTGTTGCCATCGAGGATAAAAAAGATGGGGTTTATATCATATTGCATGAGTTTATCCCTCTACATCATGTCATCTTGCTTAAGGCGTTACTCTGTTCTTTATGAACTTAATACTCTAGATGCAGGCAGGAATCGGTCGATGTGTGGAGTAATTGTAGTAGATGCAGGCAGGAGTCGGTCTACTTGTTGCGGACGTGATGCCTATATACATGATCATGCCTAGATAATCTCATAATTATTCGCTTTTCTATCAATTGCTCGACAATAATTTGTTCACCCACCGTAATATTTATGTTATCTTGAGAGAAGCCTCTAGTGAAACATATGGCCCCGGGGTCTATCTCTTATCATATTTGCTTCCAATCTACTTTTATTTGCATCTTTACTTTTTGCCTCTATATTATAAAATACCAAAAAAATATTTATCTTATCGTACTATCTCTATTAGATCTCACTTTTGCAAGTGGTCGTGAAGGGATTGACAACCCCTTTCTTGTGTTGGTTGCGAGTTCTTTGTTTGTTTGTGTAGGTGCGTGGGACTTTTGAGGAGCCTCCTACTGAATTGATACCTTGGTTCTCAAAAACTGAGGGAAATACTTTCGCTACTATTGTTGCATCACCCTTTCCTCTTCAAGGAAAACCAACGCAAGCTCAAGACGTAGCAAGAAGGATTTCTGGCACCGTTGCCGGGGAGGCTTCCACCAAGTCAATTCAAGATTCGACCTCCCGCCAACGTGCGATTTTTGGCACCGTTGTCGGGGAGGTCTTCGCTCAAGTCAAGACATACCAAGTACCCATCACAAACTCGTCTCCCTCGCATTTACATTATTTGCCATTTGCCTCTCGTTTTCCTCTCCCCCACTTCACCCTTGCCGTTTTATTTGCCCTCTCTTTCCCAATCTCCTCCTATCTTTTCGCTTGCCCTTTCGTTTGCTCGTTTGGTTGGAATAGATGCTTATTTATTGCTAAACAGAGAACCTAAGATCTATGGATCCTCATCCGCTTGCTAATCTTTTTAAGAGATTCATTTATGATGAACACATTTCTAGTGAGTTTTGTGCACTAAATTATCTTTATGAAGTTTTGCTTGAAATTTGTGAATCTGAAAATTGTGATGAAGAAATTTATGAAGAGATTCGCGATGGCTCCTTGAACAAAAAGCATGATTGCAATGATTTTACTATAAATTCTCTTGATGTCAATTGTGCTAATAATATGCAAAACCCTAAGCTTGGGGATGCTAGTTTTGCTATGTCTACTACTTCTTGCCATGATCATGATTGGGGTGATTCTTCTTATGATCTTGAAATTTATTTAAGCCCCATGATGAATATGAGATTGATAATACTATTTGCAATAATTTTGAAAGTGGGTTTGGAAGAGTGTCAACTTTAGATCCCACTATTTTGGAAGAGTGTCAACTTCGCATGCATGTGGATCGTATTGGAAATATTTTATGTGATAGTTATTTTGTTGAATTGGCTTACGATCCTACATGTAATTATTATGAGAGAGGAAAATATGGTTGTAGAAATTTTCATATTACTAAATTACCTCTCTTCATGTTGAGATTGCTACCATCTCTTTGTTCTTCCTTGCATATGCTAGTTTTGCTTGCCTTGATAATTTGTTTGCTTACAAGATGCCTATGCATAGGAAGTATGTTAGACTTAAGTGTGTTTGTCACATGTTTTATGATGCTCTCTTTTGCTTCAATTCTTGTCTCTCATGTGAGCATCATTGAAATCTCAATGCCTAGCTAGGGGCGTTAAACGAAAGCGCTTGTTGGGAGACAACCCAATATTTTTCTTGCTGTTATTTAATAAATCTTGCATCTACCTTCTTTTTAGATGTGTTTTTATGTTTTAATTAGTGTTTGTGCCAAGTAGAACCTATACGATAACCTATGATGATAGTTGATTTGATTCTGCTGAAAAATAGAAACTTTGCGCGGACGAATTTAGTTTTGTTAAATCACAGAAACGTGCTTTTGCATTGATTATTTTTGCTTCTGATCAATAGATACATTGTCCAGGACTTCCTATTCTTGTAGGATTTTTAGATTTCCAGAAGTTTGCGTTAGTTACAGATTACTACAGACTATTCTGTTTTTGACAGATTCTGTTTTCTGTGTGTTGTTTGCTTATTTTGATGCATCTATGGCTACTAAAATAGTTTATAAACCATAGAGAAATTGGAATACAGTAGGTTTAACACCAAAATAAATAAATAATGGGTTCATTACAGTACCTTATGTGGTGGTTTTGTTTTCTTTCACTAACGGAGCTTATAAGATTTCCTGTTGAGTTTTGTGTTGTGAAGTTTTCAAGTTATGGCTAAAGCTTTTATGGACTATGGAATAAGGAGTGGCAAGAGCCTAAGCTTGGGGATGCCCAAGGCACCCCAAGATATTCAAGGATAGCCAAAAGCCTAAGCTTCGGGATGCCCCAGGAAGGCATCCCCTCTTTCGTCTTTGTTCATTGGTAACTTTACTTGGAGCTATATTTTTATTCGCCACATGATATGTGTTTTGCTTGGAGTGTCATGTATTATATTAGTATTTGCTTTTTAGTTTACCACAATCATCCTTGCTGTACACACCTTTCGGGAGAAGCCTACTTGATTAGGATTTGCTACAATACTCTATGTGCTTCACTTATATCTTTTGAGCTTGATAGTTTTTGCTCTAGTGCTTCACTTATATTTTTTTAGAGCTTTCGCATGGTGGTGACTTAATTTTGAAGAAATTGATAGTCTCTCATGCTTCGCTTATATCTTTTTGAGAGTCTTTTAGAACAGCATGGTATTTGCTATGGTTACAAAGTTGGTCCTAGAATGATGAGCATCCAAGTTGGGTATAATAAAAACTATCATAGAAAGGAATTGGATGCTATGGTCAATTTGATGCTTGATAATTGTTTTGAGATACGGAGGTAGTGATATTAAAGTCATGCTAGTTGAGGTGATTATGAAAAATACTTGTGTTGTGGGTTGTGATTCTCGTAGCATGCACGTATGGTGAACCGCTTTGTGATGAAGTTGGAGCACAATTTTATTTATTGATTGTCTTCCTTATGAGTGGCGGTCGGGGACGAGCAATGGTCTTTTCCTACCAATCTATCCCCCTAGGGGCATGCGCGTAGTGCTTTTGTTTTTCATGACTTCTAGATTTTTGCAACAAGTACATGAGTTCTTTTGACTAATGTTGAGTCCATGGATTATACGCACCCTCACCCTTCCACCATTGCTAGCCTCTTTTGTGCCGCGCAACTTTCGTCGGTACCATACACCCACCATATACCTTCCTCAAAACAGCCACCATACCTACCTATTATGGCATTTCCATAGCCATTCCGAGATATATTGCCATGTAACTTTCCACCTTCCGTTCATATGACATGCATTACTTTTGTCATATTGCTCTTTGCATGATCATGTAGTTGACATCGTATTCGTGGCAAAGCCACCTTCATAATTTTCATACATGTCGCTCTTGATTCCTTGCATATCCCGGTACACCGCCGGAGGCATTCATATAGAGTCATTTCTTGTTTTAGCTTTGAGTTGTAAATCCATAAAAGTGTGATGATCTTCATTATTAGAGCATTGTCCTAGTGAGGAAAGGATGATGAAGACTATGATTCCCCCACAAGTCGGGATGAGACTTCGGACTTTACAAAAAAAAGAGAAAGGCCAAAAAAAGGCCAAAAAGAAAAAAAAGAAAGGCCAAAGAAAAAGAATAATAAAAAAAGAAAGGAAATAAAAAAATAAAATGAGAGAAAAAGAGAGAAGGGACAATGCTACTATCTCTTTTTCCACATTTGTGCTTCAAAGTAGCACCATGATCTTCATGATAGAGAGTCTCATATGTTGTCACTTTCATATACTAGTGGGAATTTTTCATTATGGAACTTGGCTTGTATATTCCAATGATGGGCTTCCTCAAAATGCCCTAGGTCTTCGTGAGCAAGCAAGTTGGATGCACATCCACTTAGTTTCTTTTGTTGAGCTTTCATATATTTATAGCTCTAGTGCATCCGTTGCCTGGCAATCCCTACTCACTCACATTGATATCTATTAATGGGCATCTCCATAGCCCGTTGATACGCCTACTTGATGTGAGACTATCTTCTCCTTTTTGTCTTCTCCACAACCACCATTCTATTCCACATATAGTGCTATGTCCATGGCTCACGCTCATGTATTGCGTGAAAGTTGAAAGAGTTTGAGATTATTAAAGTATGAAACAATTGCTTGGCTTGTCATCGGGGTTGTGCATGATTAAATACTTTGTGTGATGAAGATAGAGCAACAGTCAGACTATATGATTTTGTAGGGATAACTTTCTTAGGCCATGTTATTTTCAGAAGACATGATTACTTTGACTAGTATGCTTGAAGTATCACCATTTTCATGTTAATATGAACTTTTATTTTGTATCATTTGGATCTGAACATTCATGCCACAATAAATAAAATTACATTGAGAATTATGCTAGGTAGCATTCCACATCAAAAATTCCTTTTTTATCATTTACCTACTCAAGGACGAGCATGAATTAAGCTTGGGGATGCTTGATACGTCTCCAACGTATCTATAATTTTTTATTGTTCCATGCTATTATATTACCCCTTTTGGATGTTTATGGGCTTTATTTTACATATTTATATCATTTTTGGGACTAACCTACTAACCGGAGGCCCAGCCCGTATTGCTGTTTTTTTTCCTATTTCAGTATTTTGAAGAAAAGGAATATCAAACGGAGTCCAAACGGAATGAAACCTTCGGGAGCATGATTTTTGGAATGAACGTGATCCAAAGGACTTGGAGTGCAAGTCGAGAAGCAGCCGAGGCGGCCCCGAGAGGGTAGCCCCCCCCATATAAGGCGCGCCCCCCTGTCTCGTGGGCCCCTCGGGCGACCACCGACGTACTTCTTCCTCCTATATAAGCCTACATACCCCGAAAACATCCAGGGAGCCAACGAAACACAATTTCCACTGCCGTAACCTTTTGTATCCGCGAGATCCCATCTTGGAGCCTTCGTCGGCGCTCCGCCGGAGGGAGAATCGACCACGGAGGGCTTCTACATCAACACCATAGCCCCTCCGATGAGTTGTGAGTAGTTTACCACAGACCTACGAGTCCATGGTTATTAGCTAGATGGTTTCTTCTCTCTTTTTGGATCTCAATACAATGTTCTCCCCCTCTCTTGTGGAAATCTATTCGATGTAAGCTCTTTTTGCGGTGTGTTTGTCGAGATCCGGTGAATTTTGGGTTTATGATCAAGTTTATCTATGAGAAATATTTGAATCTCCTCTAAATTCTTTTATGTATGATTGAGTTATCTTTGCAAGTCTTTTCGAATTATCAGTTTGGTTTGGCCTACTAGATTGATCTTTCTTGCCATGGGAGAAGTGCTTAGCTTTGGGTTCAATCTTGCGTTGTCCTTACCTAGTGACAGCAGGGGTTGCAAGGCACGTATTGTATTGTTGCCATCGAGGATAAAAAGATGGGGTTTATATTATATTGCATGAGTTTATCCCTCTACATCATGTTATCTTGCTTAAGGCATTACTCTGTTCTTTATGAACTTAATACTCTAGATGCAGGCAAGAGTCGGTCGATGTGTGGAGTAATAGTAGTAGATGCAGGCAGGAGTCGGTCTACTTGTTGCGGACGTGATGCCTATATACATGATCATGCCTAGATAATCTCATAATTATTCGCTTTTCTATCAATTGCTCGAAGTAATTTGTTCACCCACCATAATAGTTATGCTATCTTGAGAGAAGCCTCTAGTGAAACCTATGGCCCCCGGGTCTATCTCTTATCATATTTGCTTCCAATCTACTTTTATTTGCATCTTTACTTTTTGTATCTATATTATAAAATACCAAAAATATATTTATCTTATCATACTATCTCTATTAGATCTCACTTTCGCAAGTGGCCGTGAAGGGATTGACAACCCCTTTATTGTGTTGGTTGCGAGTTCTTTGTTTGTTTGTGTAGGTGCATGGGACTTTTGGGGAGCCTCCTACTGGATTGATACCTTGGTTCTCAAAAACTGAGGGAAATACTTACGCTACTATTGCTGCATCACCCTTACTTCTTCAAGGAAAACCAACGCAAGCTCAAGATGTAGCACACGGTCGGCGGGTCTCCTCCTCCGACTTACGTAAGTCCTTGTACTCTCGAATATCGATAAGGTAGTATGACCCATTGTTCAAGTTCTTGCTGACCACAAAGGGCCCTTCCCAAGGTGGTGATAACTTGTGCACATCAGTTAGATCCTGAATGAGCCAGAGCACCAAATCACCTTCTTGAAAGGTTCTGGACTTAACCCGACGGCTGTGGTAACAACGCAGATCTTTTTTGTAAATCGCCAAGCGGTATGCCGCAGGGTCACGCTTCTCATCTAACAGGTCAAGTGCATCTTGACGTGCTTGTTCATTATTAGCTTCAATGTAAGCCGCCACACGAGGTGAGTCGTGACGGATGTCACTAGGGAGAACTGCCTCTGCTCCGTATACCATGAAGAAAGGCATGTAACCCGTAGAACTTTTGGGGTAGTATTGATACTCCATATCACTGAAGGTAACTCCTCCACCCAACAACCGGGCGTTCTTTGCAAAGGAACCATAAGCCGTGGCTTGATGCCTCTCAAAATTTCTTGATTGGCTCTTTCAGCTTGACGATTGGATTGGCAGTGAGCTATTGATGACACGTCAAGTCGAATATGTTCACGTTGACAAACTCTTTCATGGCACCCTTGGACAGATTAGTGCCATTATCAGTTATGATGCTGTGGGAAAAGCCAAAGCGAAAAATCACCTTTTTAATGAATTGAACCGCCGTTGCTGCATCACACTTTCTGACTGGCTCTGCTTTGACCCACTTTGTGAATTTTTCAACCGCCACAAAAAGGTGGGTCTTTTTATCCTTGGACCTTTTAAAAGGCCCAACCATATCGAGCCCCCAGACTACAAACGGCCAAGTAATTGGAATCATCCTCAATTCTTGAGCCAGCACGTGAGCTCGACGTGAAAATTTATGACAACCATCACATTTACTGACCAAATCCTCCGCATGAGCATGAGCCATTAGCCAATAAAATCCATGGCGAAAAGCCTTGGCCACAAGGGACTTTGAACCGGCATGATGACCACAATCTCCTTCATGAATCTCACGAAGAATCTCATGGCCCTCCTTAGGAGAAACGCAACGCTGAAATGCCCCAGTGAAGTTGCGACGGTGCAACTCGCCCTTGGCAATTCTCATTGACTTAGACCGCCGGGTTATCTATCTGGCCAAACTTTCATCCTCAGGTAATTCACCCCGGGTCATATAAGCCAAATATGGTATTGTCCAATCTAGGATAGCGTGAAGAGCCGCCACCAATTGTGCCTCCGGGTCAGGAACATCCAGATCCTCCTCTGTAGGCAACTTGACAGAAGGGTTATGCAGAATATCCAAGAAAGTGTTAGGTGGCACCGGCTTACGCTGAGACCCCAACCAGCTTAAGGCATCAGTCGCCTCATTTTTTCTGCGATGAATGTGTTCCACTTGATAACCCTTGAAGTGCCCAGCAATAGCATCAACTTCGCGGCGATAAGCCGCCATGAGTGGATCCTTCCCATGTACCTGAGACTTGCTGAGCCACCAAGTCTGAATCGCCGAAACACCTCACCCGGCTTAAGTTCATCTCCTTAGCCATCCGAAGACCATGGAGCAAGGCTTCATACTCAGTTGCATTGTTAGTATAGGGAAACATCAACCTTAGAACATAATAAAACTTGTCACCTCGAGGGGAAGCTAAGACAACTACAGCCCCTGAGCCCTCCAATTGCCTGGACCCATCAAAGTGAATAGTCCAATATGCGTTATCTAGCTTCTCTTCAGGCATCTGCAGTTCTGTCCAATCGTTGGTGAAATCCACAAGTGCTTGAGAATTGATTGCGGTGCAAGGAATATATTTCTAACCATGAGGTTCAAGCTCAATGGCCCTCTTGGCTACCCGCCCAGTGGCTTCTCTGTTTTGAATAATATCCCCTAAAGGAGCAGAATTGACCACAGTGATGGGATGACCCAGAAAATATTGCTTAAGCTTCCGGCTGGCCATGAACACCCCATAAACGAGCTTCTGCCAGTGTGGATACCTCTTCTTGGACTCAATAAACACCTCACTGATATAGTAAACCGCTGTTGAATCGGATATTCCTTGCCAGCCTCCTTCCGTTCCACCACAATAGCTACACTGACGGCCCGGGCATTAGCTGCCACATATAATAACAACGGCTCCTTATCAATAGGAGCAGCAAGTACTGGCGGCTCAATGAGCTTTCTCTTCAAAGCCTCAAACGCGTCATTAGCAGCATCACTACAGACAAAGTCATTTATTTTCTTCATCATCGGGTACTGTGGTATGGCCTTCTTACTGAACCGGCTTATGAACCGGCTTACGGCAGCAATACAACCCGCTAGACGCTGAACATCATTAATACACGCCGGCTTTGGCGGGGAGGTAATGGCCTTGATCTTCTCCGGGTTAGCCTCAATGCCTCTGTTAGAAACCAGAAAACCCAAAAGGTTACCTGCTGGCACACCAAAAATGCACTTGGTCAGGTTAAGCATCATCTTGTAGACCCAGAGATTGTCGAAGGTCTCCTTCAAATCATCTATCAAAGTTTCCTTCTCTCTGGATTTCACCACAATATCATCCACATAAGCATGAACATTGCGCCCAATCTGACTGTGGAGACAGTTCTGCACGCACTGTTGGTAAGTCGCCTGGGCAATCTTAAGCCCAAAGGGCATAGACACATAACAGAAGGCTCCAAAGGGAGTGATGAAAGCCATCTCTCTCCTGGTCCTTAACTGCCATTTTGATCTGATGGTAACTAGAATAAGCATCCAAAAAACTCAAACGCTCACAACCCGCCGTAGCATCAATGATTTGATCAATATGAGGGATAGCAAAAGGGTCAGCCGGACAAGCCTTATTTAAGTCCATGTAGTCCACACACATACGCGGATACGCCAAGTGCCGTTCTTCTTAAGCACCAGCACCGGGTTAGCCAACCACTCAGGATGAAAGACTTCAACAATGAAACCAGCTGCCAAGAGCCGGGCCACTTCTTTTCTGATGTCCTTACGCCTCTCCTCATTGAAGCGGCGAAGGAATTGCTTGACCGGCTTAAACTTCGGATCAATGAGCAAGTTCCCTCGGTACACCTAGCATGTCAGAAGGTTTCCATGCAAAGATGTTGATGACGGGAAAAAATGGCGGGCGTGAGAACACGCGTCCACGTCATTGATACAGAGTGAAATTTAAATGCATAAAATAAAAAAAGAATCAAACATTGCAGGTACATTATTTTCAGAACTCTTACATTTATATAAAAATTATGTTAATTACATCTCCGAAGAGAAAACCCCTGATTAGGAATTCCAACATTTCTATTACATAGGATTACATAACATGCCTATTACAATATGCTACAATAGAATAAAATAAAAGGAATCCTCCTCGCGATCGACGCTGAACTCCGGCCTTGGGGAACTTGAAGTTTATCCACGTAGGTTTTCTTCAATGACATTATGTTTGATATGATGTCATATGTTTCTTTACCATGCATGCACCGTATTTTGTTCGTGCTCGACCTCATTTATGTTATGGTGTAAATGAAGGTTGATTTTGGCAGGCCTGATTTGGGCCCGTGTTTTGATGCATAGGGTGTATGCATGTATTTTCAATATTTATAACTCGTGTCATGGAATTCCTTTTGAAGAACCCATGCTTAGAGCATAATTTCTGTTTTGTTTGGTTGATGATTTATGTCGTGGAATTCGTTTGAAAGAACCCATGCCATAATACAATTTTTACTATGCCATGGAATCCATGAAAGAACCTATGTCATAGGGTAGTTTGCATTTTTTTTACTTTATGACTTCTGCCACGGGATTCATCAAGGGACCCATGTCATAGCATCATAATTTCATTTCATTCATTTTGTGGATCACTCCATGGAATGTATGAGTGAAAACCCATATCATGTCATAGTTTACTTTTAGTCATTTTACGCATCGTGCCATGGAATTCACGAGAAAGAACCCATGCATGAAATGTGCCTTGTGAGTATTTTAGAAATTTTTGTGGCTCATGTCATGGAATTCACATGAAAGAACCCATGCTTAGAGCATCTTATATGTCTCCTAGACATGACATGTCCGCGTGAAGAAAAATATGCATCCTTGATTTGAACCAAATGGCCGAAACTAAGGACAAGATTTCTATATGAAAAATATGCTACTCCTTGATTTCATGAAGTATGTAAAATCCTCGATCCGAACCAAAAGGCCGAACCTAAGGGCATGATTTAATGAAGTGCATATTCCTTGATTCGAACCAAAAAGGCCGAACCTAAGGGCATGATTTTGTGGGTTTATATATTCCTTGATCCGAACCACAAGGCCAAAACTAAGGGTATGATTTGTTTTATGTTCCTTGATCCGAACCAAAAGAATGGCCGAAACTAAGGATATGATTTCATGATATGTATTTTCCTTGATCCGAAACTAAGGATATGATTTCGTGATATGTATTTTCCTTGATCCGAACCAAAATGGACGAAACTAAGGACATGATTTCATGATATATATTTTCCTTGATCCGAACCAAAATGGCCGAAACTAAGGACAATATTTCATGAAGTGAGGGAGAAAGAATCCTTGATCCGAACTAAAATGGCCGAAACTAAGGACGAGAGTTCATGGATGAGGAGAAAGGATTCCTTGATTCGAACCAAACGGCCGAAACTAAGGGTATGAGGGTAGTATCATATCTCACCTTCTTCCTTCTTGGAACCAACCAAGATTCCTCCCCTTGCTTCCTCTTCTCACAGTGTGCATTTTTGTGTAGTATGATGTGTAGTAGAATATTGCTACTTGAGAGGAGGGGAGGAGACGAGAGAACCAAAGAGTAAAAATGAGCCGGCCCCAAATCAATGAGCAGGGGGGTATTTATAGGAGGAGGAGGAGTGGAGCGCTGAGGCTCGATGCCTGCGTGCTCACGTCCACCCATCGTCGGAACGTGGGATGATGGAAGCGTTGGTTGCTTCTTTTTTTTTATTTGTTTAATCGCTAATTGACCGGCAACGTCGCTAACCCATTTACTTATGTGCGTGATTGGCCGATGGATGTGGCTACACATGCATGCACATGTACGTAGATATTTTTAAAGTGGGCTTAGACTATTTTAAATCATTGTGTGGGCCTTGTAGCACTATTCGCATGCATGCACAGCAGCCTTGTGAGAAGCATGTCCATGCATACATGACCATATTTCTTTTTTTTTTTGGACTAAGCACGATTAGCTATTAAATAGCTCATTAAGGCCTGGAGTTAGGGTGTGCACGTCAATAATTTTTTTATTTTTGTATGCAACTCAAGGTCTAGCGTCATATGGATTATCAGATGATTATTTGATCAGATGAATATTTGACCAAGTATATGCGCGTATATTTCATTAGCACAATTTTTTTTGCATCGCTTCAATATTTTAGTTTGTCGATGGAACAGAACCGAACATTTCCATATAGCCAACATTTGCTGATCTTAGCGTTCCTCATGGCAATTTTATGTTTGTATTTTCGCCGTTAGTGGCGGCGGCATGTGTGCGAGCCATGTGTCCTTTATATTTTTTCCTCATGACAAAATTTAACGAGTTTCGTCGTATTTCCCAATCGTCGGTTTAATATGTGTGTTACCGACATTCGTAAATATATCATATCCTATTTTGTCAGTCCTCATTTTGAGCAGTCAATTATATATTTTAAAATTGATTCTTTTCATTATAAAACGGTTTTTCCCGTTTTGCATCTATATTTTATGCACTTTATAAATTTATTTGATCTTGTCAAAATCCATGTCAACAGATGCCCCTCGAGGTCTGGCCTTGGGGAAAAAGATTTTTTTTTACTCGAGCGGAGAGCTCGAAACTTGATTACACATATTTTGTGTTTAGAGCACTTTTTGTGAGTATATGTGCTCATGCTCCTTTAGAAACGTTGACCTTTAGTCAAGTGCATGCCAGTTATACGTGGTTGTACATCTTTCTTTTATGTGCACACTTGCCGACCGATTTTGCAACCATGCAAGCTAGAAGTCAGGCCACGCTTGAGGTTAGCTGGCTAACAAACTCTATCCGGCTAACAAACCGCGTCCATTATCTCCTCCACTATCTTCTCAACCCTCTTTTAAACAACCAGCCTCCTTTTCTTTCCTTAGACCAGATTGAAGACGTCGGAGACAACCAGATAGAAGACGACAGAGACTAGGTATGCTTCAGTCCGGCCGGCCGCAATTCTTTGATAGGCTAGCAAATTATATATATATGACTTCGCTAGTACCTAAATTGATTCATTTACTGATTAGTCTGCTATCTCATCAGTCCCAGATTGCTTTCAATCCCTCACAAGATGCACCTCCGCGTGGGAAAGTACTGATTCGTCCAGCTTGGGTATGCCCCTTCCGTCCTCTCATTATTAGGCCACGCTTTACCTTCTAATGTCTTGGGTGTCGCGTTTCAAAAATGTCTTGGATGTCCCTTTAGTTTATAACCCATCTTTTCATCTCGTAGGTGCAGGAAGACAAGGACACCAGGTCACTGCCCGGATCAAATCTTACTTAGGTAATCTACTTTTCCAAATCATCTGATTATATTCGTTCGTTGTTGCATCTCTCTCATTATCTAGATGTATCAAGGATATGATGCCCTGAGCGCATACAACCTTTTTTTGTCATGGTGTATATAGCTCTGGTCTCTGGATGTGTTTGATCTGTAATTATTCATCCAAATATCATGATCCCACGGTCGGCGTCCTGGGAAGTCTCTATATGGGCTTGGTTTGTCGTTCGACTTGGGGATTATTATTTTTTGTATGAATTAGTAGATTGCTCACTGTTGCCGCTCCGGGAAGCCTATATATGGACTTAGTCCGTCGTTCAACCATGAGAAGTTTTCTTTTTTTATTGTATATGCATGAGTCAATAAGTTGATCACTGTCGGCGTTCCGGCAAACCTATACATGGGCTTGGTCCATCGTTCGACGGTGATTTTTTTTAAATAATATATGCGTGACTTATGACTTGATCGCTGTCGGCGTTCCGGCAAGCTTATATATGGGCTTGGTCCATCGTTCGACAGTGATTTTTTCTAATGATATATATGAATCGATGACTTGATCATCGTCGGTGTTCCAGGAGGTCAATATATTGGCTTCATCCGTCGTTCGATGATGATGCTACTGTTCTTATGCGTGAGGACTATTTTTAATCATGTATACCTCTCTTCTCACATCCCATGTATTTTCATTCTGTATATGCCAACTTTTGATATCGTTGATTTTTTTTGTAGATACTATTTCTCTCATCCTTGTTGTGGGCTGGCTGCTTGGGCACGTCCACCTTGGTAAGTTTTTTTTTTGTATTTTCTCTTTTGTTGTTTTATCTTTTGATAATGTTTGGTGCATGTACCAATATGCATATTTTCCTTGCATATAGATGGAGCCGGATGAAGTGCATAGGATGTCTCTATTGCAGCTAGCTAAGAGGCAACTTTTTGAACAAGATACTAATCTGCTGTACAATCCTGTGATAAGGGAACAACAGACACCCCAAGGAAATCCTGAATATTCTAGGCGAGGGTGGACATCGGGCCGCTCTTTCATAGCTCAGTGCTATTATCCTGTCGCTCCTCATCCTAGAGTCGATACAGCTGTCACCCTGGGGACTCACATGATATCCAAAGGATTAGGTTGGGAATTCCATGAGGTTGAATATTCAGTAGCTCCCCCTGGGTACGTTGAATGGGGAACTAACGTTTTGAAGAATTATTCCATGCATTTGAAAGGTAGTGAAGAGAACACAGACTATATCTATGGAGCCATTTATTTCTCTTTGGGTGAGTACTCGGTATCTCCCCCGCTTCTAAGGGCTTTTTTAGAGCACTGGGATCCCAACACTAACACGTTCTTATTCCCTTATGGTGAATGCACAATCACTCTTCTTGATATGAACCAAATGGCTGGGCTACCCTTAGATGGTGATCCGTATGAAGAATTTATACCCCCTACTCGTGAACTGGATCCTTCTCTGTTGTTGTACCCCAACTTTTTGCCACACATATGGAACAAACTCTCCGAAAGCGGCAATATAGGCTTTCGGGAATGGTACGATTACTTCCACAATTGTCTAAACGACACATTCTTTATCAATAGCCTCCACGACGAGCGCCTCTATACTGCAGCCTATATTGTTGTTTGGGTCTGTCGCTTTGTTGTTCCAGGTGGAGGGCCATATATTCGTCCTGGGGTATTAGTGATGGCCTCTTGGATCACAATAGGGCGTCGCATATCTTTAGCTCCGCCGGCCCTTTGCTCCTTATACTATTCGCTTCGGCTGATCAGTACTCATCCCATTGGTCCCTCCTTTTTGAAAAGGGCATGGCAAGTCCACTATCTAATCGGATGGATGGGTATATACTTAAGGAAGGCTTTTGGGAATAAATCTAGCACCAAATCACTCCCATTCTATAAACATCCAGCTCCAAAACTAAAAATGTTGAACACTATGTCTAGAACTCCACTTTTCCATGATCATGACTCATCACACAAACTTCTCAGACAGCACACCCAGATCTCGTGCACCCCTACAGTTTGTCTAAATTAGAAAATGTAGGTTATTGAGTCGGGTTTTCCAAATTTCCATACGTCGGGGTATGCTTCCATGGAGGCGTGTTGAAGAATTTATAGCAGAACCTTATCATCCTGACAGAGTAGCAAGACAATTTAGGCTTGACCAAGTGGTGCCTTTTCCTCCCCTCACCAGTATGTATACAAGACATGATATTGGTATTTCATATGCTTTTTGGCTTCATTTATTGCTGGATGCGGAGGATCCACGCCCCATTCCAAACGATTCTCGCATCGGTGACTCATCTGTGGCGTGGGCAAATTGGCTACATGAATTTCTGAAGCCATTCGCTGATGTATTTGACCAACTTCGCAATGGTAATTTGAATGGAAAGATCCCTTATAATGAAAGGAGAAAAATTAGGTCCGCACTGCAACGCCGTATTAGAGTTCGTCCATTGTCTGATGAGGACTTTAAGGTAGTAAGAAGGGTGGCTGATGAGCACCGGGACCAGCATATTGGTGTCATTGAACAGGAGGAAGCACGTGTCAAAGATCATTGGATGCCAATCCTCCATAGCTACTTACAAGACGTTGCCGCTACTCAACCCATGAAATCCAAAGAGATGAACTAATGTCCCGCATAAAATTTATCTGTTTCTTTATTGTACTAACCAGTACTAATAATATTATCCTTTTATATATGTGGCTGCAGCAAAGTGGCGTACCAAAGCCTGTTGTTGTAGTTGGTTCTTCCTCTGCTCATCCAGTACTAGTGGGTAGTGATGATCCTCCAGAAACTGCCCCGGCCACCAGTGGACAGAAGCGTAGAAATTTATCGCCAACTCATGCTGACAAGGAAGCGAGGAACCCCCTCAAGCGCAAACTTGACTGTTCCCATGAATGTGATTTTTCTGAACCAATAACATTGGACGGTCCGTCATTAGATGTTGAACTCAGTAACTTGGTTAATGATGAAGATTTTGATCACTTTCTCACGGGAGAAAAGGACCATGGCCTTGGTGACCTCTCGATTTATCCGTCGAGGATTATACCATTGGCGAGTGTGGCACAAGTCGTCCACCTTCCAGCCCGGGTGTGACTGAAGTTATGCCCCATACCCCTAATGCTCTTGATTTCTTGTCAACTTTACCTGGTAGTTTATTTACTTATGCATT
This sequence comes from Triticum dicoccoides, assembly GCF_002162155.2. Taxonomy (NCBI): domain Eukaryota; kingdom Viridiplantae; phylum Streptophyta; class Magnoliopsida; order Poales; family Poaceae; genus Triticum; species Triticum dicoccoides. The sequence goes on along the minus strand of NC_041387.1, from coordinate 192,399,311 downwards.
TATTTAATTTGCCGTGTCTATGAACCATCATTATCATCAAATTTTCATGACTCTTCACTTATTTTTTTTTAGGTTGCGAACAAGAAAATTACCATTCGCAAGACCCTGTAATGACGATCGTATCAGGGGAAGGCGCACAGACGGACTGCAGCTTTGTCAAAGACACGTTTATAGATGCCACGGATATCATGGTGAAACGAGCCCTCGAAGGACTGAACGACTCTACCCTTGGTGATCCCAAGCAGCGCATCATGCTTGAGAGCGTTTCTCCGACGCTGCCCACACAAGTACCTGAGGTAGCTAAGGTGCATGCCATGTTGGTCGGGCTTATTGACCTTTCCAAGAAATTGGAGGTTGGCCAGACTGAGTTCACGAATGGATCCGAGCGAGATGAACATGTTGCTGCTGAAGTCGAGCTTAAAATTAAGTCGGGCCACGAAGTTTCCAAGGCTGCAATTAGGGACTTATCTGACCTAGACAAGAAGTGTGCTGACATGGAGGTGCAGGAAGCAGCGCTTAAGGTGCAGCTTGAGGAGGCTACCGCCAGTTTGCAGAAGCGTAAACTAGAGAGGGAACAGCGCTGACAAGCACATAATGCCCATGAATATGAACTGGAGGATTTGGTGAAGAGTCTACAGGACACCAACGCCGGCAAGCGTACTAGGCTTGCTGAATTTGAACAAAAGACGGCAAAATTAAAGACTGAAGCAAGTCAGTTGTTGAACAGCCTGCAGAACTGGCAAGCTCCTTGAGAAGGCCTAGACTTGGCTTAGTTTTTTTTACTATTATTTGGCCATTTCAATTTATCATTTCCCTTTGAATCATTTTAGGTTCAGTACTTAGTTTCACTTCAAATGTAGCAGTACTTTGTTTATTCACGTGGGAACTCCGAACTTTATGCATGATGTGCTAGTACGCCAGCTTTGACGTTGAAGCATCCTTATTTATTTACACTATCGTTGTGTATGGCCTGAAGCCCTTTTTTTATTCTATATTTATTTATTTTATATAAATGCATGTATGTACCATTTTTGTACGACGTTTAAGCTTATAATGAAGTCTGGAGCCTGCTTGATATTTTTTTTACCTTTTTGTATGTCACAATTTATACTCATAAGTCATTGCTGAGTTTTTTTTTGTTTTTTTAATTAGGTGCACATAATGTAGCAACATTTGTATTGCAGTCATTAATGCAAAATATATGTCATTTCTATTCAGGTTCACTTGTCTTCTATGAGAACAAAATTATGATGATACAAGAACATTTTCTTCCCTGCATCATCATATTAAATGCACCTAGTCAAATAGTCATAACCATAATATAAAGAAACAATGGTCATGTACATCATTTTCTTTGATAAAGATTGACCAACCTTTTCTTACATATTTCATCTAGGAACACACATTTCAGAAGATAACCGGTTACATATTTCACTCAGGAACAAACATTTCACCGGGTCCTAAGATAACCAGTTATGTTGGAATGTCGCCTATAAACCTTGAAGCTCGCATAGGCATCCAGACATGCATACTTGATGGTCATGGTCCAGGTTGGACTTCTCCCACTGACTAACAGTGATGCTTTTGTCCTTGTTAAGATTTATGTTTGCAACCTTTTTTGCTAGCTTCTCCAATGAAGCCAAATTGCCTGCTTTTTGGTTAGGAACCTTGATACCCAGTCCCTGCACATCAACAGGTTTTTTGATACCCAAGTTATAGAACTTGAGTTTTTTATGTCATTGCCAATGGCGGCACCCGCAAACTCGATTGTGTCATTGTCAAGGAAGTTGCGCAGAAGTGGAGGGATAAAACTCCTGGCATGAGCCTGGTATAGCTGGTAAATTAGGCAATGCTTGCCCACACAAAGCTGCAAGACAGCAGCACGTTGTGGCTCTTGATTAGAGAGAGCAAGTTGTTGCTCAAGTGGAAGCTTCTTACGCTCTTTGTTGTGGACATATCTAGTGTATTCACAGTCAAGGCCGACAACACGACACTTGGCATGATTAAGATACTTTTTCCACATGAACCTGATGAAGGCAACAAATGTTGAAGGGTTTCTAGTCACCGTAGTATGAATCCTTATACCACCTTTGCTGATATGAAAAAGGCGGTCTGGATGATTGTTGTCCACACTCTTCGGGAATTGGACACGGACTTTGCCGACCTTAATATTGTGAAGGTTGACATAGCGAACATTTTTTCGCTGAGGTTGAGGGCACATCGACTCAAAAGAAGTCAGAGATGAATCGTATGCAACGGGTGTTGATGACGAGACGGGACTTGACAATGTTGATGTTGGGTTCACATGACATGTTTCATAACCATGGGAATTGGGGTGCTTCCTCTTGCATTCAAGGGGAAACTTGAGAACCATCTTAGAGCATTCTCCAATGGATTTATCGACCAGCGAAAGAATAGGCTCTGAAGCATCAACTTGAACTTTATTCTGAACCTTTGACGTCCATCCTTGCAGAAACGATGAGGAGGGAAATATAAGCATGGTATTGCCCCCATTCATAGGTTGCTCATATTGGAGTTTGTCCATTGTCTTCCCTTTTTCTACATCATAGTTTAGACTCATAAGTTGTTGGAGTAACATTTTATGTGCCCCAGTTTATACTCTTGAGGGTATGGATTATGCTTGATGATATTTTCTTTGGCATCACAGTTTATACTCGTAAGTTGTTGGAGTTTTTTTTGTGTGCCCCAGTTTACACTCATGAGGGTATGGAGTAAGTATGATGATTCGATTTTTTTCCATCACAGTTTATACTCGTAAGTCGTTGGAGTCTCTTTGTTTGTGCCCCAGTTTACACTCATGAGGGTATGGAGTATCATATTTTTTTACTCAAGCATAGTAGCGCTTAAGGAATTTTCCATTTATCGGTGGCGGGCAACACTCGCCATCAGGGGAAATTATCCTGTATGCACCACTAGAGTAGACCTCTTTTATGATGTAGGGACCCTCCCATTTTGGCTCAAACTTTCCTCCCATCCATCGTGTAACATTCATTGGACGAATGACGGCGAGCACTAAGTCTCCTTGCTTGAATGATCTCCTTTTAACGCGCTTGTCAAAAGCACGAGATATTCTAGCCTGATAAGCTTCCAAATTTTGTAATGCCTGAAGGCGTTTCCCTTCAAGCATTTTGAGTTCACCGAGGCATAATTTTATGGCCTCCTCTTCCGAAAGTTTCTCTCGAACAGCCACTTTGAGCGAAGTAATTTGTACTTCTAACGGTAGAACTGCTTCTCCTCCAAATACGAGAGAGTATGGTGTCATTCCCGTCGGTGTACGCGTCGTGGTTCTATAAGCCCACAAGGCCTCAAGAAGTTTCTCATGCCACTCACGCTTATTTCTAGACACGGCTTTCTTTAACAATTTGCATAGGGTTTTATTAAAAGCTTCCACTTGTCCATTAGATGCCGGATTATAAGCCGTAGAATAGTGATGAATTATTTTGAATTTCGAGCATAACTTATCAACATGCTTATTTTCGAATGGTCCCCCATTGTCAGACATGATACAGGAAGGAACTCCGAAGCGATATATGAGGTGTGTTCTTATGAAGTGATCCACGTGCTCTCCCTTATCCTCTTTTAATGGTATAAGCTCGGCCCATTTAGAGAAGTAATCGGTGGCAGCGAGGATAAATTTATGACCCTTGATGATGGAGGATTAATAGGCCCTACTATATCCATTCCCCACATTTCAAACGGCCATGCAATATTTGTGGGATGCAATGACTCATGGGGTTGATGTATGAAATTACCATGTACCTGGCACTCGTGACACCTTTTTGCAAATTTTATGGCGTCGTCAAAAATGGTAGGCCAATAGTAAGCAAGATGTCGCAATTGATAATGTAACTCAGGGCCAGATTGATGCGCCCCACACACCCCAGCGTGCACTTCATTTAAGGCTTCCAAAATTTCATTCCCGGCTAGACAGCGGAGGAGGATGCCATCGAAGGAACATCTATATAGGGTATCGTTTATACTTGTATAGTGAACTGACCTTTTTCGAACTCTAGACCTTTCTGCGGAGTCCAGAGGTAAATATCCATGGAGCAAGTATTCCAGGAAAGGGCTTCGCCAGTCTGCAACTTCAATCTCGTAAACATCTGCAGTCATTGCAAACGACGTCGCCGTCTCCTCCCCCTCAGCAAGTATAGGTAGTATCCTACGTTCTTCAACACGAACGTCCATCATTTGATGTGAAGTTAATGACATACTAGCGGCTAAACCTGCTAAGGCGTCGGCCCTTTCATTTTGACTCCTTATAACATGCTGAATATTTGGATCAGCAAACATGGACATGAGCACTTTGGCTCGTTGGAAGTAAGGCATTAACTCTTCTTTCTTTACCATGTAAATTCCCAGTAGTTGGTTGATCACTAACTGAGAGTCACCATAAACAGTGAGTGAACCTCATCCCATATTCAGAGCTAACTCAAGCCCAATTATCAAAGCCTCATATTCCACCGAATTATTCGAAATTGCTGAAGTTAGGGTAAACGAGTACGGGATTATTCCTTCATTTGGCGTAACAAATATAATTCCCGCACCTGCCCTTGATTGTCAACATGCGCCATCAAAGTACATTTGCTAACATGAACTAGCAATTGATGTAGTGAATACCTCTTCATCCGGCAAATCATCATCTATTGGGAAATCGTCAGGTATTGGATGGGTGGCTAGGAAGTTAGCTAGCGCTTGCCCCTTCATGGATTTCTGCGGCACAAATTTTATATCAAATTGTGACAAAAACATTGCCTACTTAGCCAGTCTACCTGAAAGCACCATTTTATTTAAGATGTACCTGAGAGGGTCTGCTCTCGATACGAGGTGTACAATATGCTCTAACATGTAATGGCGTAATTTTTGTGCTGCAAACACCAACGCAAGACATATCTTTTCCATGTACGGATAGTTGCACTCAGCCCCCACAAGGGTGCAACTAAGGTAATATAGGGACATTTCCTTTCCAGACTCATTATTCTGTGCTAAAAGAGCTCCCAACGACATAGGCATGGTTGCCATATATAGGATCAGAGGACGTTCCTTAACTGGCGCCCCCATGATAGGTGGGTGTATAAGGTATTTTTAATGCCCAAGAATGCATTTTGGCATGCTTGGTCCCACTCGAATGAGACACCCTTTTTCATGAGACGTGAGAAAGGTTTACATCTTCCTGATAAATTTGAGATAAACCTCCGAATATATGCTAGATGACCTTGGAAACTCTTCAGTTTGTGTAGATTTGTAGGTGGTGGCATTTTAACGATCGCTTTTACTTTATCTGGGTCAATTTGGAGGCCATTCTTTGTGACCACAAAACCAAGAAATTTTCTGGAGGAGACTCCGAACGCACATTTCATGGGATTCATTTTCAAGTTATTTTTCCTTAGACGCTCGAAAACCATTGCAAGATGTTTCATATGGTCCTCCTCACGTTTTGATTTTACTACTATGTCATCAATATAACATTCAATAATTACATATAACAACCCATCTAAAACTATGGTCATGGCTCGTTGATATGTTGCCCCTACATTTTTTAGTCCAAATGGCATGACCTTATAACAGAATATGCCTTTGGGGGTTCTGAAAGTCGTTAGCTCTTCATCTTCTGGCGCCATTTTTATTTGATTATATCCACAATATCCATCCATAAAAGAAAATATTTCATGATTCATGGTAGCATCAACGAGTATTTCAGATATAGGTATAGGAAAATCATCTTTAGGGCATGCTTTATTTAAGTCCCTAAAGTCTACACACACACGGATTTGACCATTTTTCTTTTTAACTGGAACAATATTGGAAAGCCACTTAGGATATTTAACTTCCCTAATGAATCCAGCAACTATGAGTTTGTCGACCTCGGCTTCTCTCTTGGGGAGTAGCTCGGGTCGATATCTCCTTTGTGCTTGTTTTACTGGGGGTACATCATCTTGCACGGCAAGTCGGTGCACCGCTACCTCTGGATCCAAGCCTGGCATTTCCTCGTAATTCCAAGCAAAGACATCTTTGTTTGCAGAAAGGAACTTACGATATTCCTCTTTCTTTTCTTTGGACAGACGTGCGCCGATAAAAATCGGTCGAGGATCCTCGGCTGTCCCAATATTTATTTCTTCCAAGTCATCAATAGTTGGCTGATTACCATCCTCCATTTGTGGGGATGCCTCAGTTGGGTCTACAAATTTAGTCGAGGTCATACAAACCTTATAACCCAGCCCATGTCTTTTTTTCTTTCAAAGGCTGGCCCTCATGTAGAGCTTCGAGTTGTTCTCGGGACAACGCCTTTTCAGATGGCGCTCGCTGCCCCCGGCCATCGCACAACGACGGGCCAGTGAGAGTATCATATCCCATTTTCTGCATCATATACAAAACTCGGTTATCATACAGAGAAATAGGCAATGACTCATCATCTTTATTTTCCAAGGTGATATGAACATTTTTATTTTTATTTTCACACTCATGCGGCTCCTCTTTATCCTGCTCAATTTTATGTTGAACCAAAGGAGGTAATGTTGGGGAACGTAGCAGAAATTCAAAATTTTCCTACGCGTATCACCAAGATCTATCTATGGAGAGACCAGCAACGAGTAGAAAGGAGAGTGCATCTACATACCCTTGTAGATCGCTAAGCGGAAGCGTTCAAGTGAACGGGGTTGATGGAGTCGTACTCGTCGTGATTCAGATCACCGATGATCAAGTGCCGAACGGACGGCACCTCCGCGTTCAACACACGTACAGCCCGGTGACGTCTCCCACGCCTTGATCCAGCAAGGAGAGAGGGAGAGGTTGAGGAAGACTCCATCCAACAGCAGCACAACGGCGTGGTGGTGGTGGAGGAGCGTGGCAATCCTGCAGGGCTTCGCCAAGCACCGCGGGAGAGGAGAAGAACTTGGGAGAGAGGGAGGGGCTGCACCAAAGGCATAAGGTATGTTTGGGACGCCCTCCTACCCCACTATATATAGGGATCCCAAGGGGGGGGGTGCGCCAGCCCCTAGGAGATCCAATCTCCAAGGGGGCGGCGGCCAGGGGAGGAGTCCTCCCCCCCAAGGCACCTAGGAGGTGCCTTCCCCTGCTGGGACTCTTCCTTTAGGGTTTCCCCAGGCGCATGGGCCTCTTGGGGCTGGTGCCCTTGGCCCATGTAGGCCAAGGCGCATCCCCCACAGCCCATGTGGCCCCCCGGGGCAGGTGGCCCCACCCGGTGGGCCCCCGGGACCCTTCCGGTGGTCCCGGTACTATACCGATGACCCCGAAACTTGTCCCGATGGCCGAAACAGGACTTCCTATATATAAATCTTTACCTCCGGACCATTCCGGAACTCCTCGTGACGTCCGGGATCTCATCCGGGACTCCGAATAACATTCGGTAACCACATACAAGCTTCCTTTATAACCCTAGCGTCATCGAACCTTAAGTGTGTAGACCCTACGGGTTCGGGAGACATGCAGACATGACCGAGACGTTCTCCGGTCAATAACCAACAGCGGGATCTGGATACCCATGTTGGCTCCCACATGTTCCACGATGATCTCATCGGATGAACCACGATGTCAAGGACTTAATCAATCCCGTATTCAATTCCCTTTGTCTAGCGGTATTTTACTTGCCCGAGATTCGATCGTCGGTATACCGATACCTTGTTCAATCTCGTTACCGGCAAGTCACTTTACTCGTTCCGTAACACATCATCCCGTGATCAACTCCTTGGTCACATTGCGCATATGATGATGTCCTACCGAGTGGGCCCAGAGATACCTCTCCATTTACACGGAGTGACAAATCCCAGTCTCGATCCGCATAAAACAATAGATACTTTCGGAGATACCTGTAGTGTACCTTTATAGTCACCCAGTTACGTTGTGACGTTTGATACACCCAAGGCACTCCTACGGTATCCAGGAGTTACACGATCTCATGGTCAAAGGAAGAGATACTTGACATTGGCAAAGCTCTAGCAAACGAACTACACGATCTTTGTGCTAAGCTTAGGATTGGGTCTTGTCCATCACATCATTCTCCTAATGATGTGATCCCGTTATCAACGACATCCAATGTCCATAGCCAGGAAACCATGACTATCTGTTGATCATAACGAGCTAGTCAACTAGAGGCTCACTAGGGACATATTGTGGTCTATGTATTCACACGTGTATTACGATTTCCGGATAATACAGTTATAGCATGAATAAAAGACAATTATCATGAACAAGGAAATATAATAATAATACTTTTATTATTGCCTCTAGGGCATATTTCCAACAGTCTCCCACTTGCACTAGAGTCAATAATCTAGTTCACATCGCCATGTGATTAACACTCACAGGTCACATCGCCATGTGACTAACACCCAAGAGTTTACTAGAATCAGTAGTCTAGTTCACATCACTATGTGATTAATACTCAATGAGTTTTAAGTTTGATCATGTTGCTTGTGAGAGAGGTTTTAGTCAACAGGTCTGAACCTTTCAGATCCGTGTGTGCTTTACAAATCTCTATGTCATCTCCTAGATGCAGCTACCACGCTCTATTTGGAGCTATTCCAAACAACTGTTCTACTTGGAGCTATTCTAAATTATTGCTCCATTATATGTATCCGGTCTCTCTACTCAGAGCTATCCGGATAGGTGTCAAGCTTGCATCGTCGTAACCTTTACGACGAACTCTTTTACCACCTCCATAATCGAGAAAATTCCTTAGTCCACTAGTTACTAAGGATAACTTTGACCGCTGTCCTGTGAGCCATTCTTGGATCACTCTTGTACCCCTTGACTGAGTCATGGCAAAGCACACTTCAGGTGCGGTACACAGCATAGCATACTGAAGAGCCTACGTCTTAAGCATAGGGGACGACCTTCGTCCTTTCTCTCTATTCTGCCGTGGTCGAGCTTTAAGTCTTAACTTCGTACCTTACAACTCAGGCAAGAACTCCTTCTTTGACTGGTCCATCTTGAACACCTTCAAGATCATGTCAAGGTATGTGCTCATTTGAAAGTATTATTAAGCATTTTGATCTATCCTTATAGATCTTGATGCTCAATGTTCAAGTAGATTAATCCAGGCTTTCCATTGAAAGACACTTTCAAAATAACCTTATATGCTTTCCAGAAATTCTACGTCATTTCTGATCAACAATATGTCAACAACATATACTCATCAGAAATTCTATAGTGCTCCCACTCACTTCTTTGGAAATACAAGTTTCTCATAAACTTTGTACAAACCCAAAATCTTTGATCATCATCAAAGCATACATTCCAACTCCGAGATGCTCACTCCAGTCCTTAGAAGGATCGCTGGAGCTAGCATACCTTTTAGCATCCTTAGGATCGACAAAAACTTTCTGATTGTATTACATACAACCTTTCCTCACGAAAACTGGTAAGGAAACTCGTTTTGATATCCATCTGCCAGATTTCATAAATACAGCTAATGCTAACATGAATCCGACGGACTTTAAGCATCGCTACGAGTGAGAAAATCTCATCGTAGTCAACTCCTTGAACTTGTCGGAAAACACTTTGCCACAAGTCGAGCTTCATAGATGGTGACATTACCATCCACGTCCATCTTCTTCTTAAAAGATCCATTTATCTCAATGGCTTGCCGATCATCGGGCAAGTCCACCAAAGTCCATGGATCCGTTCTCGGATTTTATGGCCTCGAGCCATTTATCGGAATCCGGGCCCACCATCGCTTCTCCATAGCTCGTAGGTTCATTGTTGTCTAGCAACATGACCTTCAAGACAGGATCACCTTACCACTCCGAAGTAGTACGTGTCCTTGTCGTCCTACGAGGTTTGGTAGTGACTTGATCCGAAGTTTCATGATCAATATCATAAGCTTCCACTTCAATTGGTGTAGGTGCCATAGGAACAACTTCCTGTGCCCTACCACACACTAGTTGAAGAGACGGTTCAATAACCTCATCAAGTCTCCACCATCCTCCCACTCAACTCTTTCGAGAGAAACCTTTCCTCGAGAAAGGAGCCGATTCAAGAAACAATCCATATTGCTTTCGGATCTGAATTAGGAGGTATACCCAACTGTTTTGGGTTTCCTATGCAGATGCATTTTATCCGCATTGGGTTCGAGCTTATCAACCTGAAACTTTTTCATATAAGCGTCGCAGCCCCAAACTTTTAAGAAACGACAACTTAGGTTTCTCTAAACCATAATTCATATGGTGTCATCTCAACGGAATTACGTGGTGCCCTATTTAAAGTGAATGTGGTTGTCTCTAATGCCTAACCCATGAACGATAGTGGTAATTCGATAAGAGACATCATGGTACGCACCATATCCAATAGGGTGCAACTATGATGTTCGGACACACCATCACACTATGGTGTTCCAGGCGGTATTAATTGCGAAACAATTTCCACAATGTCTTAATTGTGTGCCAAAACTCGTAGCTCAGATATTCATCTCTATGATCATATCATAGACATTCTATCATCTTGTCACGAAGATCTTAAACTTCACTCTGAAATTACTTGAACCATTCAATAATTCAGACTTGTGTTTCATCAAGTAAATATTCTCAACATCTACTCAAATCATCCGTGAAGTAAGAACATAACGATAATCACTGCATGCCTCAGCACTCATTGGACTGCACACATCAAAATGTGTTGCTTCCAACAAGTTGCTATCTTGTTCCATTTTACTGAAACCGAGGCTTTTCAGTCATCTTGCCTATGTGGTATGATTTGCATATCTCAAGTGATTCAAAATCAAGTGAGTTCAAACGGTCCATTTGCATGGAGTTTCTTCATGCATATATACCAATAGACATGGTTCGCATGTCTCAAACTTTTCAAAAATGAGTGAGTCCAAAGATCCATCAACATGGAGCTTCTTCATGCGTTTTATACCATTATGACTTACATGGCAGTGCCACAAGTAAGTGGTACTATCATTACTATCTTATATCTTTTGGCATGAAAATGTGTATCACTACGATCGAGATTCAATAAACCATTCAGGTTTAATACTAATCTTGATGGTAGAGGGAGCGTGCGATGTTTGATTATATCAAACTTGGAAACACTTCCAACACATATCGTCAGCTCTCCTTTAGCTAGTCTCCGTTTATTCCGTAGCCTTTTATTTCGAGTTACTAACACTTAGCAATCGAACCGGTATCTAATACCCTGGTGCTACTAGGAGTACTAGTAAAGTACACATTAACATAATGTATATCCAATATACTTCTATCGACCTTGCCAGCCTTCTCATCTACCAAGTATCAAGGGTAATGCTGCTCCAGTGGTTGTTCCCCTTATTACAGAAGCACTTAGTCTCGGGTTTGGGTTCAGCCTTGGGTTTCTTCACTGGAGCAGCAGCTGATTTGCCGTTTCATGAAGTATCCCTTCTTGCCCTTGCCCTTCTTGAAACTAGTGGTTTCACTAACCATCAACAATTGATGCTCCTTCTTGATTTCTACTTTCACGGTGTCAAACATCGTGAATACCTCAAGGATCATCATATCCATCCCTGATATGTTATAGTTCATCACGAAGCTCTAGCAGCTTGGTGGCAATGACTTTGGGGAAACATCACTATCTCATTTGGAAGATCAACTCCCACTCGATTCAAGTGATTGTTGCACTCAGACAATCTGAGCACAAGCTCAACGATTGAGCTTTTCTCCCTTAGTTTGCAGGCTAAGAAAATCGCCGGAGGTCTCATACCTCTTGACGTGGGCACGAGCCTGAAATCCCAATTTCAGCCCTCGAAACATCTCATATGTTCCGCGACGTTTCGAAAACGTCTTTGGTGCCTCTACTTAAACCATTTAACTGAACTATCACGTAGTTATCAAAACGTGTATGTTCGATGTTCGAAACATCCACAAAGGACGTTTGGGGTTCAGCACACTAAGCAGTGCATTAAGGACATAAGCTATCTACTGTCTGCATAATCGCTACTTTCAACTTTCAACTATATTTTCTCTAGGAACATAACTAAAACAGTAGAACTATAGCGTGAACTACGACATAATTTGCAAAAGGTCTTTTGACTATGTTCAGGATAATTAAGTTCATCTTATGAACTCCCACTTAGATAGACATCCCTCTAGTCATCTAAGTGATCACATGATCCGAGTCAACTAGGCCGTGTCCGATCATCACGTGAGACGGACTAGTCATCATCGGTGAACATCTTCATGTTGATCATATCTACCATACAACTCATGCTCGACCTTTTGGTCTCCGTGTTCCGAGGCCATGTCTGCAAATGCTAGGCTCGTCAAGTTAACCCTAAGTGTTTTCGCTGTGTAAAACTGTCTTACACCCGTTGTATGTGAACGTAAGAATCCATCACACCCGATCATCACGTGGTGCTTAGAAGCGACGAACTGTAGCAACGGTGCACAGTTAGGGGAGAACACTTCTTGAAATTTTGTAAGGGATCATCTTATTTACTACCGTCGTCCTAAGCAAACAAGATGCATAAACATGATAAACATCACATGCAATCAAATAGTGACATGATATGGCCAATATCATTTTGCTCCTTTTGATCTTCATCTTCGGGGCTCCATGATCATCATCGTCACCGGCACGACACCATGATCTCCATCATCATGATCTCCATCATCATGTCTTCATGAAGTTGTCACGCCAACGACTACTTCTACTTCTATGACTAACGCGTTTAGCAATAAAGTAAAGTAGTTTACATGGCGTTCTTCAATGACACGCAGGTCATACAAAAAATAAAGACAACTCCTATGGCTCCTGCCGGTTGTCATACTCATCGACATGCAAGTCGTGAATCCTATTACAAGAACATGATCAATCTCATACATCACATATATCATTCATCACATCCTTTTGGCCATATCACATCACATAGCATACCCTGCAAAAACAAGTTAGACGTCCTCTAATTGTTGTTGCATGTTTTACGTGGCTGCTATGGGTTTCTAGCAAGAACGTTTCTTACCTACGCAAAACCACAACGTGATATGTCAATTGCTATTTACCCTTCATAAGGACCCTTTTCATCGAATCCGTTCCGACTAAAGTGGGAGAGACTGGCACCCGCTAGCCACCTTATGCACCAAGTGCATGTCAATCGGTGGAACCTGTCTCACGTAAGAGTACGTGTAAGGTTGGTCCGGGCCTCTTCATCCCACAATACCGTCGAAACAAGATTGGACTAGTAACGGTAAGCATATTGAACAACATCAACGCCCACAACTACTTTGTGTTCTACTCGTGCAAAGAATCTACGCAATAGACCTAGCTCATGATGCCACTGTTGGGGAACGTAGCAGAAATTCAAAATTTTCCTACGCGTATCACCAAGATCTATCTATGGAGAGACCAGCAACGAGTAGAAAGGAGAGTGCATCTACATACCCTTGTAGATCGCTAAGCGGAAGCGTTCAAGTGAACGGGGTTGATGGAGTCGTACTCGTCGTGATTCAGATCACCGATGATCAAGTGCCGAACGGACGGCACCTCCGCGTTCAACACACGTACAGCCCGGTGACGTCTCCCACGCCTTGATCCAGCAAGGAGAGAGGGAGAGGTTGAGGAAGACTCCATCCAACAGCAGCACAACGGCGTGGTGGTGGTGGAGGAGCATGGCAATCCTGCAGGGCTTCGCCAAGCACCGCGGGAGAGGAGAAGAACTTGGGAGAGAGGGAGGGGCTGCACCAAAGGCATAAGGTATGTTTGGGAGGCCCTCCTACCCCACTATATATAGGGATCCCAAGGGGGGGGGGGTGCGCCAGCCCCTAGGAGATCCAATCTCCAAGGGGGCGGCGGCCAGGGGAGGAGTCCTCCCCCCCCCCAAGGCACCTAGGAGGTGCCTTCCCCTGCTGGGACTCTTCCTTTAGGGTTTCCCCAGGCGCATGGGCCTCTTGGGGCTGGTGCCCTTGGCCCATGTAGGCCAAGGCGTATCCCCCACAGCCCATGTGGCCCCCCGGGGCAGGTGGCCCCACCCGGTGGGCCCCCGGGACCCTTCCGGTGGTCCCGGTACTATACCGATGACCCCGAAACTTGTCCCGATGGCCGAAACAGGACTTCCTATATATAAATCTTTACCTCCGGACCATTCCGGAACTCCTCGTGACGTCCGGGATCTCATCCGGGACTCCGAATAACATTCGGTAACCACATACAAGATTCCTTTATAACCCTAGCGTCATCGAACCTTAAGTGTGTAGACCCTACGGGTTCGGGAGACATGCAGACATGACCGAGACGTTCTCCGGTCAATAACCAACAGCGGGATCTGGATACCCATGTTGGCTCCCACATGTTCCACGATGATCTCATCGGATGAACCACGATGTCAAGGACTTAATCAATCCCGTATTCAATTCCCTTTGTCTAGCGGTATTTTACTTGCCCGAGATTCGATCGTCGGTATACCGATACCTTGTTCAATCTCGTTACCGGCAAGTCACTTTACTCGTTCCGTAACACATCATCCCGTGATCAACTCCTTGGTCACATTGCGCATATGATGATGTCCTACCGAGTGGGCCCAGAGATACCTCTCCGTTTACACGGAGTGACAAATCCTAGTCTCGATCCGCATAAAACAATAGATACTTTCGGAGATACCTGTAGTGCACCTTTATAGTCACCCAGTTACGTTGTGACGTTTGATACACCCAAAGCACTCCTACGGTATCCAGGAGTTACACGATCTCATGGTCAAAGGAAGAGATACTTGACATTGGCAAAGCTCTAGCAAATGAACTACACGATCTTTTGTGCTAGTCTTAGGATTGGGTCTTGTCCATCACATCATTCTCCTAATGATGTGATCCCGTTATCAACGACATCCAATGTCCATAGCCAGGAAACCATGACTATCTGTTGATCACAACGAGCTAGTCAACTAGAGGCTCACTAGGGACATATTGTGGTCTATGTATTCACACGTGTATTACGATTTCCGGATAATACAGTTATAGCATGAATAAAAGACAATTATCATGAACAAGGAAATATAATAATAATACTTTTATTATTGCCTCTAGGGCATATTTCCAACAGGTAAGAGCATAGGCATTTTGGTACCTTTTTTAACAGATGATTTATCGATGACACGGAATATTGGGTCACCCTCTTTCCTTTGGTCACTTGGTATATACTGATAAATCTTTCTGCCAGATGAGGATTCTGTAGTATTTTTCTTTACCATATTTGACTCAGGTGCTATTACAGGCCTTGGCTTGTGTACTTTTTCAACAGGCTCAAAGTAGAATTTTGCATCGGCGTAGAAAGATTCAGCTACGGTGAATGGTCTCTTATCTGCAAATATTCTTACTATTTCTCCAGATTTCTCTTTGTACTTGACACACTGATGGAGTGTAGATGGCACAACCTGATTTTCATGCAGCCATGGTCGTCCCAACAGTGCATTGTAAGATGTGGCTGCATCAATCACATGGAATCTCACATATGTAGATAATGCTTCCATTTTTAGTACCAAGGAAATGGTACCCATGGCCTCTTGACCTGACTGGTTAAAGCCGTGAATGACCACATTTGACCGACTCAAATCCTTAGGGGAATGTCCAATCCTTTTCAATGTACGCAGAGGCAGCAAATTTATGGCGGATCCTCCATCTATCTTTATGCGATTTGTTGGCAAGTCATCAATCTCACCAAACATAAGAAGAGGCATGTTATGCTTCTTTCCTCCTAACAACATGTCCTCATCCGTGAATGTAATGTTTAACACATCATTTAATTCAGCTTCAGTCTGTGAGACTTCCACTCTATAATCTTCAGGAAATGATAATGTTTTAACTAGTGCCTTACGTAAATCCGAGGAAAGAGATAAAGCATCATACACAGAAAGCATAGCTGGTATTTTCTTCAAATGAGAGATTACATCATACTTGACCGACACCTTAGAAGGTGGGTCAATTGTCTCATTCTCGGTTACATCCTTGTTCCTAGGCTCCTTTCTAGGTGGAGGATGTGGGTCAGCTAACTGGCGACCTGATCTAAGGTGGACATGATCCACTTCTGGCGCATCTTCTTCGGGGAAGTGAAGAGACTCGCTATCATCCTCAAACACACCTATAGTGAGAACATTGAATTCTTCACTTGGCGGAACCTTCATGCGCTTCACCAAATGCTGATATTTCTTTGGTACGAAGTGCAGAGGAGCGACATCTTCCATCACTCGGGGTAGTGCACGGCGTTTTGGCCGCTGCTCCCTACAGCCTTGGGGTTCTTGAGAAGCTGGTACACTGGGCCATCCATCACGGCTGCAGGGAATGTGAGCCTCTCTTTGACGCTGACCTTGGGACGTGGTCCTATGACCGAGGCACAGGAGGAAGCCTGAAGAGATAACTGGGGTAAATTCATATCCTCATGTAAAAATCATATCATCATAAGTTGCCCTCATATTTGAAGATGCGCAACTCACCGAGCTATCTTGAAGAGTGGCAACATTTGTTGTAGCCATCTTCTTTCCTTTCTTTAAGCTTTTGAGGAGGTCCGTATCAATGGTCCCCTCATCGATCATTTTCTGTATGATATTCTTCACAACAAAGCAATCTTTGAGTGTATGGCCCAAAATGCGATGGTAGTGACAGAAATTTGGGTCATTAAATTTTGAAGCTTCTTCTGGCCTTTTGGGCTTGGGAAGTTCTATAAGACTCAACTCCTTTAAACAAGTGAAAAGGTCATCAATTTCTTCTACAGGAAAAGAATACTCCCTGTTTTGTCGCTCGTTGAGAGTTGGCCTCCTACCTACCTGTGCATCTCGCTGTCCTTGGTACCCTACAGGTGCTCTTCTGGGCTGAAACTGAGGCTTTACCGTCATTGTCTCCATGGCTTGTGTAGACTTGGGTTTCATCGGCAACTTTTCACGCTGACCACCTTTGTCTGTTTGCTTGTTGAACGTCGTTTTTGTTCGACGGACGACAAGTTGCATATAATTTTCTATATCCGTGGATTTCGAAGCTAACTCTTCAAACGTGAGGGGCCTCACCCCTTGTAACTGGACAACCACTTCCGAGCGGAGATTGTTCATGCACATACGCACTGCTTCTGGCTCGGTGATGGGTTGTGGGCAGTGAAGACTTAGGTTTCTCCATCTATTTATGAAGTCAGCCGCCTTCTCGTTGAACCCTTGTTCAGTTTGGGTCAACTCAGTTATGCCCACTGTCCTCTGTGTGCTATAGAACCGCTCGAGGAATGAGTTTTGCATTTGTTCCCACGTTTTTATAGAGCTTGGAGGTAGCTTGCTGTACCAGGTGAAGGCAGGCCCAGACAATGTCCGTACAAACTGCCTAAGGAGAAGTGCTCCAGTGTTGGTTGTATCTTGGCAAGCAGCAAGGAAGTGTGCTATGTGCTCATGGGGAGATCCACTCCCATTGAACTTACTAAACTGCGGTTGTCTGTAATTTGTTGGGAAAGGAACTAGGTCCACATCGGGTGGGTATGGCTTAACATACCCTGGCCGCATCAAGTAATGAGTTTGCATCAACTGGGACTTTACCCCCTCAGCGATCATCCTTTGGATCGCCTCAAGGTTAAGCCCTGCTCCTCCATGTTGGCTGCTAGCACTTGCAGCACCATCCCCTTCATTTCCTTTGTTCTGGTTATTGCCCATATGAATACGAAGGGCTGCTAGCTCGTCTTCCTTTTGCTGGAGTGCTACTGTAAGGTTGGCTAATTGCTCCTCAACCGAACGAGTTTCATTTGTAGCTAGGACTTGCTCTGTATGCTCTGCACCATGGTGAAGTTCTATCTCATTTTCAGAAGGACAAGTAGTGCTATCTGATAGGGGATTGTAAGACCCTCCATTGCTTGACCCAAGTTCTTCATAATCTGAACCCTTCTGGTTGCGCGTCATGCGGCGTGGACCTTCTACAATAGTCTTGCGTGCCTTCTTCCTCTTGAAGTGTGTTGATGCTGAGGAGGTTTCGCTACTGTTGTCTGTCACCGCCTTGACACCAACTAGCATTGCGTTGAACACTTCAAATGAGTTACCTGAGAATTTCTTATGAGTTGGCCATGGGGCGAGAGTTCTGGTAGTCTTCCTTTCTGTACTTGCCATTTCTTTTCCCCCAATTTCCTCCACCGACTTGGCTTGTTGATGGAGAATCTCTTCCTTGTATTCTGCTATACGCCGAATCAGCTCGTACTGCCATCTCTCTTTGTTTCAGGGCAGCCTGCTTTTTGCGTGCATGAGCAGCCTGCTTCACATACTCTTGTCGTCGTGGATTTGCCTTCACAAATTCTTCATATTCTGGCCACTTCGATAGAGTTTCTACACGCCGCATGATGGCGCCACCAACGTTATCAGCAGAGATAGAGCATCCTGGAAGTATTTCCTTCAAAGCTTGGCAAACATTCTGTGTCATGACGCCATGGAAGCTAGCATGGCTCCCACCACGGATCCTTGCATTGATCTTCCTTTCTCTGTTTCTGATGGGATATGCCACTTGCTTCCGTTGTTGATTGGTCATGTTTGCATCAGTCGCCACTGGGAAATCAAGCCATGCACGGTGAGCCCTCTGCCGTTGACGACGATGACGTGCTGGATCAACTGAACCTTCAAATGATGGTCTTGGTGCTGGCACCGATGAGGACAAAGGATCTGATATTGTAGCAGTTGGATCCACATGACCATCTTGGAAGTCATCTGAAGTGACAAACACCCACTGCCATTGGAGCGAGCGTCTATTGCTTGGCTCACCCACTAGGCATGGACCAATGGGATTATAGCCCATGGTGGGGATAAATTCAGGTGCATCAACACGAAGTTGGTTTCTTGGACGAGCCGATCCTTCATGTGAGGAAGACTCAGTGTCCTTAGGCATTACACCTTTTCCTTTGTCCGTGGAGCAAGCCTTTTAAGCTGCCCCTACGTTGCTTGGGATAAGCTTATGTGAGCTTTCTCCCGACCCTTCGCATGCGCCCACCCTAAGTTTTGAAGGTGTAAGGGGCACTGCAACTTTGGTCGATGTAGTTGAAGCAGATTGTCTTGGCGACACCACCTTTAGTGATCCCGTCTGTTTTGCAAGAACGGGCCACTCTTCGGATGTCATGCGAACAACCTTTGATGGTACCTCATGGCTTATGACCTTGGTAGGTGACATCTTTGTGAAACCAGGAGGAACTGAAGTAGATGCAGAAGCTTCGCGTACATGCTGATCCTTAGATGCTCTTGCAGCTGCACGCATCCTTCTCTTTGCTGACCTTGTGAGAACAAGAGTAAACCCTTCCTTCAGTGCAGAAGAGACTTCCTTTTCTTCTGGCTTAGTTGAGGATGCAGTTGTTGTTTCCAAACTCTTGCTAACCGCAGCCACAAGCGGACCAATTGGCACATCCAGCCAAAGGTCACCAAAGCGGAGCGTGACAAACTACTGGACTTGTCCCTCCATACCTTCAAAATAAAAAAAAACCATATATTAGCTTTCTTCATCTATTTTCTTTTGTATATGCGTACATAATGTTTTATGCTTTATGTACTATGGAAATTCATGTGTTGCAATCCTATGTTGGAATTCGAAGATGAGGGGAGAAATATGTCCCCCTGGGCGTGCCAGAATCTGATGATGGGAAAAAATGGCGGGCATGAGAACACGCGTCCACGTCATTGATACAGAGTGAAATTTAAATGCATAAAATAAAAAAAGAATCAAACATTGCAGGTACATTATTTCCAGAACTCTTACATTTATATAAAAATTCTGTTAATTACATCTCCGAAGAGAAAACCCCTGATTGGGAATTCCAACATTTCTATTACATAGGATTACATCACATTCCTATTACAATATGCTACAATAGAATAAATAAAAGGAATCCTCCTCGCGATCGACGCTGAACTCTGGCCTTGGGGAACTTGAAGTTTATCCACATAGGTTTTCTTCAATGACATTATGTTTGATGTGATGTCATATGTTTCTTTACCATGCATGCACCGTATTTTGTTCGTGCTCGACCTCATTTATGTTATGGTGTAAATGAAGGTTGATTTTGGCCAGGCCTGATTTGGGCCTGTGTTTTGATGCATAGGGTATATGCATGTATTTTCAATATTTATAACTCGTGTCATGGAATTCCTTTTGAAGAACCCATGCTTAGAGCATAATTTCTGTTTTGTTTGGTTGATGATTTATGTCGTGGAATTCGTTTGAAAGAACCCATGCCATAATACAATTTTTACTATGCCATGGGATCCATGAAAGAACCTATGTCATAGGGTAGTTTGCATTTTTTTTTTACTTTATGACTTCTGCCACGGGATTCATCAAAGGAACCATGTCATAGCATCATAATTTGCATTTCATTCATTTTGTGGATCACTCCATGGAATGCATGAGTGAAAACCCATATCATGTCATAGTTTACTTTTAGTCATTTTATGCATCGTGCCATGGAATTCACGAGAAAGAACCCATGCACGAAATGTACCTTGTGAGTATTTTAGAAATTTTTTGTGGCTCATGTCATGGAATTCACATGAAATAACCCATGCTTAGAGCATTTTATATGTCCCCTAGACATTACATGTCCACGTGAAGAAAAATATGCATCCTTGATTCGAACCAAATGGCCGAAACTAAGGACAAGATTTCTATATGAAAAATATGCTACTCCTTGATTTCATGAAGTATGTAAAATCCTCGATCCGAACCAAAAAGGCCGAACCTAAGGACATGATTTAATGAAGTGCATATTCCTTGATTCGAACCAAAAAGGCCGAACCTAAGGGCATGATTTTGTGGGTTTATATATTCCTTGATCCGAACCACAAGGCCGAAACTAAGGGTATAATTTGTTTTATGTTCCTTGATCCGAACCAAAAGAATGGCCGAAACTAAGGATATGATTTGATGATATGTATTTTCCTTGATCCGAAACTAAGGATATGATTTCGTGATATGTATTTTCCTTGATCCGAACCAAAATGGCCGAAACTAAGGACATGATTTCATGATATATATTTTCCTTGATCCGAACCGAAATGGCCGAAACTAAGGACAATATTTCATGAAGTGAGGGAGAAAGAATCCTTGATCCGAACCAAAATGGCCGAAACTAAGGACGAGAGTTCATGGATGAGGAGAAAGGATTCTTTGATTCGAACCAAACGGCCGAAACTAAGGGTATGAGGGTAGTATCATATCTCACCTTCTTCCTTCTTGGAACCAACCAAGATTCCTCCCCTTGGTTCCTCTTCTCACAGTGTGCTTTTTTGTGTAGTATGATGTGTAGTAGAATATTGCTACTAAAGAGGAGGGAAGGAGACCAGAGAACCAAAGAGTAAAAATGAGCCGGCCCTAAATCAATGAGCAGGGGGGTATTCATAAGAGGAGGAGGAGGAGTGGAGCGCTAAGGCTCGATGCCTGCGTGCACACGTCCACCCATCGTGGGAATGTGGGATGATGGGAGCGTGGGTTGCTTCTTTCTTTTTTCTTTTTTGTTTAATCGCCAATTGACCGGCAACGTCGCTAACCCATTTACTTATGTGCGTGATTGGTCGATAGATGTGGCTACACATGCATGCACACGTACGTAGATATTTTCAAAGTGGGCTTAGACTATTTTAAATCATTGTGTGGGCCTTGTAGCAATATTCGCATGCATGCACAGCAGCCTTGTGGGAAGCATGTCCATGCATACGTGACCATATTTCTTTTTTTTTTGGACTAAGCACGATTAGCTATTAAATAGCTCATTAAGGCCTGCAGTCAGGGTGTGCACGTCAATATATTTTTGCACGCAACTCAAGGTCTAGCATCATATGGATTATCAGATGATTATTTGATCAGATGAATATTTGACCAAGTATATTGCGCGTATATTTCATTAGCGCAATTTTTTTTGCATCGTTTCAATATTTTAGTTTGTCGATGGAACAGAACCGAACATTTCCATATAGCCAACATTTCCGATCTTAGCGTTCCTCATGGCAATTTTATGATGTATTTTCGCCGTTGGTGGTGGCGGCATGTGTGCGAGCCATGTGTCCTTTATATTTTTTCCTCATGACAAAATTTGACGAGTTTTGTCGTATTTCCCAATCGTCGGTTTAATATGTGTGTTACCGACATTCGTAAATATATCATATCCTATTTTGTCAGTCCTCATTTTGAGCGGTCAATTATATATTTTAAAATTGATTCTTTTCATTATAAAACGGATTTTCCCATTTTGCATCTATATTTTATGCACTTTATAAATTTATTTTATCTTGTCAAAATCCATGTCAAGAGATGTCCCGGTTCTCACGGATGAACTCGATGAGCGTGCTTTTCTGTTTGGGATCCAGGTTAGCACTGATACCGAACTGCTCGGATGATTCACCAGGAACAAAGTCAACCAGCTTAGTGTCATCGGCCAACTTAAACTTCATCACCGGATCATGCTCTGTAGTAGGCTTTTTCAGAGATGTCATATCAGCCGGGTCAACATTATCTTTATAGAACTTCAACTCCTCTATTGCACAGACAGACTCGGCGTAAGCAGCATCACCCTCTTCACACCCCAAAGCTATTTTCTGACTCCTATGCACTATAATGGTCCCTTTGTAACGCGGCATCTTGACTTGCAAATAAACATAACAAGGTCGTGCCATGAACTTAGCATAAGCCGGCCGTGCAAACAGAGCATGATACGGGCTTCTGATCTTGACCACTTCAAATGTTAACTTATCAGCCCTAGAATCATACTCATCTCCAAAGGCCACCTCCAGCTCAATCTTGCCTACATGGTATGCCGACTTTCCAGGCACCACTCCATGGAAAACAGTATTGGACGTCTTAAGATTTTAATCAGTTAATCCCATGAGACGGAAAGTATCATATTAAAGGATATTAATGCTGCTACCTCCATCCATGAATACCTTAGTGAATTTGTATCCACCAACCTAAGGCGCCACCACCAAAGCTAAGTGACCCGGATTATCAACCCTGGGCGGGTGATCCTCTCGACTCCACATAATGGGATGCTCAGACCATCGCAAGTATTGGGGAACTGCCGGCTGAACAGCGTTTACAGTCCTCTTGTGAAGCTTCTGGTCCCGCTTGCATAGAATCGTGGTGAAAATGTGGTACTGCCCGCTACTCAACTGCTTCGATTGACTTTGATATCCAGACTATTGCTGTTGCTGACTCCCTTGGCCGGATTGTTGATTGTAACCACCTGATTACCTTGATTATAACCACCTTGATTACCTTGATTATAACCACCTTGATTACTTTGATGGTGTTGGTGGACCTGGAAGCCGGAATTAGAACCGTCACCTCCATAGCCCGGGCCATGAGAACCGCCGCCGCCAGAACCCGAGCCGCCGCCCGGCCCATGGTTGCTGTGAAACGAGTTAGAATTTTTGAAAGCCCTCATAATTGAATAATCTTTCCAAAGGTGAGTAGCTGGCTTCTCCTACATGCCATGCTTTGGAGAGGGCTCATTCAGCAACTTCTCAAGATTAGGACCTAATCCACCAGTCCGAGAAGGTGGCCTCCCCTTACGACGTTGATTATTGCTCTGTGCATTGGCATTAGCCACAAACTCCGAGTTACCATCAGCCTTGCACTTACCGTTGCCCCCCTGATTCGTCGGGTTATGTTGCGGGCCCTTGGCATTGCCATTCTTCTTTCCCTTTCTCGGTTTGTCATCATCAGACTTGGGGTCCTTGGTACCATCAGAGTCGGCATATTTGATTAGAGCTGCCATCAGCTGCCCCATATCATTGCAATTACGCTTGAGCCGCCCCAGTTTCTGCTTAAGAGGCAAAAAACGGCAATTTTTCTCCAACATTAAGACTGCAGAGCCGGCATTCATGTTATCGGATGAGTGTATGATAGCTTTGACCCGGCGCACCCAATGGGTCGTTGATTCACCCTCCTCTTGGGCGCAAGAAGCTAAGTCCACAATCGACATGGGTTGTTTACATGTGTCTTTAAAGTTCTGAATAAACCGGGCCTTTAGCTCAGGCCATGACCCGATGGAATTAGCTGGCAGCACTTTTGACCAAGTACGGGCCTTTCCATCTAGCATCATGGTGAAGTACTTAGCACATGCGGCATCACTGACCTCCAACAGTTCCATGGCCATCTCATAACTTTCAATCCACGCCTCAGGGGGTAAGTCCGCTGTGTAATTAGGCACCTTGCGAGGTCCTTTGAAATCCTTGGGCAAACGCTCATTACATAGAGCCAGCACCAAACAGGATACACATGTAGTTCCAGAGGTCACACCTGCCTCTATCGAAGTCGTTGATAAACCGGAAGGGGCTGGTGAGCCGCCCACTAAGCCGCCTGCTTAGACTCTTGACGCACTCTGTCCTGATCAACCAAGTTATGAGCTCCATCACGCGCTGGGTCATGCCCACGCGGCTGGTTACAGCGCTGAGCATTGCTTGAAATGGCTGGTGAGTCCATGTGCCTGCTATAACTCCGTCTTGGGTGAGGGGAATCCTATCTTGACTGTAAGAATATGCCTCCTGCTGCACCAATATTGTCTGAAGAAGCTCTCTAGCCCTTCGTGTTTCAACCATCGCTGGAGAGTCGCCATCCACCGGGAGAGCCGCCAATCATGTCACCGCAGCAATCATGTTCTCCAAAGGATTGGAATAATGACCCGGTGGCGTTGGTACATGTTGAGGTCGAGCGCTATTCAGACCAGGGGGTCCCGTCATGCGCGGTTGAACCGGCGTTCCAATCCCAGGTGCTGCCACCCGGTTTATCTCCGACGGGTTACTGGTCCCCACTCCAGGCGTGCAAAAGAGGTTCCTCGCCTCATAAACCGGAGGTCGACGAGACTTGTGCCTCCTCCTCATGATTTCATTTGAAGCGTTTTGATCCATGGTAAGCCAGAAAGCCTCTGACTGAATCCGTTGGGCTTGAGCATCCAGGGCAGACCGTTCCGCGGCCATCCTGACGTCCTCTGCCGCCAGATTCTCCTTGTCTTGAGCTACCTCATCACATAGCTTTGCAATTTCCACTCTATGCTGAGCTTGATTTGCCGGGTTAACTTCTGCTGTTAACAAGGCTGTGAGTTTATCCAGCACCTCTGTCAACACCTGAGCTGGTGGGCGCACAGGGCCTTCTGCCCCGGCTGCCATCACCGCTGCTGACCCGGAAGTCATCGCTGTCGCGGTTGAAGAATTTTGCCCAGGCTGCGTACCAGCCATGAAGATTGCAAACCGGTTCAGCGGCTTATAGGGGTCTGGAATACTGTCACCATCGGAACTGCCCCCAAGCCCGCAGTCTTGTAGTTGGTATAAGGAAGTAGTCTCGCCTGTGGATGACTCACCGTCAGAATAGATGGCCGTCTCACCACCAGACATTGATCCTTCATCAAATTCCACTCCATGGATAAATCCTATGAAGGCACGCTTCACGGCGGGCTGAGCACGGACGGGTCTCACACGCTGAGTCGTCTCAATGATGTCAGTCCAGATGTCTAGCTCAGGGCATGGCTCACCGATCTTGCCAATGAAGACGTGAATTCCGCCGAAGGGGACCCGGTACCCGTACTCGATTGAGCCGGCCTCGAGGCCCCACCCTGCATCGTTGATGTAGAGCTTGCCATGGCGACTCTTGGTCATCCGGCCTACAACATATACCTTGAGCCCTTCGAAGCTGCCCTTTAAGAATTCGAAACCACTGTGTGCTGGCCCCACGGTGGGCGCCAACTGTCGTGGAATAGTCACGGCAGATATCCTAGTGAAAGGACTTAGTCGTGGAGCCATCAAAACTACGTTAGCTTAAAGGGGTTAAACGGGACAAAGGACACAGGAGTTTATACTGGTTCGGCCCCTTGTAGTGAAGGTAAAGGCCTACTCTAGTTTCGAGGTGGTATTGCTTATGTCTCGATTACCAGGGAGTGAATCCGCTTGACCTAGCTTTTGATCTGTTGTTACTTACCCTGAATCACCTCTGGGTTGTCCCTTTATATACACAGGTTGACGCCCAGCGGCTCACGGAGTCCCGGCCGGCTCATAGACAACGTGTCCGGCTCGGTGACTATCTATACATGCCTTACAATACAAGTCTTACATATGTGGCGGTTTACTCCTACGGGTCTTAAGTCACCCTTGGGCCTTGGGCCCTTATCTTGAACCGCCATCTTCAATATCCTTGTGGGCTTCATATCATGAATCGCCATAGGTATAACCCGGTCCCTCCTGGGCGTGTCATACCTAATAGTTATATCCCCAACAACTTATGATAGGGACCTTTATTATGCAACCCGTCGCTTTTATTTCTTCCATATCACAAGCTCGTATAAAGCTTATTTTCTTCACACTAATATATCATACATATTTAGAGGACAATTTTTATTGCTTGCACCGATGACAACTTACTTGAGGGATCTTACTCAATCCATAGGTAGGTATGGTGGACTCTCATGGCAAAACTGGGTTTAGGGATGTTTGGAAGCACAAGTAATATCTCTACTTGGTGCAAAGAATTTGGCTAGCATGAGGGGGAAAGGCAAGCTCAACATGTTGGATGATCCATGACAATATAGCTTTTCGGATATAAGCAAACATAACTCATTACGTTGTCTTCCTTGTCCAACATCAACCTTTAGCATGTCATATTTTAATGAATGTTCACAATCATAAAAGATGTCCAAGATAGTATATTTATATGTGAAAACATCTCTTTCTTTATTACTTCCTATTAATTGCAACGATGACCAAAATTATGTTTGTTAACTCTCAATAACTTTTATTCATCATACTCTTTATATGTGAAGTCATTACTCTCCATAAGATCAATATGATCTTTTTATTTCTTTTTATTCTTTCTTTTATTCCCTCAAGATCATAGCAAGATAGCAAAGCCCTCAACTAAAAACTAATCTTTATTATATATGACTCATGGACTCGATTACATAGATAGAGATCAAAACAAAACTCAAAGCTAGATCATACTAAAACTTTATTTTACTAGATCAAGATATAACTAAAAAGGATCGAACTAAGAAGAATGGTAAAGATAGGAGTGTGATGGTGATACGATACCGGGGCACCTCCCCCAAGCTATGCAGTTGCCAAGGGGAGTGCCCATACCCATGTGTTTATGTCTCTTTCTTCGGGGGTGGTGATGTGATATTCTTGGCAATGATGCCCTTCAGGATATGATTCTCGTCCTCGAGCTTATTAACTTGCTGCTTGAGATCATTATTTCCTTACGGAGTTTATCTGTGATGATTAAAGCCCCCTTCACCCATGGTGTCGACGTTCTGGGAACGGGGGTCCCCAGACTTGCCTACCTGCGGCCTGCAACGTGGCTCAGTAGTGGCCCAGTATGGCCCGTCTTCATCAACCCAAGCTCAAGACCCTTGCGAGGGGCCAAGCCTCGCGGGGCCGACAATGCAAGGCCTCCTCAGGGGCGGCCTCACCAGGCAGGCACGCGAGGAGGCGGAGAGATCAAGGCAAGGGGTACCTTGTGAGGTGCTCATGACGCAAGCCGTGGGCGCCAACCTGCGCAGTGTCCTCGTTTCCTCTTTGGTGCAAAGGGGTCAAGCGCAGGCGTGGAGTACCGAGGCATCAGGCAAAGGTTTCCATATCGGTGCAACAAGACCAAGACGAGCAGAGCGGCAGGACGAAGGTCACCATGGAGCCCAAGACGGCGTCATGGCAGTGCCTTTGGCAGTCGAAGACCACCTTTAGTCAGGATAGCTTGTACTAGTTGTCCCCTTTCAAAGTGGCCGTTGTTGGCTCCCTTCCCGCTCAATATTTGGGAAGAGGACCAGGGCCTCTATAAATAGAGATAGCCACCACGGTAGGAGGGGATCGAACCCTAACGAAGCAGAACACCCACCACCACAAGAACAGCTCTCCTCACGAGGTTGTTCTTCCTCTGTACTATTAATAATCAGCCCAAGAGGCAATCCACCACACCACACACTGGATTAGGGTATTACACCACAACGGGGGCCCGAACCAGTATAAACTCGTGTCTCTTGTGTTGTTCATCGTGCTAGCTTAGAATCGCGGCGAGGTTGTGGGAATGTTTCGGTACGGAGAAGATCTTCGTGCACACCCCAGAGTTCGAACCTTAAGGGTTTTGCCAGAACCCGATATCCGACATGTGGCACGCTAGGTAGGGGTGCACCGAAATCTTTTCTGTGCTAATCCGCGTCCCATCGAGCTCGCGCCATGGCAGATGCTCGCCGAGCTCGCAGCCATGGCAGATGCTCGCCGAGCTCGCGCCGAGCGCCGGGCTGCTCTCGCCGCCCGTGTCGCCCAGACGGCTCCCGTCGGTGGGCCTCCTCGTCGATCTCCGTCGCCTGCCACCAACGCCGCCACCGGCCTGGCGGGGAACAAGCAGCAAGCATCTTCGCTGCACCCCTCGGTGCGGCAGGAAGGCCGCACCGCCACTCCGTCGCTGACCCCAGCTGGTTCGTCGTCTCACGCTCGTCGCGCCCCCACGGACGTGCAGGCTGCGTTGCTCCTGGCACGTGAGCTCCTGCACTACCGCCCCGTCGACGACCTCTACGAAGAATGGCTCGCTCACATCACCGAGCTTGTTAGTGCCGCAGGGGGCTCTCCTACGCCGCCTCTTTCGCTGCCTCACCCTCCATCATGCATGGGCGACGCGGATCAGGGAGCGCCTCCGTCACCTCCTTCTCAAGAAGGCGCCCTGGCTCCAAGGCGCGCGGCCCCTGGACGTGACCCACCGCGTCCGGTGCCCGCGCGGCAAGAAAGAAGCTCCCAAGAAATCCCTCGGCCTCAAGAAGGCATTCACGTGCTCCCTGCACCAGCATGGCAAGATCACATCCCTACACAAGCACGCCAAGACCCCGCGTTGCCCCTGGCAGCGGCATGCGAGAACCATCAAGAGCAAGCCCCGCGTCAGCAAAAGGCTCCGGTGGCCATAGCAGGCTGACGTGCCTTCACCACCGAGCTGCGCAGCGTCGCCTGGCCCGGCAAGTTCAAGCCGGATCTGCCTCCTCGTTACAACGGTACTGCCGACCCCGCGGAGTTCCTGTAGCTGTACGAGCTGGGCATCGACGCAGCCAACAGAGACGAAAAGGTCATGACAAACTGATTTTCCATGGCACTCAAGGATGGTGCCCGCACCTGGCTCCTGAACCTGCCTCCCGGCTCGATCTCCTCTTGGGACGAGATGGGTAGCCGTTTCATCGCCCACTTCCAGGGCACTCGCGACCGCCCTCGGACCGTGGGTGACCTGCACCGCATCAAACAGCAGCCTGGAGAGACCCTACAGAAGTACATCCCGTGGTTCAACAGCGCTCGCCTCAAGATTCCCGAGGTGACTGAGGAGGCCATCATCTCAGCATTCTCTGATGGCGTCCGCGGTGTCAAGATGAAGGAGCAGCTCGCCATCCACAAGGATTTGTGCACATCTCTGGAGCTGTTCAACCTGGCAACCAAGTGCGCATGAGCTGAGGGAGGACGCCTCTCCCTCCTCGAGCTTCCAGCTGCTGACCCAGAAGAGAAGAAGGCCATGGCCAAGGACGTGAAGCGCAAAGGAGCAGCCGTACTCGCAGCAGAACCAGACATGAAGCACGGCAGGGACCAGCCGGAGTCGTCCAAGGGCAACCGATTCTGCGCCTACCACAACCTCTACACCCACAACACCAACGAATGCCAGGAGCTCAGGGCAGTTCGAGAAGGACGCATTGGTCGATGCCCCGAGCACAATGACCAGGGCTATGGCCGAGGAGGAGGAAGAGGTGGAGGACGATGGGACGACCGAGGTCCTCGCCAGGAGTGGCGTGATCGACCTCACGAGGATCGCTGGCAGGACCAGCCTTGCGAGGGAGCCTGGAGGGATCAGCCTCGCGAGGATCGCCCGCAGGGCAACGCGGGCCTTCCTCCTTTGCTGCCACCGCCAAGAAGGAATGATGACCACCACTAGGATGAGGGGGCTGGGGGCTTCCAGGAGCCGCGTGCTATCGCTTGTATCTTGGGCGGTGCTCATGCCCCAGCCTCTCAGCGCATCTTCAAGCAGTTTGCTCGCGAGGTGAATGCATTCCTCCCCAAGCTCGAGGACACGCGCCCTCTCAGGTGGTCCAAGTGCGCCATCACTTCCAGCTCAGCAGATCAACTCAAGTGTGCGACTACAGCTGGCATCCTCCCAATGCTTTGTTCCCTAGTCATCAGCAACGTGCAAGTTACCAGGACCCTCATCGATGGCGGCGCAGGGCTCAACGTTCTGTCCGTCGAGATGTTCAACAACCTTCAAGTGCCATATGATCAACTTCATCCTACCAAGCCTTTCTTAGGAGTTACTGACGGCTCCACCACCCTGATAGGGCAGGTCCGCCTCCCTATCACTTTTGGGCAGCGCAACAACTACCACACCGAGATCATCGACTTCGACATCGCCCACATTCGCCTGCCATACAATGCCATCCTCGGGTATCCAGCCCTGGCCAAGTTCATGGCAGTGGCCCACCATGGCTACAATGTCCTCAACATGCCAGGAAGTGGTGGAATCATCACAGTCCCCTGCGAAGAGAAGGATGCGGTGTGCTCCCTTGAGTGCGCCTTCCAAGCTGCATCGATCGAGGACCCGGACAGCAAGGGCGAGAAACCACCTGAGGCAGCCCCCAAGAAAAAGAAGACATCGCCCAGCTCAAGGCCTCAGGAGGCTGGCATCTCAGGAGGTGTCGCATCAGGATCTGCGCCTGTGCAAGGGGCGCCTCCCTCCATCGCATAGGAAGGCGTGCCCGGCGCCCTCCTCGGGCAGGGCTCGGGGGCTCTCTTCTGGAGGGCCTCAGACTTTGCCAAGATTACGAGGGAGGCGCTCGGGCACCACTTGGAGGTGTGCTTCGCGGCACATTTCCCTCAAGAAGTCATGGGGCAAGGAAGGCCCAACCCTCAGGAGTTCATCACCAAGACCACCTAGGAGCTGCAGGAATCAAGAGTCATACGCGGCGATTGCCGCCTGCCCGGCGTAGCTCCCCATCCAGGCGAGGATGGCGGGCTGCGAGTCTGCATCAACTTCCCAGGGCTCAACCAAGCCGCGTCTCAGGAGCGCCTCTAGCCTTCGCGCATGGGGCGTTGCGAGGGCCCGCCGCACAGCTACGTTCGCATGCCTTTCAGCCTGCCAAACGTGGCTGCTACTCACCAGCACCATCTGCGGAGCATTCTGGCAGCTCAGGAGGCCAGGTACCACGCGGTCCTGGTGGATATGGAGATGGTCCTCGAAGAACCGCCTGGACCCCCAGAGCCTCCCAAGACTCAGGGCTCCGGTGGCTCGTGAGGGTCGACCTCTTCGCCGCGCATCTTCAGCTACTCCAAC
>NC_041387.1:192348669-192367777 GCF_002162155.2 Triticum dicoccoides | reverse complement strand
CCCCCCTCTACAATGGTACCAGGTGACATCTTTCAAGTCCATTTCAGCTGGGAGTGCCCTCAGGGCTGCATCACTCCCAGGTCGCGTGGGTCTGTCCCTGCGACATGTATCCCTTTTGCTTATGTCTTTAGTTTACCTTGTTGGGGGCGCCCCTCGGGCTACATCATCCCCAAGCCGCTCGGACCTGACCTAGTGGCATGTATCCATCCTGCTTTTATCTTAGTTGATTTGCCCTCCATGCCTAACCTGCCTGTGATGATCGCCTGCTCGATTGACACCTACTTTTCGAGCCGCTCGCACTGGCACGGCGCTTGCACATGGGTCCGTCCTTGCAGCGTTGACAAATCTGAGTGGCCGAGCTCTGACACACGGCAGCCCCGCAAGCGTCACCTCACCGGGCCCTTTGTGCCCTCACCACTCTCTTGGAGCAACCAATGGTCGGCCAGCAATCATAATGGCAACCCGTGCTTTTCTCGTGTTGGTTTACAGGAACTTCCTAAGGCCTAAAGAGGGAGGCACCGAGAGCTCTCTCTCTTTATTTCCCGCACAATCTGCTTGCACGTTAAAAGTGGGGCTCCTGAGCATCGCGACTCAGGAGCTCTTACTGGCTCTCCAGCCCTCACCCCCTGGCCTTGTCCACGGCATCACGACCTAGCATACCAGCAGCGGCTGAGCTCGCTCGAGGGCCGGGATCTGAGTATGTAGAGCACTAAGGAGAGTGTGGGGAAGAGAGGGGAAGCTCGCGAGGGCCTAACCCAGCTACACCCCAGCTGCCGACGTACAAGTCTGGCGCAACGCGAAGGAACGACTCCATGCTTCCAAGATAAGTTTCGTGCCTGGAACAACTAATTCATGCGACATAGAATCTCCACCTAATGCCGCTCTGTGATGGCAACGTTGCCTTCCTTTCTCATCTTTCGACGGCTACTTGTGCACTAAAGGGGACCTCCTGAGCATCGCGCCTCAGGGGATCTTACTGGACCTCAGGACGCTCACCTCCTGGCCTTGACCACGGCATCGCGACCTGGCATACCAGCGATGGCTGAAGCTTGCCTGGGGACCGAGACCTGTCAGCGTAGAGCACTAAGTCGTCGCGAGGTTAGAAAGGGGGAACCAAGCCGGGATAGGAAGAGAATTCGCACCGCTTCATAATAAGGATAATATCAACAAAAGACATCGCGGACCCTTTACAAGCCCCCACGGGGTGTTTTCTCGATTCCTCGCAGGGAACAAAAGGCCCGAACCCTAAGGAGCCCTAACTACACGCGCCTCCATGGCCGACGCCATCATCAACAGTGGGCCACGGGAGGCCGGCACCAACCCCATCCAGATCAGCTGCGCCGGCGGCCTGATGCAGCCGCCTTGCTCCGAGCACGACACGAGCTCGGGGGCACGTAGCTGTCGTCGCTCGTCTCTGGAGTCACGAAGAGCTCGGGAGAGTCACTTGACTCCCAAGCATCGCTGGCGGTGCTGGAGGAGCCGGTGGGGAAGCGAGCGGCAAGCCTAGCCCTTGCCACATCGATGTCCTAGCTGCCTCCTCTGGGGCAGCACTCCAGTCGACGGCCATCTGCGTCGCAGACCTTGAAGGACATCAAGGATGCGCCATCGTATTCAAATTGAATCGCAAGGGCACCCCCTGTTTGGCAGACCCGGGCGACCTTGCCCCAGCCTCGGGTCATGAAGACCTTGCCCGGAGCGACGACTTCAATCTCTGCTCCGGTCGTTGGAGCACCGCAGTCAGCGTGCTGCAGCCAAAGCTGGAGAGGCCCCCTCGGCGGCATATCGAAAGCGAAGAATGGAGGGAAGCGGATCCAGGTGCTTGGAGGCATCACGGCATGGAGCAGGAGCTCGCGGGAGGAGTCCGCGGCGTGGACTCCAGGAGCTACGGCGCGCGTCGCCATGGCTCGTCGACCTCGCCTGCGACGCGGGCGGCGTCGCTCGTCGTCCATTTCTCCAGGGCCCTCGGCCCGGGCGTACAGGGGTAGCGGGAACCCAGGAGGTGGCCGCTCGCACCAAGGCCTCGTCATCTCCGGCCTCGCAACCTCGTCGCGGCGGCACGGGACCGGCCATTTCTTCGACGTGAGCGGGTCGGGCCCCTCCCGCGGGGCCTTTCCTTTCTCTTCGGCTGAGAACCGGCGGGTCGGTGCCATAGGCATCAAGAATGGAGGAGGAGCAAGGGAGAAGAAGCAGGCGGAGCAAGAAGAGATGGACAACGGGGGCTCATGCCTCTCCATACTTATAGTCCAGAGGAGGCCAACCGTCGGCCTCCACGATCACAGGTAATGATGACTATTTTTGCATGCAGCAGGGACTCGTCAAATCGGGCAGTTGCCGAGGCAGCGTGGGGAAGCGGAGACGCCCACGTCCAATCAACCGCCACGTGTCGACCAAGGCTGCAGGCTGTTGGGGCCCGCAGCGCTCCGCACTAGCCCTTTGGCTTCGCTGCTAAGCCAAGTCCGAGCACACCTTGGGCCCGGGGGCTACTGTTGTCGTTCTGGGAATGGAGGTCCCCAGACTTGCCTTCCTGCGGCCTGCAGCGTGGCTCAGCAGTGGCCCAGTATGGCCCGTCTTCATCAACCCAAGCTCAAGACCCTCACGAGGGGCCAAGCCTTGCGGGGAGGACGACGAAAGGCCCCCTCAGGGGCGGCCTCACCAGGCAGGCTCGCGAGGAGGCGGAGAGATCATGGCAAGGGGTACCTTGTGAGGTGCTCATGACGCAAGCCATGGCGATCAGGACCAGGCGGGCGCCAGCGTGCGCAGTGTCCTCGTTTCCTCTTTGGTGCAAAGGGGGCAAGCGCAGGCGCGGAGTACCGAGGCATCAGGCAAAGGTTTCCATATCGGTGCAACAAGACCAAGACGAGCAGAGCGGTAGGAGGAGGTCACCATGGAGCCCAAAATGACGTCATCGCCAGTGCCTTTGGCAGTCGAAGACCACCTTTAGTCAGGATAGCTTGTACTAGCTGTCCCCTTTCAAAGTGGCTGTTGTTGGCTCCCTTCCCGCTCAATATTTGGGAAGAGGACCAGGGCCTCTATAAATAGAGATAGCCACCACAGTAGGAGGGGATCGAACCCTAACGAAGTAGAACACCCACCACCACAAGAACACCTCTCCTCGCGAGGTTGTTCTTCCTCTGTACTTTTCATCATCAGCCCAAGAGGCAATCCACCACACCACACACCGGATTAGGGTATTACACCACAATGGTGGACCGAACCAGTATGAACCTCGTGTCTCTTGTGTTGTTCATCGTGCTAGCTTAGAATCACGGCGAGGTTGTGGGCGTGTTTCGGTAGGGAAAAGATCTTCGTGCGCACCCCAGAGTTTGAACCTTAAGGGTTTTGCCAGAACCCGATATCCAACACATGGATGTTTCATAACTATGGGAGAAAAGGCAACACTCTTTTTCATATTTTTATAAGAAAGAAATCTAGCATTAGGAGGGATGACCGAATTTGGAATTGCTGAGCTCTGAAGTTCCTCCATCATGAATCTGGCTTGGAGACGAGTGGTAACTTCTTGATCCTCCTCCATGGCATCTACCCTTTTCAAGTTGACCTCCATCTCTTCATCCGTTGATGGCCCAAAGTAATCAGCTCCGCTGTTGGATCTTGGCCCCGGTGTCGGATGAGATACCCAACTCTGCCCAACTGACTCTTGAGAGGACATCTTGCTCTAAAGCTGCGGCAGAAACAGCTCAAAACAAAAACAGATGATTTCGTCGTGGTACGGTGGTCAAAACCTTCGAGAGATTATATAATGATTTTTTCCCGACCAAAAGAAGTATTGTGTAAGAAAACGGAGTCTAGAGGGCACACGAGGTGGCCACGAGGCAGGGGGCGCGCCCAAGGGGGTAGGGCGCGCCCTCCACCCTCGTGGATGTCTCGTGTCTCTTTCGGACTACTTTTAATTTTCTAAATTTTTAAATATTCCAAAACGGAGAAAAATGTCAATTTGAGCAGTTTTGGAGTCGGTTTACTTACCGTACCACATACCTATTCCTTTTCGGAGTCTGAAACGTTCTGGAAAGTGTCTCTTATGTACTCCTCCGGGGTTACAGTGTCAATAAGATTGGTTTCAACATTTATGGGATTACCTGAGATATAATGTTTGATTCTTTGACCGTTTACCACCTTCAGATTTGTGCCTTCGGCGTTGTTGATTTTGATGGTGCCGGAATGATAGACCTCCTCGATAATGTAAGGACCTTCCCATTTAGAGAGAAGTTTTCCTGCAAAAAATCTTAAATGAGAGTTGTATAGAAAAACATAATCACCTACATTAAACTCACGCTTTTGTATTTTTTTTCATGCCATCTTTTAACTTTTTCTTTAAATAATTTGGCGTTCTCATAGGCCTGGGTTCTCCACTCGTCAAGTGAGCTAATGTCAAGTAGCCTCTTCTCACCGGCAAGTTTGAAATCGTAATTGAGCTCTTTAATGGCCCAATATGCCTTATGTTATAGTTCGAGAGGTAAGTGACATGCTTTTCCGTAAACCATTTTATACGAGACATACCCATAGGATTTTCATATGCAGTTCCATAGGCCCATAATGCATGATCAAGTTTCTTGGACCAATTCTTTCTAGATCTATTAACAGTCTTTTGCAAAATCAATTTAATCTCTCTGTTACTCAATTCTACTTGACCAATAGACTGAGGATGATATGGAGATGCAATTCTATGATTAACATCATACTTAGCAAGCATTTTACGAAAAGCACCATGAATAAAATGTGAACCACCATCAGTCATTAAATATCTAGGGACTCCAAAACTCGGAAAAATAACTTCTTTAAGCATCTTAATAGAAGTGTTATGATCAGCACTACTAGTTGGAATAGCTTCTACCCACTTAGTAACGTAATCAACAACAACTAAAATATGTGTATACTCATTAGAGGAAGGAAAAGGTCCCATATATTCAAAGCCCCAAACATCTAATGGTTCAATAACAAGTGAATAGTTCATAGGCATTTCTTGACGTCTACTAATATTACCAATTCTTTGAAATTCATCACAAGACAAGACAAACTTACGAGCATCTCTGAAGAGATTAGGCCAATAAAAACCGTATTGCAATACCTTATGTGCAGTTCTATCTCCAGCATGGTGTCCTCCGTAAGCCTCGGAGTGACACCTGCGTACGATCGGTTCCTGTTCATGCTCAGGTACATAACTTCTAATAACACCATCTTCTCCTTCTTTATAAAGGCGTGGGTCATCCCAAAAGTAATGTCTTAAATCATAGAAAAACTTTTTTCTTTTGTTGGTATGTGAAACTAGGTGGTATAAATTTAGCAACAATGTAATTAGCATAATCGGCATACCATGGAGCAGCACGAGAGGCATTTATGCCAGCTAATTGTTCCTCAGGAAAGCTATCATCAATAGGTAGTGGGTCATCAAGAACATTTTCTAACCTAGACAAGTTGTCTGCAAGGGGGTTCTTAGCTCCCTTTCTATCAATAATATGCAAATCAAATTCTTGTAGCAAGAGAACCCATCTAAGAATTCTAGGTTTAGCATCTTTCTTTTTCATAAGGTATTTAATAGCAGCATGATCAGTCTGAACAGTTACTCTGGAATCAACAATATAAGGTCTGAACTTATCACAAGCAAATACGACTGCTAAAAATTCTTTTTCAGTAGTAGCATAATTTCTCTGGGCAATGTCTAGAGTTTTACTAGCATATTGGATAACATTTAATTTCTTATCGACTCTTTGTCCTAGAACAGCACCTACAGTTAATCACTAGCATCACACATAATTTCAAAGGGTAAATTCCAATCATGTGGCTGAACAATCGGTGCATGAAAGTGCGTTATATCGACTAGAGGGGGTGAATAGGCGATTTTTATGAATTCTCCACTGAGGAATTTGCTGGTGAGGAAATTCCTAAATGAAGAACTACTAGCAGCGGAATAAGTACTCAGAAATAAACATAACAGAACACAAGCATAGTCATCATGGCGAGATGAAGACAAGCACAGAGTACAGAAAGCGTAAACACAGGATAACTCAAGAAAGAAGACGGACAGACTGAAGAAATTGATCTGAGGAAATTGAGAAAGTCTTTAGTCAAAGTCTTCAAACAGATATGAATAGGCACGCAACAACAGACAAGAAGAAATGAAAGAGTTGAGGAAATAGAACCAGTAAGCTTGGTGAAGACAATGATTTGGTAGACCAGTTCCAACTGCTGTCTCAGTTGTACATCTGGTTGGAGCGGCTGAGTATTTAAACTCAAGGACACCCAGTCTCGGACACACAGTCCTCACCGTATTCTTCTTGAGCTAAGGTCACACAGACCTCGCCCAATCACTCGTGGTAAGTCTTCAGGTGACTTCCGAACCTTCACAAACTCGATCACTCGGCGATCCACAATTCCTCTTGGATGCTCTAGACCTTGACGCCTAACCGTCTGGAAGAAGCATAGTCTTCAAAGGAAACAAGCGTCGGATCCACGCAGGATCAATCTCTTCAGTGATGCTCAATCACTTTGGGTTTGTAGGTGTTGGGTTTTTGGGTTTTCCTCACTTGATGATTTTCGCTTAAAGTCCTCGGAGGATGGGATGCTCTCAATTGACAAGTGTCAGTTTCTCTTGGAGCAGCCAACCAGCTAGTGGTTGAAGGGGGCATCTATTTATAGCCTAGGGAGCAGCCCGACATGATAAGACATAAATGCCCTTGTTTTATATGACCATTAGGTGGGTAGGTATTTTGGAACCGCTGGCGCATAGCACAGCAACGGTCGGAATTTTGACTATCAAAATCCTCAAGGCTATCATGTTCCTCACTGTGTAGGCAATTCACACTGGTGAATTGCTGACTCCTCAGTCAGAACAAATTCCTCAGAGACCTGAAGAACTTTGTCTCTGTCACTGAAGAATATGACTGAACTGTATGAGATTTCCAATGGCTTCACTCGAAGGGATTGGTAGGTGTAGGATCTTGAGTTGAGCATCACATGGAAATTTTTCCTTAGTATTTCCTCGACCCCCTATAACAGTACGGTGTTTCCTATGACTCAAGAAAGAGAAATGAAGCTACAAAAACAAAAGTCTTCATGCTTCATGTTCCTCGAATGATTGCCTAGTCTTCAAGGTCACACCAATTTCTTCACTTTCAAAGTCTTCAGAAAGTCTTTAGAGATCCAAAGTCTTCAGTTGAAGAACTTCATTTTTAGGGGTCGACTTTCTCTGTAAATAGTGAACTCCTCATAGACTTATAGACCCGTGTACACTCACAAACGCATCTTCCCTTAACCTATAAGTCTTCGATACACCAAAATCACTAAGGGGCACTAGATGCACTTACAGTGCAGAAATCAAGGCTTTCTTAAGTATTTCAAATTCTTCTACACAATCGTCATCAAAAACAAAAGGAACATATTTTTGCACGAGATTAGTCAGAGGCCTAGAAATTTTAGAGAAGTCTTTAATAAACCTCCTATAGAAACCAGCATGACCAAGGAAACTTCTGATACCTTTAATATCTTTAGGACACGTCATCTTTTCAATAGCATCTACTTTAGCTTTATCAACTTCAGTACCTCTTTCAGAAATTTTATACCCCAAGACAATAGCTTCATTAACCATGAAGTGGCACTTCTCCCAATTCAAGACAAGATTAGTTTCTTCACATCTCTGCAAAACTCGATCAAGGTTGCTTAAGCAATCATCAAAAGAAGTTCCGTAAACGGAGAAATCATCCATGAAAACCTCAACAATCTTTTCACAAAAGTCGGAGAATATAGCAGTCATACATCTTTGAAAGGTAGTAGGTGCATTACATAAACCAAAAGGCATACGTCCATCAGCAAAAGTACTGAAAGGGAAAGTAAAAGGGGTCTTTTCCTGATCCTCTTTTGACACAAGTATTTGAGAGAAACTAGAATAACCATCTAGAAAGCAAAAATGTGTATGTTTGGATAGCCTTTCTAGCATTTGATCAACAAAAGGTAGAGGGTAATGATCTCTTATAGTAGCTTTATTTAATTTGCAGAAATCAATTACCATTCTATAACCTCTAATAATTCTTTGTGGGGTCAATTCATCCTTATCATTGGGAACAACAGTAATACCTCCCTTCTTAGGGACACAATGGACAGGACTTACCCACTGACTATTAGCGACAGGATAAATTATACCTGCCTCCAGGAGGTTTAGTATTTCATTTCTTACCACTTCTTTCATCTTAGGATTTAACCGTCGTTGATGATCGACAACTAGTTTAGCATCTTTCTCCAGTTTTATTTTGTGCTGGCATAGAGTGGGACTAATGCCCTTAAGATCATCAAGAGTATATCTAATAGCAGCACGGTGCTTCTTCAGAGTTTTAAATAATTTCCCTTCTTCATGCTCTGAAAGGTTAGCACTAATAATAATAGGATATATCTTCTTTTCATCAAGATAAGCATATTTAAGAGTATCAGGTAATTGTTTAAGCTCAAACACGGGATCTCCCTTCGGTGGAGGAGGGTCCCCTAGGATTTCAACAGGCAAGTTGTGTTTCAAAATAGGTCCTTATTTAAAGAATACTTCATCTATTTCCCTTCTTTCATTCATAAACATATCACATTCATGGTCTAGCAAACATTGTTCTAAAGGATCATTAGGAGGCAAGGCAATAGAAGCAAGACCAATAATTTCATCTTTACTAGGCAATTCTTTATCATGGGGTTGTCTATGAAATTTATCAAAATTAAAATCATGAGACATATCCCCTAAACCAACAGAAACAATATCCTTTTCGCAGTCTATCTTAGCATCAACAGTATTCAAGAAGGGTCTACCAAATATAATGGGACAAAAGTCATCTTGTGGGGAACCAAGAACAAGAAAATCCATAGGGTATTTAATTTTCCCACACAAGACTTCAACATCTCTAACAATCCCAATTGGTGAAATGGTGTCTCTATTGGCCAGCTTAATTGTAACATCAATACCTTCTATTTCAGCAGGTGCAATATCATGCATAATT
Source organism: Triticum dicoccoides (assembly GCF_002162155.2). Lineage (NCBI taxonomy): Eukaryota > Viridiplantae > Streptophyta > Magnoliopsida > Poales > Poaceae > Triticum > Triticum dicoccoides. The sequence goes on along the minus strand of NC_041387.1, from coordinate 192,358,793 downwards.
TCTTTGTATAAGGAATGAGGTATTGCACTCACACTAGCACCCATATCACATAAACCATGATAACAATGATCACCTATTTTAACAAAAACAACAGGCATGCCAACAACAGATCTATGTTTATTTTTAGTATCGGTTCTACTAATTCTAGCAGCTTCATCACAGAAATAAATAACATGCCCATCAATATTATCGACCAAGAGACCTTTGACCATAGCATTACTAGGTTCAACTTTAATTTGCTCAGGGGGTGTAGGTGTTGTAGCATTACTCTTACCAACCACAGTTTAAGCTTTAGCATGATCCTTTATTCTAATAGGGAAAGGTGGTTTCTCAATATAAGCAGTAGGAATGATAGGATCAACATTATAAGTAATAGTGTTTTCTTCAACTTTAATAGGTTCTACTACTTTCACGTCAATGGGAGGATGACATTTAAACTACTTCTCCTTAGGGAGATCAACATGAGTAGCAAATGATTCACAGAAAGAAGCTACTATCTCAGAGTCAAGTCCATATTTAGTGCTAAATTCACGAAAAGCATCGGTATCCATAATTTAACACAATCAAACTTAGGGGTTATACCTGACTCCTTACCTTCCTCGAGTTGCCAATCTTCAGAGTTGCTTTTAATTCTTTCCAATAAATCTCATTTTAAATCAATAGTCTTCATCATAAAAGAACCGGTACAATAAGTATCCAGCATAGAGCGAACATTAAGAGAAAGCCGAGCATAAATTTTTTGAATAATAATTTCTCTTGAGAGCTCATGATTGGGGCATGAATATAACATTTACTTAAGCCTCCCCCAAGCTTGAGCGATACTTTCTCCTTCACGAGGCCAAAAATTATACATGTAATTACGATCACGATGAACAAGATGCATAGGATAAAACTTCTGATGAAATTCCAATTTCAATCGATTGTAGTTCCATGATCCAATATCATCACATAGCCTAAAACATGGCAATGCCTTTCCCTTCAAAGATAAATGGAAGACCTTCTTCTTGACAACATCCTCGGGCATACCTGTAAGCTTAAATAATCCACAAACTTCATCCACATAGATTAGGTGCATATCGAGATGTAATGTTACATCTCCTGTATAAGGATTAGCTAGCAGTTTCTCTATCATACCTGAAGGAATTTCAAAGTAAATATTTTCAGTAGGTTTAGTAGGTTGAGGAGAAAGTCTTTGCACTTTTGGTCGGGGTGAAGATACCCCGAACAAGCCCCTCAAAGGATTATTTTCCATAGTAACAAGTGACAGTAAATTTCAGCATGCTATATAAATGTTTCCTTACCAAATTCCACCTACCAAAGGCGCTTCACTCCCCGGCAACAGCGCCAGAAAAGAGTCTTGATGACCCACAACTGTAGGGAATCTATTGTAGTCCTTTCTATAAGTAAGAGTGTCGAACCCAATGAGGAGCAGAAGGAAATGGCAAGCGGTTTTCAGTAAGGTATTCTCTGCAAGCAATGAAATTATCGGTAACAGATGATTTTGTGATAAGGTAATTCATAACGGGTAACAAATAAAAAAAGTAAACAAGGTGCAGCAAGGAGGACCAATCCTTTTTGTAGTAAAGGACAAGCCTGGACAAACTCTTATATAAAGCAAAGTGCTCCCAAGGACATATGGGAATTACTGTCAAGCTAGTTTTCATCATGCTCATATGATTCGCATTTGTTACTTTGATAATTTGATATGTGGGTGGACCGGTGCTTGGGTACTGCCCTTCCTTGGACAAGAATCTCACTTATGATTAACCCCTCTCGAAAGCATCCGCAACTACGAAAGAAGAATTAAGGTAAACCTAACCATAGCATGAAACATATGGATCCAAATCAGCCCCTTACAAAGCAACGCATAAACTAGGGTTTAAGCTTCTGCCACTCTAGCAACCCATCATCTACTTATTACTTCCCAATGCCTTCCCCTAGGCCAAAAAAATGGTGAAGTGTCATGTAGTCGACATTCACATAACACCACTAGAGGAGAGACAACATACATCTCATCAAAATATCGAACGAATACCAAATTCACATGATTACTTATAACAAGACTTCTCCCATGTCCTCAGGAACAAACGAAATTACTCATAAATCATATTCATGTTCATAATCAGAGGGGTATTAATATGCATTAAGGATCTAAACATAACATCTTCCACCAAATAAACCAACTAGCATCAACTACAAGGAGTAATCAACACTACTAGCAACCCACGGGTACCAATATGAGGTTTTGAGACAAAGATCGGATACAAGGGATGAACTAGGCTTTGAGAGGAGATGGTGTTGGTGAAGGTGTTGATGGAGATTGAACCCCTCTCGATGAGAGGATCGATGGTGATGACGATGGCGACGATTTCCCCCTCCTGGAGGGATGTTTCCCCGGCAGAACAGCTCCACCGGAGCCCTAGATTGGTCCTACCCAGGTTCCGCCTTGAGATGGTGACGCTTCGTCCCGAATGCTTCCTTATGATTTTTTAAGGGAAAAAGACACCATATAGCGTAATATGGGCATCGAGGACCTGCCAGGTGGCCCACGAGGAAAGGGCGCGCCCAGGGGGTAGGGCGCGCCCTCCACCCTCGTGGCTAGTGGGTGGCCCCCCTCTGGTGCTTTATTCACCCAATATTTTTAATATATTCCAAAACTGACTTTCATGGACTTTCAGGAATTTTGGAGTTGTTCAGAATAGGTCTCTAATATTTGCTCCTTTTCCAGCCTAGAATTCCAGCTGTCGGCATTCTCCCTCTTCGTGTAAACCTTATAAAATAAGAGAGAAAAGACATAAGTATTGTGACATATGTGTAGTAACAACCCATAATGCAATAAATATCGATATAAAAGCATGATGCAAAATGGACGTATCAATACTCAGGGAGAACACTTCTACCTTGAAATTTAGTGAGGGGTCATCTTATAATGCTACCGTCGTACTAAGCAAAATAAGATGCATAAAAGATAAACATCACATGCAATGAAAATATCTGACATGATATGGCCATCATCATCTTGTGCCTTTGATCATCACCTTCAAAGCACCGTCATGATCTCCATTGTCACCGGTTTAACACCTTAATCTCCATCATAGCATCATTGTCGTCTCGCCAGCTATTGCTTCTACGACTGTCGCTACGGCTTGGTGATAAAGTAAAGCAATTACATGGTGATTGCATTTCATACAATAAAGCGACAACCATATGGCTCCTGCCAGTTGCCGATAACTCTGTTACAAGACATGATCATCTCATACAACATTTTATATCACATCATGTCTTGACCATATCACATCACAACAAGCCCTACAAAAACATGTTAGACGTCCTCTACTTTGTTGTTGCAAGTTTTACGTGGCTGCTACGGGCTTCTAGCAAGAACGGTTCTTACCTACGCGTCAAAACCACAATGATTTTTCGTCAAGTGTGTTGTTTTAACCTTCAACAAGGACCGGCCATAGTCAAACTCAATTCAACTAAAGTTTGAGAAACAGACACCCGCCAGCCACCTGTGTGCAAAGCACGTCGGTACAACCAGTCTCATGAATGTGGTCATGTAATGTCAGTCCGGGCCGCTTCATCCAGCAATACCGCCGAATCAAAGTAAGACATTGGTGGTAAGCAGTATGACTATTATCGCCCACAACTCTTTATGTTCTACTCGTGCATATCATCTACGCATAAACCTGCCTCGGATGCCACTGTGGGGAACGTAGGATGCAATTTCAAAAAAAATCCTACGATCACGCAAGATCTATCTAGGAGATGCATAGCAACGAGAGGGGGAGAGTGTGTCCACGTACCCTCATAGACCGAAAGTGGAAGTTGTAGTAAACGGGGTTGATGTAGTCGAACGCCTTCACGATCCAACCGATCCAAGTACTGAACATGCGGTACCTCCGTGTTCAGCACACATTCATGTCCCTCGAACTCTTGATCTAGTAGAGGGTCGAGGGAGAGTTCCGTCAGCAGACGGCGTGGTGACGGTGTTAATGATGTGATCTGCGCAGGGCTTCGCCTAAGAACTACGACGCTATGACCGGAGGAGTAAACTGTGGAGGAGGGCACCGCACACGGCAAAGAGAACAATTGATGTGCCTTTGGGGTGCCCCCTGCCCACATATATAAAGGAGGGGGAGAGAGGCCGGTGGCCAGGAGGGGCGCGCCATGGGGGGAGTTCTACTTGGACTCCTAGTCCAAGTAGGATTCGCCCCCCTACCTTTTTTTCACGAGAGGAAATAGGAAGGAGAGGGAGAGGGAAAGGGAAGGGGGCGCCGCCCCCTCCTCCTTTTCCTATTTGGACTCCCTAGGAGGGGGGCATGTGGCCACCCCCCGCGGGCTTCCCTCTCTCTCCCTTAGGCCCATGTAGGCCCAACACTTCCCCGTGGGGTTCCAGTAACCCCTCGGTACTCCCAAAAATGTCCGAACCTCTCCAAAACTATTCCGGTGTCCGACATAACCTTCCAATATATCAATTTTTACCTCTCGACCATTTCAAGACTCCTCGTCATGTCCGTGATCTCATCCAGGACTCCAAACAAACTTCGGTCATCAAAAACACATAACCCATAATACAAATCGTCATCGAACATTAAGTGTGTGGATCATACGGGTTTGAGAACTATGTAGACATGATCGAGACACATCTCCGATCAATAACCAATAGCAGAACCTGGATGCTCATATTGGATCCTACATATTCTACGAAGATCTTTATTGGTCAAACCACACAACAACATACATTATTCCCTTTGTCACCGGTATGTTACTTGCCCGAGATTCGATCGTCGGTATCATCATACCTAGTTCAATCTCGTTGCCGGCAAGTCTCTTTACTCGTTCTGTAATGCTTCATCCTGCAACTAACTCATTAGTCATAAGATACCTCTCCAATACTCGGAGTGACAAATTATAATATTGATCTATGCCAACCCAACAAACACCTTCGTAGACACCTGTAGAGCATCTTTATAATCACCCAGTTACGTTGTGACGTTTGATAGCACACAAGGTGTTCCTCCGGTATTTGGGAGTTGCATAATCTCTTAGTCAGAGGAACATGTATAAGTCATAAAGAAATCAATAGCAATAAAACTTAACGATCATTATGCTAAGCTAACGGATGGGTCTTGTCCATCACATCATTCTCTAATAATGTGATCTTGTTTATCAAATGACAACACATGTCTATGGTCAGGAAAGATAACCATCTTTGATTAACGAGCTAGTCAAGTAGAGGCATACTAGGGACTATGTTATGTCTATGTATTCACACATGTACTAAGTTTCCGGTTAATACAATTCTAGCATGAATAATAAACATTTAGCATGATATAAGGAAATATAGATAACAACTTTATTATTGCCTCTAGGGCATATTTCCTTCAGTTGCACCATCGGCGGGATCCCCCGAGGAGTACCGCCGGGCATAATGAACATGATGTCTTGGAACTGTCGGGGTGCGGGTAAAGCCTCGACAGTTCGCGAACTTCGTGAGTTAGCAAAGAAATTTACCCCTATTGTGCTTTGTATTGTTGAAACTCAATTGGAGAAAGCAAGAGTAGAAGGTTTAGCTAGCTCCATAGGTTATGTAAAGCCTATGCAATTAGTAGTAGTGGTAGGAGTGGAGGTATTGGTATTTTTTGGAATAATTCAATAAATGTTGAGATTTTGGGCTACTCTTTGTATCATGTTGATTGCAAGGTGGATGATGGGTGTAGGCTAACAGTGGAGGCACAGACACATCTTCGCCACCAAACTTGGGACAAGCTCAAACAAATATGTGGTTTATATGACCTCCCATGGCTTTGTATGGGAGACTTAATGAGGTGTTGAGGCCTGATGAGCGTGAGGGGTTTGGGCAGCGGAGCGATGCACAAATCCAAGGATTCAAAGACATGGTGGATAGCTGCAACCTGATGGATATTGGCTTCGAAGGCAGGTTTTGGACTTCCAAAAAGAAAGTTACATGAGGTACATACACTAGAGTCAGACTTGATCGAGTTCTAGGGTCGGCTGAGTGGGGCGCCCAGTTTCGACTGGCTTGTCTCAGTCATTTGACTGTTGCGAGCTCGGATCATGGGCCTATCTTATTGAAGCTCGAGTAGGAGAGTAACAGGTTCAGAGCTCCTCCTGTCTTCCGATATGAGACAGCCTGGGAATCTCATGGAAATCTAAAAGAAACTCTAGTGGAAGAGTGGGCTGCAAACTAACACTGTTGTAGGGTGGAAGATATAAATCAAAAGCTCTCCTCTCTCACGACCAGACTCCAGAGCTGGAACGTCGACACATTTGAGTCAGTACGCAAGGAGATCAAAGGCCTAAAGAAAGAGCTTGAAAAACTCAGAAGTGCGCCGCTAAGGGTGGGACCGAGTCAGGAGGAGATACAGATAAATGAAAGACTAGTGGAGTTATACCATATAGAGGAGATGCTATGGAGGCAACGATCGAGAATCAATTGGCTAGTGGAGGGGGACATAAACACGAATTTTTTCCATATCCGAGCCAGTATGAGGAGGAGGAAAAATATGATAAAAGCATTGTCTAACTCCCTTGGAGTTGTGGTTGATGATCCGGCCGAATTAAAGATTCTGGACTCAAATTTCTATATGGATTTATACACTTCATAAGGAGTTACAAACATGGAGGGAGTACTCGAGCATGTGCCAAGGAAAGTCACAGATCATACAAATGGTATCCTATGTGCTACATACATGGCTGAGGAGGTAAAAACAACTTTATTTCAAATGTTTCCGACAAAACCACCAGGGCCAGATGGCTTCCAGCACACTTTTACCAGTGGCACTGGGATGTCTGTGGGGAAGAGGTAACGAACGCAGTGTTGAGAATAGAAAGAGGGGAAGAGAGTCTTGAATGCATTAATGATACTTTTTTGGTCTTGATCCCAAAGGTAATGAATACAACTCTCCTGACTCAATTCAGACCAATATGTTTATGCAATGTGTTATACAAGATAGCTTCGAAGGTGGTTTCAAATAGACTCAAGAAAATCCTTCCAGACATCATATCAGAGGAGCAGTCACCCTTTGTCCCAGGAAGACTCATTACTGATTACATCATATGTGCTTATGAATGTTTACATTTTATGAAAAGAAGCGGGTCAAAGTTTAATAACCATTGTGCCCTAGAGTTGGACATGATGAAGGACTATATATGATAGGCTGGAATGGACATATTTGGAAGCAATAATGGCAAACTGGGATTTGCCCCAGAATGGATAAAGTTGGTGATGGGGATGGTGAAATCAGTTTCTTTTGAAGTGTTGTTCAATGGTGAAAATTTTGATCGGTTTAAACCTTCTAGAGGGATTTGACAGGGAGACCCAATTTCTCCTTATCTTTTCTTGATCGCAGCGGAGGGCCTCTCGTGCCTTTTGAAACTCAATTCACAGTCATCTAGTTTTGTGGGAGTTAAGGTGGCGCCGACAGCCCCGGTTGTCAACCACCTTCTCTTTGCTGATAATAGCCTGCTGCTATTCAGGGCAAGTATTGATGGAGTAGTTGCAGTGTCAAACTTGTTGGATATCTACTGGAATGCATCTGGCCAGAGGATGAACAATGACAAATCTTCTATTTTTTCAGTAAGGGCTGCCCTCAAACACTACGGGATGGCATAAAGGGAACGCTCAACATTCACAATGAACAACTTAGCGAGAGGTATTTGGGTATGCCCACTGATGTGGGACACTCAAAAAATGCCACTTTCAAATATTTGAAAGATAGAGTTTGGGAGAAGATTAAAGGGCGGATGGAAAAGTTGTTATCTTATGCTGGCAAAGAGGTTCTGATTAAGGCAATTGCACAAGCTATCCCGGTCTACTCGATGGCCTATTTTAGATTATCAAGAGGAGTTTGTGAAAGCATAACATCTCTAATCAGAAAGTTTAGGTGGGGCAGTAAGAGAGGAAGGAGAAAGCCATGCTGGGTCTCTTGGGACGTGTGCACAAAACCAAAACATCTGGGAGGCCTAGGTTTCCGTGATATGGAGTTGTTCAACCTTTCTCTCTTGGTGAGGCAGGTGTGCCGGCTCCTTCAAGAGCCAATGACACTCAGTGCAAGGTAGTTTATTTTCCCGCCACGAGCATTTTAAAAGCAGGCCTAGGCGGTCATCCCTCTCAGGTATGGCGCACGATCCTAGACGGGCGGGACATCTTGTACCAGGGCATCATTCAAAGAGTTGGAACTGGAGAAGAAACAAAGATCTCGGAGCATAACTGGCTCCCTCGAGAGGGAGTTAAATGACCTTTGAACGTGATGGATGCTCACCCGCCTGAACTAGTTTCAGAATTAATTGATGCCACTTCAACCACTTGAAGAGTAGATCTGATACGGGCCACCTTTAATCCTTATGACGCCTAAAGCATACTAAGATCCCACTGTGTACTCACAAGGTTGCTGATTTCTGGGCTTACGGTGCTGATCATCGTGGGAGATTTTCAGTTAGCTCGGTTTACAGAATGCTCGTGAAAATGTTGGCTCGAAAATTCTGAAAGCCCTGCGGATGTTGCAGTGGAGGCGAAGAGGTGGTCTAATCTGTGGCCGGTTAAGGTTCCATCAAAGATCAAGAACTTTTTGTGGCGTTTCTGTCAGAATTCATTACCAACAGCAGACTTGCTGAATCACCGTAACATGTCGACTTATTTGGTCTGCGCTATTTGTTCAGCTTCTGACAGTTGGACGCACGCGTTGGTCAATTGCCATATGGCGGGTAGTGTCTGGGCGCTAGCTCCGTCTGGGATGGTGGAGCATATGCAAGCAAACTTGGAGCTTGAAGCGAAGTACTGGTTGTTTCTGATGCACGAAACTCTCGATCAAAATGATTTCACAAGATTGGTGGTCACCTTGTCGGCAATCTGGAGAGATAGAAGGAAAGCTATACACGAGGAGATTTTCCAAAGTCCGCTTTCAACTTTCTCTTTCATTAACTATTTTCTAGTTGACTTGGAGTCTCTTAAGCAGCCAGCTATTGCTCAAGCAAGGAATCAGCCGGCCAGAGCGCAGGTGTGGATTGCACCACCGTTGGAATATGTGAAACTGACACTGATGCACAGTAACGAGGAATGGAAGCTATGGCTCAGTTGCGGCTTTGTGTCGTGACGCGGGAGGTACTTTTCTGGGAGCTTCATGCATAACATTTTGGAACATTTTGGATCCTGAGATTTTAGAGCTTTGGCAGTAAGAGAAGCCCTGGCTTTGGCGGACGATGTTTATGAGCAACAAATACATGTGGCATCGGACTGCAAGAATGTGGTGCACGGAACAAAGCAAGGATCGGCAGCGAAGTGTGGAGCTATCATTCATGAAATCATAGACCATTCGACCTCGTTTACTTCTTGTAATATAGAGCCTCGAATACCGAGGCTCACAATCTCGCTAAGCATGCTTATCATTAGGGTTTGGTCACCATGTATGGTTTGGCCAGCCCGGCGATCTTCTTTTTGTACCTGTAAATATTATGGTTACATGAATAAAGCTTGGCGAGACTATCTCAAAAAAACCAGCTGGACCCCAGTGGCAACCATTTTTCATTCCAATTATTCATCTGCAGTGTACGGTGCAATACTAATAGGTGAAATCGAACACTAGTTAAAGGAGACACTTTTTTCTGGCATGTCGCATGGGTTATGGAGTCCCTTTCTTAGAAATTTCTTGAGCTTCATTCCTTGCTATACATGATCCAGTCTCTGTAGCCAGTGTTGCCTCTGCACATAGTCTGATTGATCTTTTTCACAATCCTTTGTCGGTACAAGCATGTAGCCAACTCAATGAGCTTCAGACAGTTATGCCAGATATTTCAAGCTCTGGTAAGGATTGTTGGATTAGCAATGGTTCTAATTTGAGGTACCCCTCTATTCAAATGTACTCTGGTTTGATGGGAACGGACAGATCACACATTTTATTTCACAATATGTTGAAAAAGGCTTAAAGACTTAAACACACACATAAAAATTTGGCTTGCTATATATGATAGAGTTAACACTAGAGCTATGCTTAAGAGAAAGGGATTATCTTTTCTTTTTTTGCGGGTGAGATCAATGATTATCTCTAAATGTGTGTCCAATCCCTAGAGTTAGTGGATCATTTTTCTTTTAGTTAGATTTT
>NC_041387.1:192304280-192348409 GCF_002162155.2 Triticum dicoccoides | reverse complement strand
TAATTTACTATTTATAATAATGAAAATTAAGGTTCGGGGCTTTAAAATAACCAACACTAGTGTTCACTGACAAGTACCATGAGAGTCTGGCTGTCCCACCATTGCTGGCGAGGTCCCTCGCAAACGAAAATACAATGCCACGTTAGTGCAGTTAATGTGTAGCGGATGATGAGTGTCCAAGTGAAGCCAGCACCACTCCACCAACTTCAGTCAATACGATTATACTACCTTCGTAATTTTGATCCTAGGTTTAACTAATAAAATATTAATGTATGTCATCAGAAATTATATAGTTGGATTCGTATTTGAATATAATTTTTAATGTATTATTTTTGCTATGTACTTTCTCTGTAAACTAATATAAAAGCATTTAGATTACTAAATAGTAATCTAAATGCTTTTATATTAGTTTACTAGTTATATTAGTTTACTAGTTATATTCAAACTAATATAAAAGCGTTTAAATCACTAAAATATAAGAGTATAACTTATATTTTATTACTAGTTAAAATCATGGTTAAATATGATCTTAAATATGATGAGACTAATAAACCAGGACAGAGAGGAGAGGTATCATGGATGGGCAATCAAAATAATATTAATAAAGTAGGCATGAGCATACACACATGTAGTGTAGGGATACAAATTCCTCGTACTACTACGTCTCACCGACCGCACCGCGACCAGCGGCACAACAACTGGTTGTACTATATCATGGTCGCTGGCTCAGACGTCGCGGTCGCGCTTGCACTCGGGCGCCATGGCGGCGTAGCGGTCGTGGTCGGTGCAGTAGTTGTAGATGGTGTGCTCCTTCCTGACCCAGGCGAGGCGGCGGTACTGCGCGGCGTCCAGGTCCTGGAACTCGGGCTGGTCCCACCAGCGGGCGCCCTGGGTGGCGCAGAACTTGGCCTCCGCGGACGCCTCGCAGCCGTCGACGTGGAAGCCCCGGTAGGAGGCGACGAAGGGCGCCTTGGACCAGTCCGTCTTCTCCCGCCCGCCCCGGGTCGCCCAGTCGTCCGCGTTCCACAGGCTGGAGTAGAGCTTCATGGGCTGGTCGAACGGGTACCGCACCCCGAGGTCCTTGCTGTTCTTGAACACCCGGATCGGCGTGTCGTCCACGAAGAACCTGCATGCCCAATGCCCAATGTCACGTCACAACCGCCCTTTTTCTATTAATAATCTCGATTCATTCATTTCTTTTTCTTCTTTTGCGAGGACATTTTTACAGCGCGTCACACATCGTGTCCGGTGCTCAACTTTGCAGAAATTCTGCATGGACGGTGCAGTGAACTAAAGGGCTGCACGCGCCACCCCATGAGCCTGCCTAGTACTCTGCTCTCTGGGGCATGCCTTGCCTGGAGCAGTGGGCCCAGGGCAGACCAACATCTACCTTTGGTAGGAGTACTGTTCAGGACATGCACGCGCCCCGGATCGATTGCACATGCGCGGCGATTTTAGGTGCCGTGCTGGTTTTTTAGGAGTAAATTGCACAAAAGTATCACAATTGGGCATTGAAAGTATATTGATACCAAATTTGGTAATTTTTACTATGTCAGTATCAAGTCTGAGGCTAGACGTTATAAAAAGGTCTAAATCGCGTATAAACGCGTATTAACGGTGTATCTGACCGGCGGGGCCCGCATGTCAGCGGCCGATGTGGCATTCTTTTTGCAGAAACCCCCCGCACAGCGGCGCCCGGTCTGGATTGAGGGGATAATCCATGGAGCCCGAGCTCCCACTCGCATCGCCACGGCCATCGCTTGCGCCGGAGCTGCCCCTGCTCGCACCGCCGCGGCCTCTGCTCGTGGCCTCCACCGTCTCCTTCGAGGCCTCTGCACAACAGAAGCGCCTCCCTCCCCCCTTTCCCCGTCCGAGCTCGAAGCCATCTCCGCGCTCATCCGCGGCTCATCTCCGAGGGCCAGGTCCTCGCTGCCGGCCGCCTCCTCTCTGCGGCGCTCCTCCTGCCCGGCTCCCCGGAGCGCCTCCCGTTCCCTCCGCTCGTGGACCACCTCCCTCCCACGCTCACCCCGGCCTTCGCCCTGCTCACCGCGCTCCGCCACTACCCCGTCCGCCCCTCGCCTCTCCCGCTCGCCACCCCGCTCCTCGGCCACCTCCTCGCGATGCGCCGCGCCCACGAGGCCGCCTCCGTGCTCCGCTGGCTCTGCCGCCCCGACTCCCCACGCCGGCCCGACGCCGCCACCTACGGCATCGCCGTCGCCGGGTTCTGCAGGCTCAGGGACCCCAGGAGCGCGCTCGTCGCCCTCGGCGAGATGGCCTCCGACGGGGTTCCGCCCTCGCTGGAGCTGCAGGAGGCGGTGCGGGATGCGATGCTGCAGGACGCGAGGATCGAGGAGGCGTGGGCGCTGGAGGAGGCTATGTGGCCGCCGGAGTCCAAGAAGACGGGAACCAAGGCGGTGCGTCAAGAGAGAGAGAGCTTCGGGTGAGAGAGAGAGAGAGAAAAGAAAAAATGGAAGGAGGAAGAGAAGGAGAGAGGCAGGGTGCAGGGATGGCCTGGTCCTGGTCGCCGGTGGTGGTGTTCCGGTGGCCGGCCGGCGGCGCGGCGAGGAGGAGGCCAGGGCGGGGCAGGGGTTACGGGAGGCGAAGGAGCTCGGGCTCGGGCTCGAGGGGGTTTCTGCAAAAAGAATGCCACATCAGCAGCTGACATGCGTGCCCCGCCGTTCAGATACACCGTCAATACGCGTTTGTACGTGATTTAGACTTTTTTGTAACGTGTAGCCCCAGACTTGGTACTGATACGTAAAAAATACCAAACTTGATACCAATCTGCTTCCAATGCCTCAATTGTAGTATTTTTGTGCAATTTACTCTGTTTACGGATATTATGCATGTTGCATCAGCAGTACAGATTTTAAAATATCATGTATTATGGGACTAGCTCTCGAAGGAGGGAGTATAAGTTATATGCTCATAAAATACAAAACTCTATCATTGTAAATGTTTTTGGATACGAATAAAATGACATTTTTGGGCACACAAGTTACATTTTATATTAATTAAATATGTGGTTAAAGTTAGACTAAAAAATTTAATAAACCTTTCACGCAAAATCTCGTAGATTGGTTAACTAATCAGTTCCAAACATCATTAACTAACTAAAACTCCTTTTCTCATTTGTCACAAATAAACTTTTTTCATTTGTCACAAATAAAGGGGAAAATAACTTAGGCACGGTGCATTAACTTTTACTCGTTTCTTGTTTCTTGAAATATAAACCAATAAAAAATATGAGATGTGCATGCTTTTAATGATTTGAGAGTATCAAACACAACATGCAATGGTTAATTTGTTACATGCAATGCTATTAATTAGCAAATAAACATTACATTTTCTCGTTTCCTTCTTTCTTGATCACGATGCACAACCTAAGATCGACTTATTCGTCTAGATGAAGGGAGTAGTAGTAAGCAGGAAGACGAAAGGGGGATGGAAGAGGTACGCGATCATGTAGAGGTTCCAGAGGACGGAGTAGGAGTGGTAGTCCTTGGTTGGGTCGAACCAGAGGTAGATCCTCTGCTCCCGGTCGCCCTTGCCGCCAGAGAACACGTTGGTCTGCAGGATGTACGGCTGCCCCGTTCTGTTCCCCAAGAACTCGAAGTCGATCTCGTCGTGCTCCGAGTTCTGCGACGACAGCTGCAATAGCAAATGCAATCCAGAAGCAAACCATCACTTACATTACATCCTAAGTACACCGCTGCACCGCACAAGGGCGAGATGGAGATGAACGGAGGCGTACGTAGAAGGCGGTGACGGTGCCGGCGGAGTCGCCGCCGACGAGCTTGATGTGCATGCTGAAGTGGCCGAAGAGGTAGGAGCCCCGGGTCTGGAAGCCCGTGCCGGTGGTCTTGTCCAGGGACAGCTGCACCTCCCGCCCGCCGTTCACGTAGTGGATGTGGTCCTGCGCCCACGTCGGCACGTAGTTCTTGTCGAACGGCACGTCCACCGGCTTCCGGGGCGGCGCTGCTGCCACGCCGCGCAGCAGCACCGCCGCCGCCACGGCGAGGAGGGCCCCCGCGGTCGCCTTCATTTCGCCGGCCGGCCTCTCTTCCTCCCGCTCTGTTTACTTCTTGGCTTGGCTAGTGTGCTACAAACAATGGGCGAGTGGTGGATACTAAGATGAAGAAGTCTGTGTGTATTTATAGCTAGTGTGATTTGAGCTCACTAGGTTCTTGCAGTGCTATACATTATTGGTTTGCTTGGCGGAATAAAATTAATCCGTTTTGACGTGGCACTAGATGAACATGATGGATGGAGCGATGGCAATCGAGTGATGAGTGAGCCAGCTGCATCCAGTGCATGGGGACGCTGTGGAGTGAGGTGCTTGCGAGGTGCAATGCTTGTCTTGTGCGTGTCAGGTTGGCCCAGTGCGAGCAAATCAAGCATGGCTGATTGATCCACGGATCATGCACCTCGCAACTTGCTGCCATTGCCACTGATTTATTTGCCATCGGATCGGAGTACAGTACGTTTTTTTTTTTTTGATTATAAGTATATGTATGTTGAATCGAGGTAATATCAGAATTTCATTCGACAGACCAGCCTTTTCGTGTTTGCAGCATTTGCTGTTTCTTCTAGTATTCTGTAGAAGGCTCATTTCTGAACCAGATTTTGAGGAGTTGTTTCAGATCAGTTATTTTGTGAACTTGTTTTTACACGAGTTTTTGAAAGGTTGATGATGCCTTTAAGGGCCCCAGCTTTGATCCGTTCTTGTGCAGGTCAGGTCTCACACACAGCACAGTGGCTGGCAGGAATCAATGCAGGTCACATGGGTGTGCATGTTGCAGACTCGCATCACAATCAGGAGCTGTCCCGAGCGCGAGCGGAGCGCGAATCTCCAAATCTATCGCCACGCGTGCCGCGGTCGGGTCGTGCTGCCGGAGCAACGCTACCGACACAGACCCGTTCCTTTCCGGTGGAGTCGAGGTACTGCAGCTAGATCCATGGGGTCATTCTGTGATTAGATTAGGGTAAGCAGCTGGACTGCATTTCAATGGATTGATTGAATGTAATGCACCGCCGGTGAAAACACTTCTATGTACGCGGCACGCCGAAACTGTCATACAGTCTATGGTGCTCGCTCTCCCCGCTAAAATCTTTCTGTGGCAGATTTTATCCAGTAGTATTATAAAGCTAGTCGTACCACTGAGCAGTGAACACTGTGGTGTGCATTCGAGTTTCCACATCCGTGGTTGCTCGTGAGTCGTGATGGCATGCGAGCCGTTGGTCCCATGTGATGTGCCCATGTGTTTATCTACTCGTGATGTGCCCATGTGGTTGTAGTTTTTTAGAACAGAGGCGCTTGCCCGGCCATAGAACGAGGCCCTTACGAGTATAAACGTTCGAGCACAACTAGAAAGCAAAAACGAAACAAGCAAGCCGAAGTGAAAAAAATGAATACAAGCCCGTAAGCGGATACATAGCGTCGGAGCGCTAGTCCAGATCAGGGTCCAACCGATCGCTCTCAAGGTAGCGTGGGCGCTTTGCCGACGTCAGGCAAAGTTGCTCTATGAAGCGCGTCGAAGCTCAGTACACTTTGCCTGTACCCTTCCACGAGTCCTTCGTCCTGTCGCTTTGCCTAAAGCTTTCGTAGCTGTAGGAAAGACATCATTTTATATAGCATATCAGCTAGATGCCTGATAAAAACACCCTCTATTAGCGCTTTACTGCGAGTGGTCCACAGAGACCATGCTAGAGCCCCAAACCCTAGCCACGCCATCCTCTTATCTCTCCCGGAGGTTGCGGCCGCACGCCGGTAAAAATCTGAGAATCCACTTGGGTTCCATGAGGACCCCGTCGCCGATCTAACTGCACTTCACATAAATCTAGCCATAATACAACGAAACAGGATATGATCCCGATCTTCGTTATCGCCACACCACACACTTCGGCCGTCTCTCGGGCCGTGTCGCTTTTGTATCTGGTCCCCGCTCGCAATTCAATTACGGGCGACTTGCCAGAGGAAGATCTAGATTTTGGATGGCATTCGTGTCCCCCATAGGCCCGACAAGTCGCGTGGAGCCGCCGACTTGAAAATCTCCTTGTATAAGGATCTCGTGGAAAATTGTCCAGACGACTCGAGTCGCCACGCGACCTCGTCCTGTCCAAAACTCACGGAATACCCTAAACTCAACTGCCAAGGAGAGGTCTCCCATCCCATGCGCTAAAGCTCTCCGTGGCAGTCCCAGAATGGCGATGGATGAAGGAAAAAAGAAAAGTGGCGCGGGTAACGAGCAAGGATGTCGCCATGTCTGGGCATCACATTTTTCTACTACTACATCCGTCGCCATCTTTGGATTGGTCTTCTTTGTAGTTTGTGCCAAATTTGGATCAAAGATCTAACTAATAAAATGTTAATGAATTTGTATTTGAACATAGTTTCTAATGATATAACGTTTATGACATGCATGAATATTTTATTAGTTAAATCTATGATCAAAATTTGGCACAAAATACAGTAAGGACCGATAAACCAGAACGGAGGTAGTACTTTCTAGGTTAACCACACCAAGCGCTAGTGAGCCAGTGCCATCTGTGCCATCTGTTACAAAATAACTTGACCAATCTATCATGTATGGTCCTGGCATTGGATAGGGAGGTCAATCCACGATGACCGGCGTCACATGCCGCGGCTTCCACCCATGTTACCCGACCCTTTGGTTGCGCCGTGGCTCGGCGCCAGCCATGTCCACGCAGAGCCTGGGAGCAAGAGCAACTACGGACACGTGCGCGCGCCTCGTTTTTCTTTTTTAAAGGGGCGGCCTCTGCGTAACAAAATCCTATCACACAGACAAAAAACTAAAAAAACAAAATACAAGGAAACATGTATAGTTCATATAACGCCTAAAGCGGAGGTGGGTCAATCCTAAGATCATGCAGCTATCCATTTAGGTAAAAGTGTCCCTTGCCATATTCTCTAATCATGTACACACCTCCGTAAACAGGTTTCGATTCTCCACGCGTTGTACAGAGGACCATAAACGAGAACCGAGCTCATTTGCGATTTTGTGTTGTAATAGCATCCACATCCGGGCGCCACAAATCCGTCTCAAACGTCCGGGCGTGTCTCGGGCGGGCTAACCGGTCACAAAAAATCGACTGAGCCGGCCGCATCAAATGGGCCTCAAACGTCCGAGCTGATCGACACCCCTCATATCCATCCAAAATCTAGAGCGGATATGGGGCGGCCTGAGCACGTCCGCCTGACAAGTCCGGTCCACCACCGACCCCACGGTTGTCCCACAAAAGTACCCATCCAACTTCCTGCTCCAAACCCTAGCTCAGTTCACTCGCCTCTCTCACTCCGTCCTGTCCACTCCTCTCCCCCATTCCGATCCAATCCAGAGCAATGTCGAGGTCCGGCAGTGACTCCGGCTCCGACCTCGACTACGATGAGGAGCTGGCACTCCGCATTGCCTTGGAACGGTCCAAGATGGACACCGGGGACAGCTTCGGATCTGCA
This sequence comes from Triticum dicoccoides, assembly GCF_002162155.2. Taxonomy (NCBI): domain Eukaryota; kingdom Viridiplantae; phylum Streptophyta; class Magnoliopsida; order Poales; family Poaceae; genus Triticum; species Triticum dicoccoides. Next base: position 192,340,932 of record NC_041387.1, on the reverse strand, counting down.
GCGTCGCAGCAGCTCCTGTGCCAGCTCTACCTCCTCCGACGACGACCAAGATCCTCCACCAGCCACAGACGCCTACAGCTACACCGACGACCGAAAGGGCAAAGGCCCATTGCGGAAGTCAGATGGATATAGGGTGTCGGATATCGTTTTAGTTGTTGATATCTAAGAACTTGTCCGGCGACGGAAGTCAAATGATCTTTTGGATGATGTCAAGCTCGTTTAATATTCGTTTGCAGCCGATTTTGTTGTTCGTTTCCAGCCGCTTTTGTTGCCTGTTTTTTGATCACGTAGAGTAGCTCACGTTGCATGTATTGTATGGATATAGGGTGCCGAATATGATATCAGATGTGAAGAGCGAAATAGAAGGCGTGCTCGGTCAGTGCCCGCGGACGCGCCCGTGCGCGTCCGTGGGTGTTTGAGGGGCCGAATTAGCCCATCACGGCTGTAGATGCTCTAACACGGTGGTCTAGGTGCAATGTAAAATATGTCACGTCAAATTTTTGCTTTGTTGAAACAGAAAAAGAAAAGAAGTCGGTTGTAGGATTAGAGCATGGTTAATAACAGAGCCTGTTGCTGGCTATATACCAATGGCATGTCACTTAAAGCCTTCATAACAGCTTCCTAGTATATTTTTCTTGAGGATCTGCCTCCTAGTATATTAGATTGGTTGTAAACTAGCTACTAGTACTTAATGCTTGCATGTGAAAGGAGAGAAGACACACACTAATTGGTGTAAAGGAGAGGAGCGCTGGCTCACACAGATGCATCCGGGCTTGATTTCTTGTTTCTTGGGCTGCATCCGGCGATAGCTCTAGATCCCACTCCCTTCTTTTTCCTTTCTTCTCTCTATTTCAGTTATGATTTTGATGACATGAACCTGCTTATGGCCTGCTGACTGGATACTATTGTACTTGCTCTTTCAGCTAGCTGCTGCTGCACAATCTTAAACATCATTTGTGAGACAAAAAAGTAGGCCACATGTCACTAAGTAGCATTCAAGTATGCCTAACTATTATACAAGTTGACTACTTGACAGGCTACAGGGAATGTGTCCAAATAATAAGATTTTTGGTGCGCAAGACCATAGGCTCCCAAGAGCCAAATTGAATTTTTGGACTAAAAGTTAACATCTTCATAAGTACAAAGCTTGGTAATAGAATCCCTCAAGCAAAATACACTCGTTTGTGCACAACAAGATTACATTTCCTTCAACCATAACTTCTAGTCTATACTATATAATCTGAAAACATCAAAAATAAACTGAAAATTGGATATATCTTCTATAACACTATCCACATCTTGCTCTGTCGGTTTGGATTATAAAAAGTACCATGCCAATATCTTGAGCTATTTTTAGAGCCTGAGCACAAATCTCAAAAACCATGGTAGAAATGAGAAGGGATGAGAAAGCCAGGGGCACGGAATCAAACATAAAAGAAGATGAAGAAAGCACAAGGTCAAGTTGTTGGTGGCTCAGGTGATGTGAGGGCTGGAGAGCAAGGGGGGCAGGTGGTCTGGGACTTTACTGAATACACACAAGTCAGGTGCTACAATTGTGGTAACCTTGGACGCCTTAGAACTATGTGTGAAAGGCCAAAAAGATGTTTCATTTGCAAAGCGTACACACCAGGTATATACTTGTCCACTTAGGAAAAGGCCGCATCAGATGGCAAAGTATGTTGGAAGAGCTGCTCCAGGATTAGGTTTCTACCATCTGGAGACTTCTGATATGCGGCAGAGTTCAATAGGAAGTATGAGAAACTATGGTGTGGTGTATGTGGAAACTAGAATGGTCAACAAGGAGGAATTGGCCTAGGAGTTTTGTCCAATATACAAAACCAAATGTCCATGGCAGATTAGGGCCTTGGATGAGTGGTCTTTCTTGGTCCAATTCCCACCTCACATTTCTGTTGAACAAGTGGTTGGAGGTGTGGAAGGAAGAACTAGTTGAGATTGACAAGTTAGAAGAGGTGTGGGTCCAAGTGAGGTGGTTGTTGCCCAAGTGGTGTGAGTGGGCAGTCATAGATCAGTGTGTCTCTTCTTTTGAGTTGCTTCTGGAGATTGACTAGCAAGGAATGCTCCAAGGGTTATTTGAATGTGTTAGAGCTAAGGTACGGTGTAGAGATCCAGCCAAAATACCTACTAAAAGGTTATTTGAAATTGAGGGGAAGATTTTCAAGGTTCAAATTGTTGTAGAAGTGCCCGCCAGAGATAAGAATGAGAAAGAAAAGGGGAGTGGTGAATTTGGAGGAGATAAAAGTGATGAGAGTAGTAAAGATCAAAACATGCTGACTGATAAGGGTGATGGTCAGGATGATGAATAACACCTCACTCCGGGCGGTAGACAGAACAAAAGCAAACAAACTAGCTCAAGGAGTTCTACAAGGGGTAGTGGGCAACAGAGAGGAGAGAGCACGGTTGAGGAGACAAATAACCAATCAAAAAAAGTTATCTTAGAATGTGACTATGGTTTAGATGCTAATGACATAATGCCTAATGAAAAGGGTGAAAAAAATAAAAAAACCACCTTTGTCTTCTCTGAGATGCAACTGCTACAGGAAGTTGATGGAGATGGAGGAATTTGTAGCTGATAGAGAGGTTCCAGAGGATAACATGGAGGAGGAAGGGGTGCAGGATGAGAAACTTTCAGACAATCTGCCTGAGGACATCATGCCTGATATCATTTCCTTTGGGGTTGCTGAAGATGATCAGATGCTTGGGTGTGATAAAGAAAAGAAAGGGAGAATACAGAAAGCCCGCAGGCTGTGCAAGCTTCTAGCAAGAGCTCCAGGGTGGATATATCTCAAAATATGGTGGACAGGGATGTGTTGCTTAAGATGAAGAAGAATCTAGAGTTGCCTCAAAACATGAAAGATATTGCTTCTGGTAAACCTTTTAATGTGATTCCTGTAGATGAAATTGATAGTATGACTCATGATATTTGTGTGATCATTAAAGAACAATTGATAGATAAAGGTGCTTCTAGTGATAACAATGGTGTTAATAAAGATCTTGATAGAGACAGATTAAATAATGAGAGTGATGATGAGGTTGGTAGGGTTATACGAGTTTAGGCTCAAATTAAGCATGGTAGATGGGGCAAGCACCCTAGAAAAAGGTTGCAATGAAATACATCTTCTGGAATTCTAGGGGGATTTTAGCCCCAGGAAGAGAGAATTATATTGAGGACCTCATATGGCCTTTAAATCATGTTTTAGTAGGATGTCAAGAAACTAAGCAGGATAGTTTCTCTAAAAAAATCTTAGTAATTTAATGGGAAATAGGAGTTTTGACTGGAATTTCCTTCCATCTGTGGGTTCTGCAGGTGGAATTTTAGTAGGAGTGGATATAGATCATTTTGAGATAGTTAGCTGGGAGATTTAAAAAATTATGTTAGTGTGGTTGTTAAGGATGAGAGTAGTGATATAGTTTCTAGAGTAACTATAGTTTATGGTTCTGCTTATGAGGAGGGTAAGCAGGAATTTATTTCTGAATTACATTCCTTGTCTCTTAATTGGAATGGGCCAACTATTATTGGTGGTGATTTTAATCTAGTTAGAAATCTGGGAGACAAAAGTATTTTTTTTTTGAATTTTCACCGGGGGAGGAGGGGGAGACCCTCCACCACCTGAATTATATTCATTTGCCTATAAGGCTTTGCAGCCTTTTTGCAAGATGGGTTCAAAAGAACCAAAATTACAGGGGGACACAGAGGAAGAGATAAAGCAAAAACAGTATACGCCAAACAAACAAACAGGGGAGAACAAAGAGGGAAGACATATCCCAGCACAACACAAAGCACCACCAATGTGATCGAATGACATTGGCCAGTCGAACCAAGCCAAGACAGTGCACCATCGATGCAATCGAAAGGCTTCATGCATCCGAGAGTGCACAACGCCACAACACCACCTGTGCCGAGGGTGCATTCGAAAGGTCACGCGAGGCCGAGACAACGCCACGGCGCCTATGTGCCACAGGCGAAGTCAGCATCGCCAAGCAAACAAGACCATGTCACTGCACCGTCGACGCAATCGAAAGGCTCCGCGCATCCGAGACTGCACAACGCCGCGGCACCACCTGTGCCATGGGGCACATTCGAAAGGTCACGCGAGGCCGAGACAGCGCCACAGCACCTGTGCGCCACCGCCGCTCTCGCTTGGCATCACTGGAGAGACAAAAGTAATGGTAACATAGATTTTAGATGGGCTAACAAATTTAATATTTGGATGGATATGTGGTCTCTATTGGAGATTAACATGTCCGGTAGGAATTATACTTGGTGCAATAATCAGGGAAATAGAATTATGGCTAAGATACATTGGATCTTTTGCACTACTGAATTTGATGTTGTTTATCTCTTGGCCAGCTCTAGAGTGCTACCTAGAGTAGGTAGTGATCATACTCCTGTAATTTGGGACTCGGCAGTGGACTAAGTGCAGAAAAAAATAGTTTCAAATTGGTGAAGTGATGGATTACCAGGCGTGATTTTAAAGAGCTCGTAATCAAGGCTTGGGCTAGCAGATGTAAGTCTGACAACCTTGTAGATTGCTGGTAGCATAAGGTGAGAATGTTTAGGAGGCTGCCTAGAGGAAAATGTTGAGGCCTTCCTTAGGAAGAATAAGAATGAACTCATGATAGAATATGATGCTCTGGACATTAAGGCGGAGGCTAATAATCTGTCTGATAAGGAGTGTGAGAATATGAACAATATCCTTAGAGAGCTTCGTGAGATGTGGCAAATGGAGGAGATTAAAGTTAGGCAGAGATCTAGGGATCGAGATATAGTGGAGGGGGCAGGAATACTGCTTATTTTCAGGCAGTGGGTAACCAGAGAATGAGGAAACATGTGATGCATGTGTTGGATGACACTGAAGGTCCTGTCACTGATAATGTGGGCATTAAAAAGATAGCTATAGATTATTATAAAAATCTTTTCAAGTGGGAACCTAGACCTGACATGAACTTAAGAGAAGATTTCTTCAATGAGGAGGAGAAAAATTCCAAGGAAGAAAATGACAGATTAGAGAGTAGATTTATTAAGGAGGAGATCAAAACTGCTATGTTTGGTTCTTACTCAGATGGGGCTCCTGGTCAAGATGGGCTACCTTTTATGTTTTTTCAAGTGTTCTGGGATGTGATTAGAGATGATCTCATTAGGATGTTTCACTACTGCAGGATGGTCCAAACGCGACACTACGATTAGAGACCCTTTGACGAAACTGTGTGTGATGCCATAATCGCAAACATGGGTGTAAAAAACCGTAAAAAAAGGTGCAATATATTTGGGATGACAGATGCATCAAACACGGTTCAGATTTTAGTTGCGTGTGCGATGTAGAGCATACAATTCAGTTCAATTAACTATTTGGGATGAGGAGGAACAAAAGAAACGGGCAGCAAGATAAAGGCGTGTGCGATATATAGCATACGGTTCACTAGGATGAACTGTGTGTGATTAGGCAACATAATGGAAATGGTTCAATTGAACAAGATGTGTGTGATACACGGCAAACATGTCCATAATCAGAAATGTGTGCGAAGACCAATAATTACACAGACGATTGCTGCTAATAAGCCATGTGATTTTCTCTGTCTACAGTAGAATAACATGTATATATACATGTAACTGAAATAAACATCCAATTACATAAGTGACTATACAGATCATTCGCAGACACCTCAATAAACAATTGCATGCATTCTAAAGTAGGAGAAACGATCGTCTAGTCATCTACTTCTTGTGACGCTCCCGCCACTGCTATATGGCTCGATCCCTCATCTGGGTTAGGAAGAAGACAATTCCTCATGTCAATGATCTGCCTGTACATCTCGTAGCTTGTGTACGCGTCCATGGCCGCGTACTTGACATGTTGTTCATCCACTCTCTCATGCCACACACTGTGCCAGGCGTTCCTGTCCTTATTGCTCTCATTCTTCATCTTCATGTAGTTGGGGTCGATGATGGCTGACGCAAGGTCAACCAGGGAGTTCAGTTTGTTTTTGTCGCTGCCCCAGACCTTGTAGTCACACTGGATGTTGACAAGATTCGGGCATTTCAAGCCTGAAACCTTGAGCGCTTTTAGATCATTGGTGGTGTCCACCCCAGTGAAACTGTAGTCGGAGCTGTTGATAAGCCTGGAGAAATGCTCGCAAGGCGTTGTGGCCAGGTGGTAGTGGTAGACGAGGACGTCATGTCGCGCGCACAACTGGGCGACGACAACCTTCTGATCGTGCCCAGCATGACCCATGGTGTACTCGAGGTCGAAGCCGACCACTTGGTACTTGTCCTCGGCAAGGAACTGCTCCATAGTTTGGATGGAGCTCTCCACCGAGACCGGATTGTTCGTGTACACCACCGAGAGAGCCTTCCCCCTCACATCGTGTCCACGACGTGTTGCGTGGTGAACTGCCAGCCGTTGTCGTGTTCGGACGCTGGGAGCACCATTGGAGCCATGGGGAGCGCCATTGGAACCGCTGGATGTGCTCTCTGTATGTGTCCTCGTGGGTGTGCTTATTGTGTCGTGTGAGATGACAGATGAAGGTAAATGGCCGCAGGAATAAAAGGGGGCCGGGCGGCGTGGATTCTCGGCGCGCCCGCATGGTAGTTTTTGCAGCTGGTAACTGTCGCGCTGCGCCCAAGGCAACCGCATGCACACGAACATGCGTGATTGTGCGCCGGCCCCAAACACTAGCAGCGCACGTGGAGGGACGAGGGCAGAGCACCCGGAGGGACGCGAGAGCAGAGCACGCACGGCGGGACGCGAGCAGAGTGCGCCACGGCCGCCTAAACCGCAAGCCGTGTGCTACCACCTCCGTCTAGTCTATAGTACCCTTTATATTCTGTGCCATACTTTGCCCTCAAATTTAACAAACAAAATATTAATGCATGTTATAAAAATTATATAATTGGAAACTATGTTCAAATACAAATCCAACTATATAATCTTTGGCGACATGCATTCATATTTTATTAGTTAAATCATACTTATAAACCAGGACAGGGGTATAGTAGGTAATTAAATCGCAAACGTTTTTTATTAACCATATGTGTACGTGGCCTTTCGTCCTCCTCTCGCACGTCTTGTCACCCCGCTGCCATAGACGGCTTACAGCGCAAGCTTGCGCAGTGCGCAGGGGCATTCTCTTGACCAAATGGTGGCGCCAATGAATTGTCGGTGAGCCCGTTCCCGCGAAACCTCGCAGGTTCCCGTGCAAACTTCTCACCCGACTCGGTTAAATCCCCCAAAATCCCAATGCTTACCGGCCTGCTATAAAAGCCCTCACGGCCGGCGAGTCCTACGTCGCATTTTCCCATCCCTCCCTGTAGCTTATCTCGTCTGCTTCTCCCACAATCGCCAGTGACACCAGTCCGTCGTCGTCGCTCAGCCACTCCGCCGTCATCAAAGGACAGCTCGAGCTGGGAGGCTACACCGCGGCGGCGGCGGCGCAGTCCCCGGCGTAGTGTAGTGCGTGTGGCGTCCCTGTTGGGTGTGCGTGGAACACCCACCACACGCTCCGCTGCCGCTGCCCGTCGGCAGCTGTTGCCGACCGCCGTTGCCGCCACACCACCGTCGAAAGCCAGGGCCATCGCCCGCTCCGCCGCCGCGGCCCGAAGGCGGGAGGTGGCCGTCGTGGTCGCCACCCCACTGCCGCCCACCGTGGCCATCACCTGCTCCGCCACCGTGGCCCGAAGGCGGGAGGTGGTGGTCATGGCCGCCACCCCATTGTCGGCCGCCGTGGCCGCCAACCCACCGTCGATCGTCGGGGTCATCAGCCGCTCCGCCATCGCCGCCCGAAGGCGGGAGGTGGAGGTGGATGCCTGCACGTGCGTCAATGATACGTCTCCAACGTATCGACTTTTCCAAACACTTTTGCCCTTGTTTTGGACTCTAACTTGCATGATTTGAATGGAACTAACCTGGACTGACGCTGTTTTCAGCAGAACTTCCATGATGTTGTTTTATGTGCAGAAAAGAAAAGTTCTCGGAATGTCCTGAAAATCCACGGAGACACTTTTTGTAATTAATAAGAATTTCTGGGCGAAAGAAATACACCACGAGGCCCAGGGCCTATCCACGAGACAGGGGGCGCCACCCTGCAGGGCGCGCCCCCCTATCTCGTGGCCCCCCTGCACCTCCACCGACCTCAACTCCAACTCCATATATTCACGTTCGGGAGAAAAAATTCAGAGAGAAAGTTTCATCGCGTTTTACGACACGGAGCCACCGCCAAGCCCTAATCTCTCCCAGGAGGGCTGATCTGGAGTCCGTTCGGGGCTCCGGAAAGGGGGATTTGTCGCCGTCCTCAGCATCAACCATCCTCCATCACCAATTTCATGATGCTCACCACCGTGCGTGAGTAATTCCATCGTTGGCTTGCTGGACGGTGATGGGTTGGATGAGATTTACCATGTAATCAAGTTAGTTTTGTTAGGGTTTGATCCCTAGTATCCACTATGTTCTGAGATTGATGTTGCTATGACTTTGCTATGCTTAATGCTTATCACTAGGGCCCGAGTGCCATGATTTCAGATCTGAACCTATTATGTTTTCATGAATATATGTGTGTTCTTGATCCTATCTTGCAAGTCTATAGTCACCTATTATGTGTTATGATCCGACAACCCTGAAGTGACAATAATCGGGATACTTCTCGGTGATGACCGTAGTCTGGGGAGTTCATGTATTCACTATGTGCTAATGCTTTGTTCCGGTTCTCTATTAAAAGGAGGCCTTAATATCCCTTAGTTTCCGCTAGGACCCCGCTGCCACGGGAGGGTAGGACAAAAGATGTCATGCAAGTTCTTTTCCATAAGCACGTATGACTATTTATGAATACATGCCTACATTATATTGATGAACTAGAGCTAGTTCTTAGTCACCCTATGTTATAGCTATTACATGAGGAATCGCATCTGGCATAATTATCCATCACTGATCCATTGCCTACGAGCTTTTCACATATTGTTCTTCGCTTATTTATTTTTCCGTTGCTACTGCTACAACTACTACAAAAACCCAAAAACTATTATCTTTACTTTTGTCACCATTACCTTTGTTATCATACCACTTTTGCTACTAAATTCTTTGCTGCAGATACTAAGTTATCTAGGTGTAGTTGAATTGAAAACTCAACTGCTAATAGTCAAGAATATTCTTTGGCTCCCCTTGTGTTGAATCAATAAATTTGGGTTGAATACTTTACCCTCGAAAGCTGTTGCGATCCCCTACACTTGTGGGTTATCAAGACTAATTTCTGGCGCCGTTGCCGGGGAGCATAGCTCCATTCTCCGAGTCATTTGGGATTTATATCTATTGATCACTATGAAGAACTTGAAAGATGACCGAACTACTATTTTGCCGTCAACTACGAGGGGAGGTAAGGAACTGCCATCTAGCTCTGCACTAGATTCTCCTTCTGTTATTAGTAAACTTGCGACACCTAAACCTGCTACTGCTATGAATTCTGATATGTCGCATGTTATTGACGATGCCACTTCTGCTATGCATGATGAAACTACTTCTGTTCTTGATACTACTTTGCCATTAGGTGAATTTCTTGATGAACAACTTGCTAGAGTTAGGGGGAATGAAATTACTGAAGAACCTATTATTGATGATAGTGATGATGAAGGTTCTCCCAATGATTATGTATTGCCTGTTGTTCCTAAGGGTTATGTTATGAATGAAGAAGCTGCTAGGGAAATCTTTGCTTGCAATGATATATATGATCTTAAGAAATTATTAGCTAAATAGAAGCAGTAGTCTCTTAATGCTAGAATGAAACCCGACCCTGCTTTTGCTACTTCACCTATTTCTGTTACTGATAAGGATTATGAATTCTCTGTTGATCCTGAGATTATTACTTTAGTTGAATCTGATCCTTTTTATGGCCTTGAATCTAAAACTGTTGTGGCACATCTTACCAAGTTGAATGATATAGCCACCCTATTTACTAATGATGAGAAGTGTCACTATTTTTATATCCTTAAGATATTTCCGTTCTTATTAAAGGGTGATGCTAAGACTTGGTATAATTCTCTTGCTCCTGGTTGTGTGCGTAGTCCCCAGGATATGATTTATTACTTCTCTGCTAAATATTTCCTTGCTCATAAGAAACAAGCTGCCTTGCGGGAAATATATAATTTTGTGCAAATCAAAGAAGAGAGTCTCCCACAAGCTTGGGGGAGGCTTCTCTGGTTACTTAATGCTTTGTGAGGGAGTTCCGGACTAGGGGGTGTCCGGATAGCCGAACTACCATCATCGGCCGGACTCCAAGACTATGAAGATACAAGATTGAAGACTTTGTCCCGTGTCCGGATGGGACTTTCCTTGGCGTGGAAGGCAAGCTTGGCTATACGGATATCTAGATTTCCTACCATTGTAACCGACTCTGTGTAACCCTAGCCCTCTCCGGTGTCTATATAAACCGGATGGCTTTAGTCCATAGGACGAACAACAATCATACCATAGGCTAGCTTCTAGGGTTTAGCCTCCTTGATCTCATGGTAGATCTACTCTTGTAACACACATCATCAATATTAATCAAGCAGGACGTAGGGTTTTACCTCCATCAAGAGGGCCCGAACCTGGGTAAAACATCGTGTCCCTTGTCTCCTGTTACCATCCGCCTAGACGCACAGTTCGGGACCCCCTACCCGAGATCCGTCGGTTTTGACACCGACACTTTTCCTGATCATCCTCTCAAGAAAAATGAAATACTTGATATCTTTTATAATGGACTAACCGATGCTTCCAAGAACTACTTGGATAGTTGTGTTGGTTGTGTTTTCAGGGAAGGAACAGTCGACAAAGCTGAAATATTATTGAATAATATGTTGACTAATGAAAATAATTGGACCCTTCCCGAGCCAACTCCTGAAGCAATTCCTGAACCAATCGAGCTAACTCCTGAGCCTATTCCTAAACCCACTCCGAAGAAGAGAGGTGTTTTATTTCTCAGTCCCGAAGATATGCAAGAGGCAAAGAAATCAATGAAATAAAAAGGTATTAAAGCTGAAGATGTTAAGAATTTACCTCCTATTGAAGAAATACATGGTCTTAATATACCGCCTGTTGAAGAACCACATTGTCTTGATAACCCGACACAGGTAGTAAAGGTAAATTCTCTCTATAGATATGATAAAGTTGAAATCCCCTCTACTAAACTTCATAGCCCATGCTTAGATGAATTTGATGACTTTATGGCTAGACAAGAAAGTTTTAATACTTCTGTTGGTAGAGAGTTAAAGAATAATGCTTTTGAGATAGGACGAGTAAGCGATAATCTGGCTAGAGTTAAAGATGAACTCAAACTCGTTAGCAAATATGCTTCTATGGTTGCTACTCAAGCTGAGCAAGTACTTAAAGCTCAAAATGATTTGCTTGAGGAATTAAATAATAAAAATGACTTTGATGTTAGAGTGGCTACTAGAACTGGTAGAATGACTCAGGAACCTTTGTATCCTGAAGGCCACCCTAAGAGAATCGAGCAAGATTCTCAGAGAAACGATTTAGAGGCACCTAGTTCTTCTAAAAAGAAGAAAAAGAAAAACGATAGGACTTTGCATGCTTCTAGTGAACCTACTGCAGACACACCTGAGAATCCTAATGATATTTCTATCTCTGATGCTGAAACACAATCAAGTGACGAACATGAACCTAGTGATAATGTTAATGGTAATGTTCATGTTGATGCTCAACCTAGCAAAAAACAATGATGTATAGATTGAACCTGCTGTTGATCTTGATAACCCACAATTAAAGAATCAATGTTATGATAAGAGAGATTTTGTTGCTAGGAAGCACGGTAGAGAAAGAGAACCATGGGTTCAGAAACCCATGCCCTTTCCTCCTAAACCATCCAAGTCAAAGGATGATGAGGATTTTTAGCGATTTGCTGAAATGATTAGACCTATTTTCTTACGTATGCGCTTAACTGATATGCTGAAAGTAAATCCTTATGCTAAGTATATGAAGGATATCATTACAAATAAAAGAAAGATCGAAACCTACGCCCCTGGCCATCAGGTCAGATCGGAAGTTTGAACTTCACGGCTGACATCCGCGGGGACTTGATCCTCGATGGATTCGAGCCACAGCCGAGCATGCCGCACTGTCACGGCGAGCATGATTTAGCTCTGCAGCCGGACAGTACCCTGGAGGCCGCACTCGAACCCGCTCCGATCTTCAATTCGGAGCCGGCTGCGCAGATCGAGGACGGATGGCTAGACACCGCCTCGGGGGCTGCAACCTCTACGGCGATAGAGCCGAACAATGACCTTGTCCCTCATGAAGCTCGTGACTCCGAGGTGCCGGACTCCTTGCCGGACTCCTAACCTCCCGCGCCCCCTCCGATCGAATCCGATTGGGCGCCGATCATGGAGTTCAACGCAGCGGACATCTTTCGACACTCACCTTTTGGCGACATCTTGAGTTCGCTAAAGTATCTCTCGTTATCAGGAGAGCCCTAGCCAGACTGTGGTCAGGACGGTTGGGATGCGGACGACGAAGAAATTCAAAGCCCACCCACCACCCACTTGGTAGCCGCTGTCGACGATCTAACCGACATGCTAGACTACGACTCCGAAGACATCGACGGTATGGACGAAGATGCCGGAGACGACCAAGAACCAGCGCCTGCCGGGCACTGGAAAGCCACCTCATCATATGACATATACATGGTGGATATCCCAAAGGATGGGAATGGCGAAGAAACATCGGAGGATGACCCCTCCAAGAAGCAGCCCAAGCGCCGGCGTCAGCGGCGCCGCTCTAAATCCCGCCACAGCAAGAATGAAGACTCCGGCACTGGAGATAATAATACACCGGACAGTGCCGAAGACAACCCACTCCAGCAAGATGTAGCGCAGGAGGACGAAGACGCCAACCCTCATGAGAGAGCGGCAGAAGAAGAGGTAGAGGATTATATGCCTCCCTTCGGAGACGAGGCAAGCCTCGACGACGATGAATTCGTCGTGCCTGAGGATCTCATCGAACAAGAGCGTTTTAAACGCAGGCTTATGGCCACGGTGAACAGCCTCAAGAAAAAGCGGCAACAGCTTAGAGCTGACCAAGATCTGCTAGCCGACAGATGGACTGAAGTCCTCGCGGCCGAAGAGCATGAGCTCGAACGCCCCTCCAAAAGCTACCCTAAGCGCAAGCTGCTCCCCCGATTAGAGGAGGAAGCGTATGAACCCGCATCACCAGGAGACAATACGGCTGACCGACCACCCCGTGGTCGCGACAGAGAGGCCTCTAGGCCCTTCACTAGACCCGTACCCCGGCATCGCTCGAAAAGCACAAGGCCACAGGGGAACACTCCGGACTTGCGAGATATATTGGAGGATAAGGCAAGACAATCAAGATCGATCTATGGATCGCGTGGGCGCCCCACGGTACGTGACGACAGCCGTCGCGCCGGACACAGTAAGTCCGGCCGGGTCGAACAAAACAGACAAAGTTCTTTTGAGCTCCGTCGCGATATCGCCCAGTACAGAGGCGCCGCACACCCTCTATGCTTCACAGATGAAGTAATAGATCATCAAATCCCCGAAGGGTTTAAACCCATGAATATCGAATCTTACGATGGCACAACAGACCCCGCGGTTTGGATCGAAGACTATCTTCTTCACATCCACATGGCCCGCGGTGACGATCTTCACGCCATCAAATATCTCCCCCTCAAGCTTAAAGGACCAGCTCGGCATTGGCTTAACAGCTTGCCAGCAGAGTCAATTGGGAGTTGGGAAGACCTGGAAGCCGCATTCCTCGATAACTTCCAAGGCACGTATGTGCGACCACCAGACGCTGATGACCTAAGCCACATAATTCAGCAGCCAGACGAATCGGCCAGACAATTCTGGACACGGTTCTTAACCAAGAAAAACCAAATCGTCGACTGTCCGGATGCGGAGGCCCTCGCGGCCTTCAAGCATAATATCCGCGACGAGTGGCTTGCCTGGCACCTGGGACAGGAAAATCCGAAATCCATGGCAGCCCTCACATCACTCATGACCCGCTTCTGCGCGGATGAGGACAACTGGCTAGCACGCAGCAACAACCTCAGCAAAAATTCTGGCAGTCCGGATTTCAAGGACCGAAATGGCAGGTCGGGTCGTAACAAAAACAAGCGCCGCATCAATGGCGACAATAGTGAGGATACGGCAGTCATTGCCGGATTCAGAGGCTCTAAACCCGGTCAGCGGAAAAAGCCATTCAAAAGAACTACTCCGGGTTCGTCCAATTTGGACCGAATACTCAACCGCTTGTGCCAGATACATGGCACCCCCGAAAAACCAGCTAACCACACCAATAGGGACTGTTGGGTATTCAAGCAGGCAGGCAAGTTAATTGCCGAAAACAATGACAAGGGGCTGCATAGCGATGACGAGGAAGAGACCCGACCGCCGAACAATAGAGGACAGAAGGGTTTCCCCCCACAGGTGGGATGGTGAACATGATATACGCAACACACATACCCAAAAGGGAGCGGAAGCGTGCGCTAAGGGATGTATACGCGATGGAGCCAGTTGCCCCGAAGTTTAATCCATGGTCCTCCTGCCCGATCACTTTCGACCGAAGGGACCACCCCACCAGCATCCGCCACGGCGGATTCGCCGCATTGGTCTTAGACCCAATCGTCGATGGATTTCACCTCACCAGAGTCCTGATGGATGGCGGCAGCAGCCTGAACCTGCTCTATCAGGATACAGTGCGCAAAATGGGCATAGACCCCTCAAGGATTAAACCTACCAAGACGACTTTTAAGGGCGTCATACCAGGTGTAGAAGCCAATTATACAGGCTCAGTTACACTGGAAGTGGTCTTCGGATCCCCGGATAACTTCCGAAGCGAGGAGTTAATCTTCGACATAGTCCCGTTCCGCAGCGGCTATCATGCCTTGCTCGGACGTACCGCGTTTGCAAAGTTCAACGCGGTGCCGCACCACGCATACCTCAAGCTCAAGATGCCAGGCCCTCGAGGAGTCATCACGGTCAACGAAAACACTGAACGTTCTCTCCGAACGGAGGAACATACAGCGGCTCTCCCGGCAGAAGTACAATGCAGCCTCTTAAGGCAATTCTCGAGTCCGGCCGTTAAGCGGTCGGACATAGCTAAGCGCGCCCGGAGTAACCTACAACAAGACCACCTGGCACGTTCCGAGCACGCATAGCAGTGCGGCCCCAACCCCAGCCCCTGCAAAACGTCAAAACAGGTCCTTCGCGTACACCATTACGCTCTAAAGATACCATGGGCATGGGGAGAGGGGCACGACCACGATAAGCCCAGACTACGCACTACTAGGAAAAGGGCTATAGATGGAATTGACCCTAATGGCGCACCATACATGTGGTGCGCCATTACTATATACTAATGGCGCACCATGTGTTGGTACGCCATTAGTGTCCAAATACTAATGGCGCACCACATCGCGGGTGCGCCATTAGTAAAAAAAATTTAAATTTTTTTGTCAAAACTACTAATGGCGCACCGTGGCAGTGGTGCGCCATTACTAGTTGAACTAGTAATGGCGCACCATGCCACGGTGCGCCATTAGTAACTTGGCCACCACTTCCACCGAATGCACCCCCCGGACCGCCTTTTCAGTTTTAAAAAAAATAAAAGAAAATGATGAAAATGTCAAAAAAATAAAAGAAAATAAGTTTCCCATGTGATATGTGGTCCAGTTGTTGGGAAAATTTGCAAATATGAATTTTGACTTCATTTGCAAAATCTCTCGAGAATTTGTAAAAATGGGCATAACTTTTGCATACTAACTCGGATGAAAAAGTTTTTTATATGAAAAATCATCTACTCGAAAAGTTACATACGAATTTAACCGGGCGAACCCCGTTAAACATTTTCAAAATCCTCAAAAACCTAACAAAAAAAAGATACGGGGCTTTTAAGATCTGGAGAGGCGAAAAAATTCAAAAAAATTCAAACTCACTAATGGCGCACCTGCCCATGGTGCGCCATTAGTATCTTCCCGCCTTCAAAATTTAAAATAAGTCAAAAAAATAAAAAAAAGTTACTAATGGTGCACCTGCCCATGGTGCGCCATTAGTATCTTCCCGCCTTCAAAATTCAAAATAAGTCAAAAAAAAAAAAGTTACTAATGGTGCATCGGCCCATGGTGCGCCATTAGTATCTTCCCGCCTTCAAAATTCAAAATAAGTCAAAAAAATAATAAAAAAGTTAGTAATGGCGCACCTGCCCATGGTGCGCCATTACTATGTCGTATATATGGCTGGGCGCACCTCCTCCACTCCATCTCCTCCTCTCCTCTCCTCCACTCCATCTCCTCCTCTCCTCTCCTCCATTCCTTCTCCTCCTCTCCGGCGACCTCCTTCTCCTCTCTGGCGACCTCCTCCTCCTCCTCTCCGGCGACCTCCTCCTCCTCTCCGGCGACCTCCTCCTCTCCGGGAACCTCCTCCTCCCTCCTCTCCTCCCCTCTCCTCCCCTCCCCTCACGGTTTCTCCTCCCTCCTCTTCGGTGAGCTCCTCCTCCCTCCTCTCCTCCCATTCCCTCATGGTTTCTCCTTCCTCCTCTCCGATGCTTCGGTGAACTCCTCTCCGGCGACCTCCTCCTCCTCTCCGGCGATGTAGGCGAGCGCCTCTCCGGTGACCTCCTCCTCCTCCTCTCCGGCGAACTCCTCTCCGGCAAAAGAACACGGCAAAAGAACGTACAAGATCCAAAAACAAGAACAAAATTTGAAATAATATCGTGCCAAAAAACGAGCAAAAAAAACTAGCAAAAAATGGGCAAAAAAATCACGATCCAGATCCAAATTCAAAATTCAAAAATAGCAATGGCGCACGGTGGGGGTTAGACGGTGCGCCACTACTATTTTCCCACCTTCAAAATTCAAAAATACTAATGGCGCACCAGTGGCCTATACTAATGGCGCACTGTGGCCTATACTAATGGCGCACCAGTGGTGCGCCATTAGTATACCAGATACTAATGGCGCATCAGTGGTGCGCCATTAGTAAAAATTACTAATGGCGTGCTAGTAATGGCGCACCAGTGATGCGCCATTAGTAGGCAAAACTGGTGCGCCATTAGTAGGCCTTTTCCTAGTAGTGACGGCTCAACCACACCAGGGGCTCTCAAGTGTGTCGTTCTTTTTTTCTTTTTACCTTTTATTTTTTACCCACAGGACTCCGTTCGTCAGAGGCCCTGTCCGGCAGCAGATCTACCGAACTCACGATGCAACAGCCAGGGAAGGATAAAGGCTACAACGAATACACAGGTGGTCTCCATTACGAGCACTTTTATACACCAATCCGCAGCCTACCCCTGGAGGGGGACATGTTTAACAGTCCCATCCCTTGCTTATCGCACTATTTGTATCGTTCTGCATTCATAGCAGCACTTATTGAATAGAACAATGGAACACCTTTTTGCTTATAATTGCATTTCTTTTTCATACATATGTTCATTTACGACATGTCGCATCCGTACACTTTGGTACGGTTAAAACACACCAGGGGCTTATGTTTCCCGCATCATGGTGTGATAAGTCCGAACACTTTCACAAGTGCGGCACCCCGAACTTATAGCATTATATGCATCGGCTCCGAATCATGTCTTGGGTCAATAGTTGGGTTTGCCCGGCTCCCATGTTTTGGTACCTTACATTCCGTTGTATCGGCTAAGGTAGCACTGGGAGAAGCACTGCGATTGCACCCCAGTTGAGTTGGGTTAACGCCTCAGTGGAGAAAGCTAAAACTGACCGTCATGATGAGGCGAGAGCCGGTCGCTGTTCGAGAGGTTTTTGCAAGTCCTTAAAGACTTATGCCGCTTAGAGCGAGGAGCCGGATCTTGTCCGGCCCAGGCGTAGATAGCGCCCCAAATTCGGCCTTCCGAAGACTAGGGGCTTCGCCAAAATTTAAAATTATAGAATTCTATGGCTAAGTGAGAGTGTTCAAGCATTATAAGTCCGGTTGCCTTGTTCGCTGTGTTGAGCGCCTCCCTAGATGGACCCAAAAATGGGAACAAGAGTGCTCAAGTTTATCCCAAACACCCCAGCACTCGTGGCATGGGGGCTGAAGCCGACGACTTGCCATCTCTCAGATTTGATAAACAGCCGCACAGAAGGTAATATTTTAAATTAACAAGCATTGCTTAGCGCATATGAACTAAGTTTTCAGCGCACAGGATAACAAAATGCGAGTCTACTCAAAAATTACATCTTTGGAGCACTCCCCTGCAATAGTGCGGGCGCCCTTCATCACACTCTTATAATACATCTCGGGCGTGCGATGCTCCTTGCCCTCTGGTGGCGGGTCCGTCACAAGCTTCTGGGCATCCATCTTGCCCCAGTGCACCTTTGCGCGGGCTAGGGCCCGACGGGCACCCTCAATACAGGCGGAGTGCTTGATGACTTCAACCCACAGGCACACATCCACCAGCCGCCGCACGAGGCCGAAGTAGCTCCCAGGCATGGCCTCCTTAGGCCACAGCCGAACTATGAGGCCCTTCATGGCCTGTTCGGTCGCCTTGTGGAGCTCGACCAGCTGCTTCAGCTGGTCGCTAAGGGGCACCGGATGTCCGGCCTCTGCATACTGAGACCAGAAGACCTTCTCCGTCGAGCTCCCCTCCTCGGCCCGGTAGAATGCGGCAGCATTGGACACGCTGCGAGGAAGATCTGCGAACGCTCCTGGAGAGCTCCAAATTCAGGTAAGCAACAGGTAATTCACACTCACATGCTTACTTTGCATGAAAAATGCCTTACCCGCTGCTATTTTCTTCACCGCCTCAATCTCCTGGAGGGCCTTGTAGGCTTCGGCCTTAGCGGCTTTGGCACTCTCAAGAGCCGTTGCAAGCTCAGACTCTCGAGTCTTCGAGTCACGCTCCAGGCTCTCATGTTTTTTCACGAGATCCTGGAGCTCTTGCTGTACCTCCGCCACTCGCGTCTCCTGCTTCTCTCGCTCGGTGCGCTCCACGGCCGCATCGCGTTCGGCCGCGGCCACCGCCTCTTTCAGGGTCGCCACCTCGTTAGTGCCCCTACAATACGCACATTATCCTTGTCATTCTTTTTGCAACCAAAATCCTTTTCTGTAAGGTACAATTTTACTCAGGTGTTACTCACCTTCCTTGTCCTCGAGATGCTTTTTGGCACGGCCGAGCTCGTTCTCGGACCACTCGAGGTTTTCCTTCAATGTATTGACCTCCGTAGTCAGTGCGGCAGAGGTCAGAAGCACAGCCTGCAATCCCATATTGACATATTTTTTATGACTCCTGCATATATCTTTTTAGATCCTCAGTCCGGCTTTTCTTTCTGAACACCGAACCGAGCATCAGGGGCTACTGTCTATGCGGTACCATTTTATACATATCGAAATTCTTACCTCAAAGCCTGTTAGAAGGCTGCTGCAGGCTTCGGTCAGCCCACTCTTGGCGAGCTGCACCTTCTGAATCACCGCACTCATAACAATGCGGTGTTCCTCTTCGATGGAGGCGCCGTTGAGCGCCTCCAGCAAATTATCCGGCACCTCCAGTTGGACGGAGGCTGCCGGCGTCACGGCTTGCCCTTCTTACGAAGGGGTCGCCCGCCGGACTCCGGAGCCACTGTGGGTTCCGGGGCCGAGTCCGGTGCAAAGTCTGGGAGGTTGTCCTGCGACACCTCCGAGGCCCTCTCCTCCTGGTGGGTCTCTTCCTGGGATCCCACCTCGGCATCGTCCGCGTCACGGGGGGTGGAGGCAGTCGAAAGAGAATCCATATCCGACGCACCTAAGGACCCGCTCGATGAAGCGGGAAGATCATCCTTAGGCGGACTGCAGGGTTGTATGCGGCATTAGAAAGACATTATGTGGCGAAAAATATAAACCTTGAAGTTATTCGAGAGTCCGGATACTTACGATCTCGCCAGGGGCTTGGCCCTTGGAGGCCAGTCCTCGTCGTCATCACTGGCGTTGGTGGAGCTGTCCGGGGGAAGAGTTTTTCCCTTCTTGGACCCTTCGGCCTCCCTTGTTGGGGAGGCCTTCCTTTTCTTCCCTCCCCCCGCTGGGGGAGAGACTTTCTTCTTCTCCTCCTCGCCTTGGTGGGAGGAGTCTGCCTCGGATTCATCATCCGATAGCACCTGAAAACGGGAACTCTTCCGAGTCCCCGTGGCCTTCTTCTTGGCCTTCTTCTCCGGCACCACGTGGGGTGCCAGAGCCAGCAGCCCCATTAGGCGGGCGTTCGCTGGGTCCTTTGGCAATGGGGCCGGACAGATAGTCCGTTCGGCCTTCGCCAGCCAGTCCTGTCAAAGGTAAAGGGAGTTTAGATCCCACATAGAGTCAAACTATGGAAAACAAGTGGCAAAATCACTTACCTCGTCAGGTGGACGCTGCGAGCGGAATCCGCGATCTTCGGTAGCGGATGCGGGAGCCTCGGCGCCCTTGAACATCACCTTCCAGACATCTTCGTACGTAGTGTCGAAGTGCCCGCTCAGAGTCTGGTGCTGCGCCGGATCGAACTCCCACATGTTGAAGCCCCGTCGTTGGCACGGGAGAATCCGGCGGATGAGCATGACCTGGACTACGTTGACAAGCTTGAGCTTCTTGTCCACCAGCTTCTGGATATAGGCTTGGAGTCCGGTCAGCTCCTCCGAATCCCCCCAGATCCGGCCGCTCTCTTTCCAGGAGGTGAGCCATGTAGGGATGCCGGATCTGAATTCGGGGGCCGCTGCCCAATCAGGGTCACGCGGCTCGGTGATGTAGAACCACCCCGATTGCCACCCCTTAATGGTTTCCACGAAAGTGCCCTCCAGCCACGTAACGTGGGACATCCTGCTCACCATGGTGCCTCCGCACTCCGCTTGGCTGCCCTTCACAACCTTCGGCTAGACACTGAAGGTCTTGAGCCACAAGCCGAAGTGGGGCTGGATGCAGAGGAAGGCCTCGCACACGACGATAAATGCCGAGATTTTGAGGATGAAATTTGGGGCCAGATCATGGAAATCTAGGCCGTAGTAGAACATGAGCCCCCGGACAAAGGGATGAAGTGGGAAGCCCAGTCCGCGGAGGAAATGGGGAAGAAATACTACCCTCTCATGGGTCCTGGGGGTGGGGATGAGCTCTCCCTTGTCGAGGAGCCGGTGCACGATGTCGCTGGACAAATATTCGGTGTCGCGCAGCTTCTGGATCTGCCCCTCCATGACGGAGGAGGCCATCCACTTGCCTCCTGCTCCGGACATAGTTGGAGAAGGTTGAGGTGAGAAGTGCGGACTTGGGCGCTGGAGCTCGAGTTCGCGGAGATGGATAAGCCAAGGAGGAGGAAGGAGTAGGTAAAAGGGTTGGATCTTTATCCCCTTATATGGGCGGACAAAAACATGTGTCCTCACCGGCCTGGTAAAACTCGCTTATCTCCTAAGCGTCACAATCAATGGCGCGGCTGGGTTACCCACGTCCGTATTGATGGGAATCCCGGAATAAGGGGAACACGATCTCTGCTTCGACAAGACGTGCTAAGGAAACCGCTTCGCTAAACGCGCGGAGGTGGAACAATAAAAACAATTCGAGTAAAGGCTTGGTAATGGTGTGACGTCACACCACAAAATACGTCAGCGGATTGAACTTGTGTAATATTATTCT
Organism: Triticum dicoccoides; assembly: GCF_002162155.2. Taxonomy (NCBI): domain Eukaryota; kingdom Viridiplantae; phylum Streptophyta; class Magnoliopsida; order Poales; family Poaceae; genus Triticum; species Triticum dicoccoides. The sequence continues at coordinate 192,319,346 of NC_041387.1, read as the reverse complement.
CTCTACGGTGGTATGTGGAATTTATTTTGCAGAGCCGGACACTATCCTGGTGTTCACAATCTTCTATAAATTATTCGGAGGAAGAACCCGCCTTGCAATGCCGAAGACAACATGCGCGCCGGACTCGTCGTCATTGAAGCCTGGTTCAGGGGCTACTGAGGGAGTTCCGGACTAGGGGATGTCCGGATAGCCAAACTATCATCATCGGCCGGACTCCAAGACTATGAAGATACAAGATTGAAGACTTCATCCCGTGTCCGGATGGGACTTTCCTTGGCGTGGAAGGCAAGCTTGGCGATTCGGATATGTAGATTTCCTACCATTGTAACCGACTCTGTGTAACCCTAGCCCTCTCCGGTGTCTATATAAACCGGATGGCTTTAGTCCATAGGACGAACAACAATCATACCATAGGCTAGCTTCTAGGGTTTAGCCTCCTTGATCTCGTGGTAGATCTACTCTTGTAACACACATCATCAATATTAATCAAGCAGGACGTAGGGTTTTACCTCCATCAAGAGGGCCCGAACCTGGGTAAAACATCGTGTCCCTTGTCTCCTGTTACCATCCGCCTAGATGCACAGTTCGGGACCCCCTACCCGAGATCCGCCGGTTTTGACACCGACACTTTGCCTGATCATCCTCTCAAGAAAAATGAAATACTTGATATCTTTTATAATGGACTAACCGATGCTTCCAAGAACTACTTGGATAGTTGTGTTGGTTGTGTTTTCAGGGAAGGAACAGTCGACAAAGCTGAAATATTATTGAATAATATGTTGACTAATGAAAATAATTGGACCCTTCCCGAGCCAACTCCTGAAGCAATTCCTGAACCAATCGAGCCAACTCCTGAGCCTATTCCTAAACCCACTCCGAAGAAGAGAGGTGCTTTATTTCTCAGTCCCGAAGATATGCAAGAGGCAAAGAAATCAATGAAAGAAAAAGGTATTAAAGCTGAAGATGTTAAGAATTTACCTCCTATTGAAGAAATACATGGTCTTAATATACCGCCTGTTGAAGAGCCACATTGTCTTGATAACCCGACACAGGTAGTAAAGGTAAATTCTCTCTATAGATATGATAAAGTTGAAATCCCCTCTACTAAACTTCATAGCCCATGCTTAGATGAATTTGATGACTTTATGGCTAGACAAGAAAGTTTTAATGCTTATGTTGGTAGAGAGTTAAAGAATAATGCTTTTGAGATAGGACGAGTAAGCGATAATCTGGCTAGAGTTAAAGATGAACTCAAACTCGTTAGCAAATATGCTTCTATGGTTGCTACTCAAGCTGAGCAAGTACTTAAAGCTCAAAATGATTTGCTTGAGGAATTAAATAATAAAAATGACTTTGCTGTTAGAGTGGCTACTAGAACTGGTAGAATGACTCAGGAACCTTTGTATCCTGAAGGCCACCCTAAGAGAATCGAGCAAGATTCTCAGAGAAACGATTTAGAGGCACCTAGTTCTGCTAAAAAGAAGAAAAAGAAAAACGATAGGACTTTGCATGCTTCTAGTGAACCTACTGCAGACACACCTGAGAATCCTAATGATATTTCTATCTCTGATGCTGAAACACAATCAAGTGACGAACATGAACCTAGTGATAATGTTAATGGTAATGTTCATGTTGATGCTCAACCTAGCAAAAAACAATGATGTATAGATTGAACCTGCTGTTGATCTTGATAACCCACAATCAAAGAATCAATGTTATGATAAGAGAGATTTTGTTGCTAGGAAGCACGGTAGAGAAAGAGAACCATGGGTTCAGAAACCCATGCCCTTTCCTCCTAAACCATCCAAGTCAAAGGATGATGAGGATTTTTAGCGCTTTGCTGAAATGATTAGACCTATTTTCTTACGTATGCGCTTAATTGATATGCTGAAAGTAAATCCTTATGCTAAGTATATGAAGGATATCATTACAAATAAAAGAAAGATACCGGAAGCTGAAATTTCCACCATGCTCGCTAATTACACGTTTAAGGGTGGAATACCAAAGAAACTTGGAGATCTGGGTGTACCAACTATACAATGCTCTACTAAAAGAAATTATGTTAGAACTGGTTTATGTGATCTTGGAGCCGGTGTTAGTGTTATGCCTCTCTCTTTATATCATAGACTTGAATTGAATAAGTTGACACCTACTGAAATATCTTTGCAAATGGCTGATAAATCAACTGCTATACCTGTTGGTATTTGTGAGGATGTGCCTGTTGTAGTTGCAAATGTCACTATCTTAACTGACTTTGTTATTCTTGATATTCCCGAGGACGATAGTATGTCTATTATCCTTGGTAGACCTTTTCTTAATACTGCAGGGGCTGTTATTGATTGCAACAAAGGCAATGTCACTTTCCATGTTAATGGTAATGAGCATACGGTACATTTTTCGAGGAAACAATCTCAAGTTCATAGCATCAATTCTATTGGAAAAGTTCCAACTATTATTATTGGAGGTTTTGAATTTCCTCTCCCTACTGTCAAGAAAAAGTATGATATTCTTATTGTTGGGGATTTTCATATCCCCGTTGAGGTAACTTAGTGTTATTTGAAATTTCTCCGGTTCCGTGTTATTCGAAATGAGTTTGTTAACAAGACTTGATCAACCTTGTTAGTGGATTCATTTTGATGATCACGAGATGGATGAAACTAGAAGGCACAACCTTCTGTACCCTCTTTTTACTTTCTGTTATTTAGAATAAATAAAGCAAAAATAGTATTATCTGTCTGTTCTCTGAATTATCCGTGCATTAAAAAATAGTCCGAAAATAAAAGTGCTCCAAATGCCCTGCAAATTTAGTATGATTTTTTCTGGAATATTTGAGGATTTTAGGCACTGAAATCACTACAGGAGGGGTAAGCACCAGGCCACGAGAGTGGAGCCCCCCCCCCCTATAGGGCGTGCCCCCCTGTCTCGTGGGCCCCTAGTGGACCCCCTCCACTTATGCCAGCACCCACACACTTCATCTTCTACCCAAAAAATTCCCCATCCAGCTCAAGCACGAGTTCTAGCCCATTTTGCTGCGATTTTCGATCTCCTTGCTCAAAGCTCCATTCACAAAACTGCTTTGGGAGATTGTTGCTTGGTATGTGACTCCTCCATTGGTCCAATTAGTTTTTGTTCTAGTGCTTTATTCATTGCAAATTTTTGCTACATAGGTGATCATGTTCTTGAGCTTGCATGTTAAATTGATGAGGTCCCAAGCAATTCTAATGCATGATATAGGCTCTAGGCACTTGTAGGAGTAGTTGCTACCAATCTTGTTTAGTTTTATTCACTTTTATTTTGAAGTTACTAAAAAATTCAGAAGTTTTCAGAAAATGTTAAGGAGGTTTTTGAAGGGCTCTTCTAGCCAAAGCTCTCAGAAAAACAAGCCAAAGAGAAGGAAAAAGCCAAGTATAATCTTCCTCGCTTAGCGGAAGTACAGTCGTGTGAATGGCCATGTGAGGATTTCTTGAAAGAAGCTGGAATTCATGAAGATTTTTTTTCTTTGATCGAGACTGCAGGCCTCACCGGTTTCATCAACGACCGAATCGATCAGTATCTCTTACTCACCAATACTTTCATGCAAAACTTTTATTATTATCCTAAGAAGTCACCGCCTACAGTATCATTTCATTTATCTGATGACTTCAAAGAAATTTCTTTATGTAATTTTTGCGCGGTATGTAGGATACCTTATGCGGGAGAATTAGAGGAACCCCATCGTGAAGATGTGGATGGCTTTGTTAAAACTATAGCTGTAGAGGAGCCAAACAAGGGCTCCGAGGCAAAAGTCTCTAGCATACACTTTCCTGTTTTACGCTACTTTGCCATATTTGCTAGTAGATGCTTGATTGGTCGTGGAAATAGTGGAAACCCGAGCGTTCCTGATATTATCATTCTTCAACATGCCTTGCTTGTAGACAATACTTTTAGTATGGGTGCCATCGTTGCTAAGCGGCTAGCCCTGAATCGTTCAAAAGGCCCCATATTTGGAGGTATCTATGCTGCATGTCTTGCTAAACATTTTTAGATACCCATTAGGAACCATTTGAAGGAGGAGATAAAATTGCCTCCTCACATTTTAGATTACAAGAGCATGGTAGCACACAAGTTTATTGTTGACAACGAAGAGAAGATGCTCTTGTATAAACTTAGATTTAATAAGAAACACATTGAGATTATTATTTTGCCTGCGCCTTTGTTGTTTGATTTTCTTGTAGAAAATTTCTTGTCACACCGGAAGCGGTGAACAATCATCGAGCTCAAGCTTTTACTCCAGAACCAGAACCTGAGCCGAAACCTGAACTGGACCCTTATCGTGCATCATCTGTCCAGTGGGATCCGGAGATGACCAACCAGTGGTATCTTGATTACACCTCCCAGTACACCGGGGAGAGTAGCGGCGGTCCTTGGTACTAGACCAACTGAGGCCAAAAGCCTAAGCTTGGGGGAGTACGTATTTCTCACCGACTTTACATTCATGTTCACACACTAGTCGTCGGTGCTCATACTCTTTCATTGTATTATCCATGCTAGTTTAAATTTCTTTTTCTAGTTTCCTTCTTGTGTGTTTGATAAACCTTAAAAAACCAAAAAATTAGTTAGTTTAATTTCTATGCTTGTAGTAGAAATTAAAATGAAAACCTAAAAAGATTTCTCGTTCTTCTTTTACTTGTTGGGAGCTTTCCCGTGTAAATAGTTTTATTTTCCTTTCTTTCTTTTGGGGGTCGAGAAGACTATATTTAAAATGCTTAGTGGCTCTTATTTGCATGATTGTTTATTTAACTTAGAGCCCATATTACTTGTCTTCTCTCTTGAGTTGAATGCTTGCAGATTCCAGCTTAGTCCAATGCATGTGCACTCTTATTATTATACACATTGTTCGGTCGTGCAAGTGAAAGGCAATAATGACGACATATGATGGACTTATTGAGATGAGAAAAGCTGGTACGAACTCGACCTCTCTTGTTTTTGTAAATATGATGAGTTCATCGTTTCTGAGTCAGCTATTATGAAGTAAACATATTTGCAATGACATTTAGAGATTATAGTTGCGTGTGCTATGCTTGATTAGCTATGAGTTATAATGGTTTACCTTGCGTGCCAATATGCTATTAGAATGATTATGATGTGATATGATGGGATGGTATCCTCCTTTGAATGAATTGAGTGACTCGACTTGGCACATGTTCACGCATGTAGTTGAATCAAATCAACACAACCTTCATGATATTTATGTTCATGGTGGATTATATCCTACTCATGCTTGTATTCGGTGTGAATTAATTTTAATGCATGTTTATGACTGTGTCGCTCTCTCAGTTGGTCGCTTCCCAGTCTTTTGCTAGCCTTCACCTGTACTAAGCGGGAATACTGCTTGTGCATCCAAACTCCATAAACCCCAAAGTTGTTCCATATGAGTCCACTATATCTTCCTATATGCGGTATTTACCTGCCGTTCCAAGTAAATTTGTATGTGCCAAACTCCAAACCTTCAAATGAAATTCTGTTTTGTATGCTCGAGCAGCTCATGTAACAACTAGGGCTGCCTATATCTTCCATGCTAGGTGGGTTATTCTCAAGAGGAGTGGACTCCGCTCCTCATTCACGAGAAAGGGCCGGTAACCGGGATGCCCAGTCCCATGATCCAAAAAGATCAACGCAAATCAAAATAATTAAACAAAACTCCCCCAGGGTTGTTGTTAGTTGGATGCACTCGTTGTTTTGAGCAAGCCATGGATTTATATTTGTTGGTGGTTGGGGGAGTATAAACCTTTACCATTCTGTTTGGGAACTGCCTATAATGCGTGTAGTTTGGAAGATACATCCATCTCATAGTTGTTGTGTTGATAGCAAAAGTATGCCGCTCAAAATGTTATTCAATCTCTATTTTAAAATCGAGCTCTGGCACCTCTACAAATCCCTGCTTCCCTCTGCGAAGGGCCTATCTATTTACTTTAATGTTGAGTCATCACCCTTCTTATTAAAAGCACCTGCTGGAGAGCACACTGTCATTTACATTCATTACTATTGGTTTATATTGGGTATGACTTGACTGGATCTCTTTTACCATGAATTACAATGTTTAGTCAGTCCTCGATCTTTAAAGGTGCTCTGCGTTTATGTTTTGCGGTCTTTGAAAGGGCTAGCGAGATACCGTTTTGTTATATCATGTTATGATTATTTTGAGAAAGTGTTGTCATCCGAGTTTTATTATTATGGCTCGCTAGCTAATTATGCTATTGATATGAGTAATTGTGAGACCTAGGTGTTATTGTGAGTATGGTTTGTTCATAATATTTGCTGAAACTTGAATGCTGGCTTTTCATGTTACAACAACAAGAGCAAACAGAGTTTGTAAAAGTTTTTCTTTATCACTTTCAGTTTATCAACTGAATTGCTTGAGGACAAGCAAAGGTTTAAGCTTGGGGGAGTTGATACGTCTCCAACGTATCTACTTTTCCAAACACTTTTGCCCTTGTTTTGGACTCTAACTTGCATGATTTGAATGGAACTAACCCGGACTGACGCTATTTTCAGCAGAACTGCCATGATGTTGTTTTATGTGTAGAAAAGAAAAGTTCTCGCAATGTCCTGAAAATCCACGGAGGCACTTTTTGGAATTAATAAGAATTTCTGGGCGAAAGAAATACACCAGGGGGCCTAGGGCCTGTCCACAAGACAGGGGGGCGCCGCCCCCTGTAGGGAGCCCCCCTATCTCGTGGGCCCCCTGGACCTCCGCCGACCTCAACTCCAACTCCATATATTCACGTTCGGGGAGAAAAAAATCAGAGAGAAAGTTTCATCGCGTTTTACGACACGGAGCCGCCGCCAAGCCCTAATCTCTCTCGGCAGGGCTGATCTGGAGTCCGTTCGGGGCTCCGGAAAGGGGGATTCGTCGCCGTCATCATCATCAACCATCCTCCATCACCAATTTCATGATGCTCACCGCCATGCGTGAGTAATTCCATCATAGGCTTGCTGGATGGTGATGGGTTGGATGAGATTTACCATGTAATCAAGTTAGTTTTGTTAGGGTTTGATCCCTAGTATCCACTATGTTCTGAGATTGATGTTGCTATGACTTTGCTATGCTTAATGCTTGTCACTAGGGCCCGAGTGCCATGATTTCAGATCTGAACCTATTATGTTTTCATGAATATATGTGTGTTCTTGATCCTATCTTGCAAGTCTATAATCACCTATTTTGTGTTATGATCCGACAACCCCGAAGTGACAATAATCGGGATACTTCTCGGTGCTGACCGTAGTCTGACGAATTCATGTATTCACTATGTGCTAATGCTTTGTTCCGGTTCTATATTAAAAGGAGGCCTTAATATCCCTTAGTTTCCGCTAGGACCCTGCTGCCACGGGAGGGCAAGACAAAAGATGTCATGCAAGTTCTTTTCCATAAGCACGTATGACTATTTACGGAATAACATTACATTGATGAACTGGAGCTAGTTCTATGTCACCCTATGTTATAGCTATCACATGAGGAATCGCATCCGGCATGATTATCCATCACTGATCCATTGCCTACGAGCTTTTCACATATTGTTCTTCGCTTATTTACTTTTCCGTTGCTACTGTTACAACTACTACAAAAACCCAAAAACTATTATCTTTACTTTTGTCACCATTACCTTTATTATCATACCACTTTTGCTACTAAATACTTTGCTGCAGATACTAAGTTATCCAGGTGTGGTTGAATTGAAAACTTAACTGCTAATAGTCAAGAATATTCTTTGGCTCCCCTTGTGTCGAATCAATAAATTTGGGTTGAATACTTTACCCTCGAAAGCTGTTGCGATCCCCTACACTTGTGGGTTATCAGTCAGCGACCTTGCGCACTACACCGAGTTCCCGCGGGAGGAGGAGGAGCGCCTCCTCGAGCACGCAAAGAGCCTTACCGCCGCCGTGGCCGCGGCACACCCCGCCTCAGAGGCGAGGAATCAGGAGATCTACGAGGAGAACCACCGCTTCGAGAGGGTCGTCTGGAGCAGCAGAGGGCGTTCGAGGTGAGCATCGCTGAAGGCAGGCACCGTATTGCGGTTGCCCAGCTCGTCGGTAGGCTCCTCCTCCCGTGCCTCTTACTGAGCGCGCTCGGCAGAGGAGAGGCAGCCGGAAGTAGTACAAAGCCCCTCTGTAGTAGTAGTAGTAGTAGTAGTAGTAGTAGTAGTAGTAGTAGTAGTAGTAGTAGTATTTAGGGGTTATTTTGTTCAGTTCATCTGACTATAGATGTGGTGGAACTGTACAACGTACTTAAAATTAGCTAGTATATATAGTTGAACTAGCTATTTCAGTACGTGGTTGGCAACAATTGTGGAAAAGTTTGGTCGGTTCAGCTGTCGAGTTGAACTGTTTGTATAAATTAAGAAGGACTGCTTAATCTATGAATGAAATCTATGCTTAATTACTAAATTTTAGTTGCAAAAATTAGATACTGCTAGTGATTTTTAGCTTCATATTTTGACAAATTGCAGTGTTACAAGGTTGGCAAATGACAATGTTACTAGATCAACAAATGTCAATCTTTCCAGTTTGACAAATGGTAACATACCCAATATGACAGATGCAAATCGCACCAAATTGTTTGTAAGTGGTTGCACATGGGTCATCCAAAAGAACGGTTTGCGTTGAAGAGATGCACAAATTCTGCTCTCACTTTGCATCATGTCGTCCCGGGGTCGACGAGCGGGGGGCGGGAGGACGGCAACTGGTGGCGCTGAGAGGTAGCGTTCGATGGCGGTGTCCCATGCCGCTGAGGGGGGCGCGTGCACGGAGAGGAAGGTGGTGGACATGGAAGTCAAAGGGCTCGCTTCCCAGTGAGCCTGCACAGCGTACAACTCACACGCTTCTCGGTGATCCTACACATTCGAGGACTGCTTGCACACCTCTCGGTCAGCCTGCGCACAGGACTATGCTCGCACGCCTCCCGTTCAGTCAAGGTCAAGCAGATGTCCGCACGACACCTCCTACAGCCATTAAAACCAAGACACGTGGTGTCACATGAATGGTTAACAAAACGCACACGGTTTGAATTATACAAACGTTTGAGATATTAAAGTGGCAGCTATTTTTTCAAAATGCCTTTGTTGGCTGTTATTATTCGAGTGCGCCTTCTCTCAAAATGGACATGAAAAATCACTACAAAAAAATACACTTCCGTGATGATACGTGTTTGTCACAGTAGGTCGCGTTTTCTGTCATGCATGTACATCCATGATGATTTTATGACAGAATCAAGATAGTCATACCTATGCTGTCGTAGAAGTGTTCCATGACATTACCAAAATTATCATCACGGAAGTGTCCACTTCCATGACGATAAATCGTGCGTCACAGAAGTGCTTTCGCCAAGGGTGACCGACACATGGCATCCACCGTAACGGAACGCCGTTAAGCTATCGGGTCGGGTTTTGGATCTGATAACCCGTTAACAGCCCAGACCAATGGGGATTTTCCACATGTAAAATCATCATTGGCTGGAGGAAACATGTGTCGGCTCATTGTTGGGACAGATGTCATCCACTCATTGGACAGAAGGCACCTATGATACGTTAACACGTGGCACGGCCCAACAGAGGCCCATTCCTGTGAAAAGGCCGACCCGTTTGACTTGGTCAAAAGGTGGCGAGCCGGCCCATGGAAAGCCTGTTAACGACCTGTTCGCATATAGTCCATTTACAACCCGCTAACCCAAGGCTCGTTACGCCCTATCCGAATTAGGCCCAGTAGCGTCATCTGGGCCATCCAATATGATTCTAGCCCGTCTTCACTTGTGGCCCATGTATGGCCCATGACGTCTTTTGGCCCATATGAGGCCCTTTGTAACTCTTGGCCCATTAACGGTCGTGGTGAAACTGGCCTGCAATGAACATTGTATCACTTTATACCCATTAATGGCCTGTGGTGAAACTGGCCCGTAATGAACAGTGTATCACTTTATACCCATTAACGGCCCGTTATTCCGTTGGGCCGTTTCTAGCCCATGTTATCTTTCGGCCTTCTTAGAGCCCATTTATTCTTGGGCTCATTTCCAACATTCGTTTACTTACGGCCCGTTACTGTCATTTTCTACTTGTGGGCTAAATTCAGCCCGAGGGTACAGTCGGCCCGTTTGTGGCCCATTTATATATTGGGCCGTTTTATAGCGTCATCAAATACAGCCGATTAACGACGACTCGTTATGGTCGGCCCATGAACAGACGATTCCAACTCTAGCCCATTTACGGCCATAATGCGGTCTGTTATTGGCCCATGTTTGGCCAACCGATCATACGGCCCGTACAAGGCCCATTGATGATACGGCCCATAGAAGGCCCATTGTGTCTACGACCCATATAAGGCCCATTGTTTCTACGACATGTAGAAGGCCCAATTGTTTCTACGACCCGTAGGAGGGAAATGGTAACTACAGTAAATATGTAGCCCATGGTTATTGTGGCCTAGTTTTAAAAATAGGTTATTGCGACCACTAGCAAACAGTGGAAAAAGAACTGCACTGACTACAAGCAAAGAAATAAACAAGACAATAAGGAAATAAATAAGCAAGCAACTTACGCTAGGTTATCACGGCTATTACACATATTACATCCACTCGGCACCAAAGTTCGCCACCAGTGCAAATATAGGGAACACATCAGCATATAAATGCCGCAGCAAAACAAGTCCATAACTGAAACCACTTCAGAAGAGCTCAAGAAACAATATCCTGGGTAATCATAATGCTGGCAAGATGCTTAGCAAGCTTATTAACTTTCTCTTGTTTGGCTCTTAAGTCCTCCAGCACTTGCTGTTGCACCAGAAAGTATGCATCTGAATTCTGCAGGGACTTCCTCAGTCCTTCGGCTTCCTGTTGCATAACATCTGATCGATGTCTTTCAACTTGAAGTTGAGACTCAAGAAGCCGAACTGATTCAGGCAATGAGTTCGAAGAGCTGGTGCCAGCAGTAGTAGCCAGTAACTCGAACACTACATCAAGACAGGACTTTGGGGTTGTCTCAGTGTCTTCAATATAGTTTTTATCAGCTTTCTTGGAGACCAACAGGGATGTCTCACTATCTTGAACCTTATCTGCATTACTTCCTTTACCATTGCATAATGGGGTACTCTTCTCCAATGTTTTATCTGCGTTCTAAAAGAGAAACAAACAAACACATCACAGGTTTACAATGTAGTATATGAAACTCATTTTGGTAAACTAGTTCAGTAGTAAGGTGGACATGATAACAACATGAAACAAACATATATCTATGTAGTATGGTCACCGTATGGTCTATATCATTCTAGTTTATGTTGCCAAATCAAGATAGATACAGTTCGAATCATATCTATTTAAGACAAAGCAGCATAGACAGAATATAAGTGTGGGAAACTACACAGCAATAACAACACTTGTAATGTGCATGGCATGGGAACATAACTGTTTATTCAATTGAAACTGAAATCAACATAGAGCAAGTTACAACAGCAAACAGCCAAACACGTTAAAGAAATAGGTTTAAAACATACCTGTTGCGCCATTGGAGTTTCAGTTGCATCCTTCAAATTTGAAATTAGTTGGTATGCGTAAATATAGTGATGCAAGAGTAAAGTAGTATGAACCATAGCTACGGAACCTGACCTGAGAACAATTCTTCTTCTGCTTTAAGCGTTGACTTTGGGTTGGGAGTGGTGGTCCTCGTGCTTTGGGCACTGCAGTTGCCTTACTAACTGCTTGTGTTTGGGTGCTCTATGGTGGAGACGGTGCTGTGTCAACGGGAACTGGGTTACTATCTGCTGGGGTTGGGGTTAGAAGGGGTGTAGCTGGTTCTCTGTCCAACTGGGTAGGGGTACAATCTGCATGAGTCTGGGTTATGTGTGGTGGGGCTAGTTCTTGGGCAAGTACAACCATGGTTCTATCTGCATCGACAGGTAGCCCGATCTTTTTTGAAGACCGTGTTTTTACTCCCACAGATACTGCCATCACTCCCTCCAATTGAAATGGCTGATAAACAAGAAAAGTAATTGAATGTACAGACATTGTAAGATAGACATGTGCAATGGATAGTAGGGATGAAAATAGGGCATGAAATAATTCACATTTATATTGTCTAACCAAACAGAATAGCAGGACATAATTTCACATATATGATGGCTAATTAAACATGATAGCATGACACAATTTCACATGTATGATGGCTAACTAAACATGATAGAATGACATACTTCAAAATATGATGACTATGTAAACAGGATGACATGATATAACTATACGATGTGTCTATTAAAGTGGTTGGCATGCCATAAATCACAAACATGCCGTCGATGGAAACATGATGGCATGATATAATTCACGGATAGAATGACATAATTTAAAATATGATGACTATGTAAATAGGATGAGATGATATAACTATATTATGTCTTTAGAAAATGGGTTGTCATGCCATAATTCAGATACATGCTGTCTATGTAAACATCATGGCATGTCATAATTCAAATATATGATTTATATACTAAGGAAGTGAGCAGAGGGCAATCACATATATGATGTGTCAACTAAGGAGATGGCATTCAATATTATGTATATGGTGTAAAAACTAAGCATTGCAATACAACATAGGCATGATATGAGTAATATAACCCTGCCAAGTTTGAGCATACACCTCAGGGGGATAATAGGACTGGTCATCTGCCTCTGAATCCTCCTCTGAAGAGCTATCTGTAACCAGCAAGATATCTGCTTCGGCAGGTAGCATTGTCTACTCTAAAGACCTTGTTTTCACTCCAGATTTCTCCATCACCAATTCAAATGGCTGATGCACAGGAAGAGCAGTTGAATATACAAACATTGTTGACAGAAGTAATGAGAAATATCAAAAAAAGGACGGCATGATATAATTCACATGTATAACGCTTGCTTAAACAGCATGGCATTGCATAATTCACATACATAATGCCTCGGAACAAGATAACATTGCATAATTCACATATATAATGTCTTGCAACAAGATGGCATCGCATAATTCACATATATGGTAATTAGACACTAAACATGTGGCATTCACACAAAGCATGTCTAAACTAAGCAAATGACATGCGCTTCGTCAGATAGCATTGTCTGCTCTAAAGACCTTGTCTCCACTCCGGATTTTTCCATGACCGTGCTGAATGGATGATGTACAGGAAGAGTAATTGAATGTAGTAAAATTATTAACAAATTTAACATGTAATAAAAAATGATGGCATGATATAATTCACATATAAGATGACTGGCTAACCAGGGTGGCATTGCAAAATTCACATATATGATGCCTGGCTAAACAAGATGGCATTGCATGATTCACATATACGATAAAGAAACTAAACAGATGGCATTGACACAAAGCATGTCTAAACTAAGTAGATGACATCTTTAATGTATACAGTAAGCAATGCAAGGCACCATATGCATGATATTACCAACATCAACATGCCAAGTTAGAGCGAAGACCTCATGGGGTAAATAGGAGTGGTCTTCTCCTTCTGAATTCCCCTCAGAACAGTTATCTTCCTCTTGATTACGATCCAAAATGGGTGGAGGGGGGGGGGGGCTGCCTTTGCGCCCACCATGGAGCGACGTCTGCATGAAATTTTATTGCCACGCAAGGCTCGTCTCTTTTTCTCTACATGACCAGTTCCATTGTGTACAATAACTGCCATGCATGGGAATAAAACATAGTGAGATTATGTAAGGAGTGCATGCACAAATCCAGAGTGATGGTAGCAAACTGTGGATAGACCCAAAACCAATGATAGCAGGCAGATAATAGCTTTAATTAAAAAATACAGATAATGGCTCCTTTAATGTTTGTTTGAGCCCAACATGAAACTCATAGTTGACACCCGAGATTAACCAGATAGTAGACAGATAGTACAGATTGCTGCCCTAATATGTACCCCACAACCATTTAAAAACTCAAGTTTCAACATTAGTTTGGACCCGACTCGGATTCTAATAGGTGAACACGACGATAATGTAGCATGTCATCATATTAAGTGATGCATAACTTAAGCAGACACAGAAGAGTGCAACCTCTCTTGTGAACCCGTGTAGTCCTCAAGGTCATCTGCTCAGTTGATGATGGTAATGAAGTTGTCGTGGCTGCCAGTGGTGGGGTAGAAGATCTGAGGCGGCAAAAGACAGTCTGGAGAGTGGATCCCTGCTGTGGTGAACCCTTCTGTTGTTGGAGCAGCTGAGCTGGGGTGGAACACAGCGCCGCAGGAGCAGGACAAACCACACAAGGTTTTCTTTGACACATATCTGTAACAGAAGTAATTGAGTAAGGGCTTGTTTGAATTTGAGGATTCTAATAATGCAGGGATAGAAAATAGACAGGAATAGAATAGGAATGCACGTGCAAAACTGAGAATTTAAAAACACAGGATTTCTGCCAATCTGGGTGTTTGATTCACAACAATTGGAAGATCATAGGATGCAAAAAAGAATGGTGAGATTAAGTCAAACCACAAGAAAATGTACGGTAATAATGCTATTATGCTACTATCTCTTAGTCTTGTGCTTGATGAATAGGAATATGAAAAGGAGGACAAGTGGAAATTAGAATTCCTATGGTTTTTCTTTCAAGGAGACACTAAAGGAACAAATCCTACAGTTTTCCTTTGCTCCATTCCTTTGCGCCAAATTCATGAAAAGTAGTACCATAGGAAACTTTCCAATTCCTATGTTTCTCATTCACTTTTCCTTTCAAGCACTGGCGATTCTAGTAGGCAGGCTTGAGCAAGGAAAATCCTACACTAAAAAATGTTTTTGTGCTACTTCTATTACTTTGGACCCAGGACACTGCCATACGAGCTCAACTCCCAGGCCCATCAACAAATGCACAGCTCAAACTCGTAGAGATAAATAATGATGGCGTTCAAGAGAGTCCATCACGGATAGCTAAGTTTCCTGGTACCTCACTGCTTGTCATATAGTAGGATAAAATAATCGTATTTCCCATTACTACATGTGCTCAGTGGACAATATATATATATATATATATATATATATATATATATATATATATATATATATAT
>NC_041387.1:192272090-192304256 GCF_002162155.2 Triticum dicoccoides | reverse complement strand
AGAGTAAATAAGAGATCCAACAAGTGTACAACCTCTTTGGCGAAGCCATGTCGATCTCAACGTGATTGGGTTGGCCGTTGAGGATGCTCTGGCTGACTTGGTTGTCGGAGGAGGGGAAGAAGATCTTAGGCGTCCGGAGATGGAGCCCGAGGTACTGCTCTGCTGTGATGGAGGGTTTCGTCGTTGGAGCAGCTCCGGTGAGTTGTACGACGCCGAGGCTGAAGCAGGAGAAGAGAGACAACATTAACCTGAGTGGAATTGTAATAGAATCTCCAATACATGACGTAAAATACATAACCACAAAGTGATAGATGTAAAATACATCAGCCGCTCATCTCTGAACTTAACTGTCAAAACTGAATTTAACTGTCGAAACTGAACTTAACTGTCAAAACTGAATTTTGCTGTCGAAACTAAATTTTACTGTCGAAACTGAACGCACTAGCAAGGTGAGGCTACACGTTAGTCGACTGACTTTTTCATCTCTGGTCAGTCGATTTTGCAGCCATTGGATACGAAATCAAGGGCCTGCAGTTCATCTTCAACCTCCACCCCCCTGAGCCGCCAGCCACCATCGGCCAAACAGCAGGCCCCCGCCGCTCGCAGCCGGTGGTGCGCCGCCCCGCCCGCCCCGAAAACACTCCCCACCACCGGTTCGTCGCCGCCACGGCCATCCCTCTAGCCCCCCCTGTGCCGATCTTTTTCTCCGGCGAGCCCCACGCCACCGCCCCACCACTGCCGGCGACCACCGCCCCACCCTGAACCCTAAGATAGATAGTGGGGTGATACGTCTCTAAAGTATCTATAATTTTTGATTGTTCCATGCTATTATATTACCCGTTTTGGATGTTTATGGGCTTTACTTTACACTTCTATATCCTTTTTGGGACTAACCTACTAACCGGAGGCCCAGCCCGAATTGCTGTTTTTCTTGCCTATTTCAGTGTTTCGAAGAAAATGAATATCAAACGGAGTCCAAACGGAATGTATCCTTCAGGAGCGATCCTTTTGGAACAAACATGATCCAGGGGACTTGGAGTGGACGTCAAGCAACAAAGGAGGCGGCCATGAGGGTGCCCGATGCACCCCCTACAGGTGGGCACGCCCCCACCCTCGTGGGCCCCTCGACCGTCCACCGACCTACTTCTTCCTCCTATATATACCCACGTACCCTGAAACCATCGAGGAGCACCACGAAAAACTATTTCCACCGTCGTAACCTTCTGTATCCGCGAGATCCGATTTTGGAGCCTTCGCCGGCGCTCCGCCGGAGGGGGAATCGACCACGGAGGGCCTCTACATCATCTCCAAGGCCCTTCCGATGAGTTGTGAGTAGTTTACCACAAACCTTCGAGTCCATAGTTATTAGCTAGAAGGCTTCTTCTCTCTCTTTGAATCTCAATACGAAGTTCTCCTCGATCTTCTTGGAGATCTATTCGATGTAACTCTTTTTGTGGTGTGTTTGTCGAGATCCGATGAATAGTGCATTTATGATCAAGTTTATCTATGAGAAATATTTGAATCTCCTCTGAATTCTTTTATGTGTGATTAAGTTATGTTTGCAAGTCTCTTTGAATTATCAGTTTGGTTTGGCCTACTAGATTGATCTTTCTTGCAATGGGAGAAGTGCTTAGCTTTGGGTTCAATCGTGCGGTGTCCTTTCCCAGTGACAGCAGGGGCAGTAAGGCATGCATTGTATTGTTGCCATCGAGGATAAAAAGATGGGGTTTATATCATATTGCATGAGTTTATCCCTCTACATCATGTCATCTTTCTTAATGCGTTACTCTATTCTTTATGAACTTAATAATCTAGATGCATGCTGGATAGCGGTCGATGTGTGGAGTAATAGTAGTTTGGAGTAATAGTAGTAGATGCAGGCAGGAGTCAGTCTACTTGTCACAGACGTGATGCCTATATACAAGATCATGCCTAGCTAATCTCATAATTATTCGCTTTTCTATCAATTGCTCGACAGTAATTTGTTCACCCACCGTAATACTTATGCTATCTTGAGAGAATCCACTAGTGAAACCTATGGCCCCCGGGTCTATCTTTTATCATATAAGCTTTCAATATACTTTTATTTGCATCTTTACTTTTCCAATCTATATCATAAAAATACCAAAAATATATTTATCTTATCATATTTTCTCTATCAGATCTCACTTTCGCAAGTGGCCGTGAAGGGATTGACAACCCCTTTATTGCGTTGGTTGCGAGTTCTTGTTTGTTTGTGTAGGTGCGTGGGACTTCTGAGGAGCCTCCTACTGGATTGATACCTTGGTTCTCAAAAACTGAGGGAAATACTTACGCTACTTTGCTGCATCACCCTTTCCTCTTCAAGGAAAACCAACGCAAGCTCAAGACGTAGAAAGAAGGACTTCTGGCGCAGTTACCGGGGAGGTCTTTGCTCAAGTCAAGACATACCAAGTACCCATCACAAACTCATCTCCCTCGCGTTACATTATTTGCCATTTGCCTCTCGTTTTCCTCTCCCCACTTCACCCTTGCTGTTTTATAAGCCCTCTCTTTTTCAATCTCCTTTCTCTTTCGTTTGCTTTTTTTTGCTTGTGTGTTGGATTGCTTGTCGCAATGGCGCAAGATAATACCAAATTGTGTGACTTTTCCAATACCAATAATAATGATTTCCTTAGTACTCCGATTGCTCCTCTTAATGATGTTGAGTCTTGTGAAATCAATGCTGCTTTGCTGAATCTTGTTATGAAAGATCAATTCTCCGGCCTTCCTAGTGAAGATGCCGCTACCCATCTAAATAACTTTCTTGATTTGTGTGAGATGCAAAAGAAGAAAGATACGGATAATGATATTGTTAAATTGAAGTTATTTCCATTTTCACTTAGAGATCGTGCTAAAGTTTGGTTTTCGTCTTTGCCTAAGAATAGTATTGATTCGTGGAATAAGTGCAAAGATGCTTTGATCTATAAGTATTTTCCTCCCGCTAAGATCATCTCTCTTAGGAACGATATTATGAATTTTAAATAACTTGATCATGAGCATGTTTCCCAATCTTGGGAAATAATGGAATTGATGATTCGCAATTGCCCTACTCATGGTTTGAATTTATGGATGATCATACAAAAATTTTATGCCAGATTGAATTTTGCTTCTAGATATCTTTTAGATCTGGCCGCGGGAGGCACATTTATGGAAATCACCTTAGGAGAAGCTACCAAGCTCCTCGATAATATTATGGCTAATTATTCTCAATGGCACACCGAAAGATCTACTAGTAAAAAAGTGCATGCTATAGAAGAAATTAATGTTTTGAGTGGAAAGATGGATGAACTTATGAAATTGTTTTCTACTAAGAGTGCTCCTATTGATCCCAATGATATGCCTTTGTCTAATTTGATTGAGCATAATAATTAATCTATGGATGTGAATTTTGTTGGTAGGAATAATTTTGGTAACAATGCTTATAGAGGAAACTTTAATTCTAGACCGTTCCCTAGTAATTCCTCAAATAATTATGGAAATTCCTACAATAATTCTTATGGTAATTTTAAGAAGATGCCCTGTGATTTTGAGAATAGTGTTAGAGAATTTATGATCTGTCAAAAGAATTTTAATGCCTTGCTTGAAGAAAAATTGCTTAAAGCTGATGATTTGGCTAGGAACATTGATAGACTTTCGCTTGATGATGATTCTTTGAGACTTAGATCTACTCCTCCTAAGCATGATATCAATGAGTCTCTCAAAGCTATGAGAATTTCCATTGATGAGTGCAAAGAAAGAACCACTAGATTGCGTGCTAAGAAAGATTGCTTTGTAAAAGTGTGTTCTTCTAGTTTCCATGAAAATAATGATGAAGATCTAAAAGTGATTGATGTGTCCCCTATTAAATCTTTGTTTTGCAATATGAATCTTAATAATGATGGGACTGGAGATGAGTCAACTTTAGTTAAAAGGCGTCCCAATGATTCAGAGTTTTTAGATCTTGATGCTAAATTTGGTAAATGTGGGATTGGAGAGGTCAAGACTTTAAATAGCATTAAACCCACTATCTTGGATTTCAAGGAATTTAATTATGATAATTGTTCTTTAGTAGATTTTATTTCCTTGTTGCAATCCGTGTTGAATTCTCCTCATGCTTATAGTCAAAATAAAGCTTTTACCAAACATATTGTTGATGCCTTGATGCAATCTTATGATGAAAAACTTAACTTGGAAGTTTCTATACCTAGAAAACTTTATGATGAGAGGGAACATACTATAAATATTAAAATTAAAGATCATGAGTGTTATGCTTTGTGTGATTTGGGTGCTAGTGTTTTCACGATTCCGAAAACTTTATGTGATATTCTAGATTTCCATGATCTTGATGATTGCTCTTTAAATTTGCACCTTGCGGATTCCACCATTAATAAGCCTATGGGAAGGATCAATTATGTTCTTATTGTTGCAAATAGGAATTATGTGCCCATAGATTTTATCGTTCTTGATATAGATTCCAATCTTTCATGTCCTATTATTCTTGGTAGACCTTTCCTTAGAACGATTGGTGCAATTATTGATATGAAGGAAGGGAATATTAGATTCCAATTTCCACTAAGGAAAGGCATGGAGCACTTTCCAAGAAATAA
The DNA here is from genome assembly GCF_002162155.2 of Triticum dicoccoides. Classification (NCBI taxonomy): domain Eukaryota; kingdom Viridiplantae; phylum Streptophyta; class Magnoliopsida; order Poales; family Poaceae; genus Triticum; species Triticum dicoccoides. The sequence continues at coordinate 192,299,649 of NC_041387.1, read as the reverse complement.
AGTTAAATTACCTTATGAATCTATCATGCGAGCTACTATGAATTGAGTACCAAAGATGACACTACTTAGATCTATCCTCGCTTTTATGTCTAGCTAGGGGCGTTAAACAATAGCGCTAGTTGGAGGCAACCCAATTTTATTTTAGTTTTTTGTTTTTTGCTTCTGTTTAGTAATAAATTTTTCATCTACCTTCTGTTTAGATGTGTTTTCATGTTTTAGTTAGTGTTTGTGCTAAGTAGAACCTATAGGATAACCTATGGTGATAGTTAATTTGATTCTGCTGAAAAACAGAAACTTTGCGCACACAAAAATAATTTTAGTAATTCACAGGATCGTGATTTTGCGTTGATTCTTTTTGCTGTAGATCAGTAGACAAATTTTCCAGGACTTCCTATTTTTGTAGGAGTTTTAGAGTTCCACAAGTGTTCGAGAGTTACAGATTTCTACAGACTGTTCTGTTTTTGACAGATTCTGTTTTTCGTGTGTTGTTTGCTTATTTTGATGCATCTATGGCTAGTATGTAGGGTATGCACCATAGAGAAGTTGGAATATAGTAGGTTTAACACCAATATAAATAAATAATGAGTTCATTATAGTACCTTATGTGGTGGTTTTCCTTTCTTGCACTAACGGAGCTTATGAGATTTCCTGTTGAATTTTGTGTTGTGAAGTTTTGAAGTTTTGGGTAAAGATTTGATGGATTATGGAATAAGGAGTGGCAAGATACTAAGCTTGGGGATGCCCATGGCATCCCAAGATATTCAAGGATAACAAAAATCCTAAGCTTGGGGATGCCCCGGAAGGCATCCCCTCTTTCGTCTTCGTCTATCGGTAACTTTACTTGGAGCTATATTTTTATTCGCCACATGATATGTGTTTTGCTTGGAGCGTCATGTATGATATGAGTCTTTGCTTTTTAGATTACCACAATCATCCTTGATATACACACCTTTTGGGAGAAGCCCACTTGATTAGAATTTGTTAGAATACTCTATGCGCTTCACTTATATCTTTTGAGATAGATAGTTTTGCTCTGTGTGCTTCACTTATATTTTCTAGAGAACGGCGGTAGCTTAATTTTGAAGAAATTTTTGATCTCTCATGCTTCACTTATATTATTTTGAGAGTCTTTTAGAACAGCATGGTATTTGCTATGGTTATAAATTTGGTCCTAGAATGATGAGCATCCAAGTTGGGTATAATAAAAACTATCATAGAAAGTGCATTAAACATTAGGATCAATTTGATTCTTGATAATTGTTTTGAGATATAAAGGTGGTAATATTAGAGTCATGCTAGTTGGGTAATTATGAAATTGAGAAATACTTGTGTTGAAGTTGGCAAGTCCCGTAGCATGAACGTATGGTAAAAGTTGTGTGACAAATTTGTTGCATGAGGTGCTCTTTTAATTGTCTTCCTTATGAGTGGAGCTCGGGATCGCGTGATGGTTAACTCCTACCAACCCTTCCCCTAGGAGCATGCATAGTAGTACTTTGCTTCGAGGGCAAGTAGACTTTTGCAATAAGTATATGAGTTCTTTATGACTAATGCGAGTCCATGGATATACGCACACTCACCCTTCCACTTTGCTAACCTCTCTTGTGCCGCGCAACTTTCGCCGGTATCATGCACCCATTATTTACCTTCCTCAAAACAGACACCATACCTACCTATTATGGAATTTCCATAGCCATTCCGAGATATATTGCCATGCAACTTTCCACCGTTCCGTTTATTATGACATGCTCCATCATTGTCATATTGCTCTTTGCATGATCATGTAGTTGACATCGTATTTGTGGCAAGGCCACCTTCATAATTTTTCATACATGTCACTCTTGATTCATTGCATATCCGGGTACACCGTCGGAGGCATTCATATAGAGTCATATTTTATTCTAAGTATTGAGTTGTAATTCTTGAGTTGTAAATCAATAGAAGTGTGATGATCTTCATTATTAGAGCATTGTCCCAAGTGAGGAAAGGATGATGAAGACTATGATTCCCCCACAAGTCGGGATGAGACTTCGGACTTTAGAAAAAAAATAAGAGGCAAAAGAGCCCACCAAATAAAAAAAGGGAGGCCAAAGAGCTCATCAAATAAAAAAAATAAAAAAATGAGAGAAAAGAGAGAAGGGACAATGCTACTATCTCTTTTCCACACTTGTGCTTCAAAATAGCATCATGATCTTCATGATAGAGAGTCTCCTATGTTGTCACTTTCATATACTAGTGGGATTTTTTTTCATTATAGAACTTGGCTTGTATATTCCAATGATGGACTTCCTCAAAATGCCCTAGGTCTTCGTGAGCAAGCAAGTTGGATGCAAACCCACTTAGTTTCTTTTGTTGAGCTTTCGTACATTTATAGCTCTAGTGCATCCGTTGCATGGAAATCCCTACTCACTCACATTGATATCTATTGATGGGTATCTCCATAGCCCGTTGATACGCCTAGTTGATGTGAGACTATCTTCTCCCTTTTTTTGTCTTCACAACCACCACCATATACCACATATAGTGCTATGTCCATGGCTTGCGCTCATGTATTGCGTAAGAGTTGAAAAAGCTGAAGCGCGTTAAAAAGTATGAACCAATTGCTTGGCTGAAACCGGGGTTCTGCATAATGGGAGTATTTTGTGTAATGAAAATGAAGCATGGCCTAACTATATGATTTTGTAGGGATAAGCTTTCTTTGGCTATGCTATTTTGATAAGACATGATTATTTGCTAGTATGCTTCAAGTATTATTATTTTTAAGTTTTATAAGCTTTTATCTTGTATCATTTGGATCTGAACATTCATGCCACAATAAAGAAAATTACATTGAGAAATATGCTAGGTAGCATTCCGCATCAAAAATTCTATTTTTATCATTTACCTACTCGAGGTCGAGCATGAATTAAGCTTGGGGATGCTGGATACGTCTCTGACATATCTATAACTTTTGATTGTTCCATGCTATTATATTACCCATTTTGGATGTTTATGCGTTTTACTTTACAATTTTATATCATTTTTGGGACTAACCTACTAACCGGAGGCCCAACCCAAATTGCTGTTTTTTTTTTCCCTATTTCAGTGTTTCGAAGAAAAGGAATATCAAACGGAGTCCAAACGGAATGAAACCTTCAGGAGCGATCTTTTTGGAACAAACGTGATCCACGGGACTTGGAGTGGACGTCAAGCAACAGAGGAGGCGACCACGACGGTGCCCGGCGTGCCCGCTACAGGTGGGCGCGCCCCCACCCTCATGGGCCCCTCGAGCATCCACCGACCTACTTCTTCCTCCTATATATTCCCACGTACCCTGAAACCATCGAGGAGCACCATGAAAAACTATTTCCATCGCCGTAACCTTCTGTATCCGCGAGATCCCATCTTGGAGCCTTCGCCGACGCTCCGCTGGAGGGGGAATCGACCACGGAGGGCCTCTACATCATCTCCAAGGCCCTTCTGATGAGTTGTGAGTAGTTTACCACAGACCTTCGGGTCCATATTTATTAGCTAGATGGCTTCTTCTCTCTCTTTGAATCTCAATACAAAGTTCTCCTCGATCTTCTTGGAGATCTATTCGATGTAACTCTTTTTGCGATGTGTTTGTTGAGATCCGATGAATTGTGGGTTTATGATCAAGTTTATCTATGAGAAATATTTGAATCTCCTATGAATTCTTTTATGTGTGATTAAGTTATCTTTGCAAGTATCTTTGAATTATCAGTTTGGTTTGGCCTACTAGATTGATCTTTCTTGCAATGGGAGAAGTGCTTAGCTTTGGGTTCAATCTTACGGTGTCCTTTCCTAGTGACAGCAGGGGCAGCAAGGCACGTATTGTATTGTTGCCATCGAGGATAAAAAGATGGGGTTTATATCATATTGCATGAGTTTATCCCTCTACATCATGTCATCTTTCTTAATGCGTTACTCTGTTATTTATGAACTTAATACTCTAGATGCATGCTGGATAGCGGTCGATGTGTGGAGTAATAGTAGTAGATGCAGGCAGGAGTCGGTCTACTTGTCACAGACGTGATGCCCGTATACATGATCATGCCTAGATAATCTCATAATTATTCGCTTTTCTATCAATTGCTCGACAGTAATTTGTTCACCCACCGTAATACTTATGCTATCTTGAGAGAAGCCACTAGTGAAACCTATGGCCCCCCGGTCTATCTTTTATCATATAAGCTTTCAATCTACTTTTATTTGCGTCTTTACTTTTCCAATCTATATCATAAAAATACCAAAAATATATTTATCTTATCATATTATCTCTATCAGATCTCACTTTTGCAAGTGGCCGTGAAGGGATTGACAACCCCTTTATTTCGTTGGTTGCGAGTTCTTGTTTTTTTGTGTAGGTGCGTGGGACTTCTGAGGAGCCTCCTACTGGATTGATACCTTGGTTCTTAAAAACTGAGGGAAATACTTACGCTACTTTGCTGCATCACCCTTTCCCCTTCAAGGAAAACCAACGCAAGCTCAAGACGTAGCATGGGGTACCTCTCCGGCGAGCCCCCCTCCCCACTGCGGTTGCTTCTTCCTTCACCCCGGCGACCCCCCCCCCCTAAAAATCGACTGACCCAAAAGTCAATTCAGTCGACTGAAGTGTAGCTAAATCAGAGCAGCATCACAAGCAAGAGCAAGAGCGAGAGCAGCAGCGCGAGCAAGAGCAATAACAAGAGCAGACCATGCAGGGGACCGAGAGGAAGAGCAGAGTAGCAGCAACTCCTACTGATGTGGACGTCACCGCCGAGGGAGCGACGTCGTGGAGGAAGTGGCCAGTGACGCCACCGTGGATGGAGCCGCGCCGTGTCGGCTCGGGACCGAGCGCCTATAGCACCGTGAGAATGAATTAAGAAGAAAATGCGGTGATTAGTGTACAACCTCTTTGGTGGCGCCGATTAGGCTGCAACTTCATCCGAGGAAACGGTGATGATGATGCTCTTCCGGTGGTGCAGGTGAATACGACGGTGTGGGAATGGAGGTGGCGCGAAAGACGAGGGGAACGTCGGGGCAGCTCCTTGGAGGTGGAGGACGGGGTGGCTGAATCAGCGGGACGACGGGATCGACGACGGATCCTCATCCGATACGGTGGATGAGGGACGTCGAGGTGTTGCTGTGGACGACATCATCGGGGAAGAGGCTCCGGCTGGGTGGCGGACGGAGGAGGGTGTGGGCCTTCGTCGTGGGTTTTCGTGGCCTCGGTGTATGAATGGTTGGGCGGATGGGATGGGAGTGGGGAACCATGCCTTAGGGACGCGCTTGTCCGAAATGTGGGGTAAGTTACGAAAGTACCCCCACTGATTTGAGGCGGTTCTTTTGGTTTAGGGGTACCACGGGCATTTCGCATGTCGGGATTTCACAGGAGGTGGGAGTTTTCGCGCGCGTTGTAATTTTGGAATAGCAAGGCGCAGGTTGAGATGGAGGGAGTTGTCGGAGCACAACGAGACAAAGATATATCTTAAATATTTCGGGCTAACAAGATGCGGGTTGAAGAGGCGGGAAGTTTCGCAGCACGATAGACAGAGACGCTAGCTTGAATTATTGGCATAACAAGGCGTGACTTGAAATTTCGGGAGAACAAGCTTAACGTGTACCAAAAAAAAGACAATTTGCACCTCAACACGCACAACACACACACAAACACCATTTATACTAGAGTAAGGTACACGTGCATTGCACGCATGAGATTTGGCAGCCAAATTATGAATAAATACCACATTATAGCATGTAAGCTTTGAGTCATATATGCATGATGTAGATGTTCGTTTAATTCTTATAGTTCTTTTCATTCAATATCATCTAGTTTTTATAAGAAAGCTAATCTATTTTAAGATTCATGGAATTGTGCGTTGTAAGACATAAAGTAAAAACAAATAATGGCAAATCATGTAGAAAAACATTTGGGTAATTCTGATACCAAAGATTCTAGAACAAAGAAGAAGTGCTTGTGTTTTGATGTTTGTGCATTATTCTTAAGTTCAACCATGGAGTCTTCTAGATTATACATGTGGCGAAATCTGGTGGAATCTAGATGATATCCAACAACCAGTAGTGCTCAAATTTGCCATCTTTCGACCATCGGATTCGCCTCATCCAACGACCATCTTTCAAAGTTAAATTTACCCGCACACAATATAAAAATATATAAAATATAATATATATATAGGGGTATAGAAATAGATATGTGATTCGAAAGCCACCCATCATCTCCAATTAGAATAGTGTGTCCATGCACGGATGCGACGTGACCAAATGATGTCTACCATCGGTATCTCAAATTCATATCAGTCTGACCGTGTTCAATGTGTATACATTACAACATGCTCGTTTCCAAACCACACCGTGCAGATCTCCGTTATATTCATCCATGCATGGGTTTCAAATATCAGGATCTCTTATTCAAATATTTGAATTCAACTTTACATTGATTATGACCTCACGTAGTCTTTTACACCCACACAATCGTCTTCTCTTTATAATTGTACCACTAAATTTGTCTCGTGCATGCATGCACACACACTACCAGTCGGCATTATCCATTGCACACATCCAATCTTTTTCTTCAGGTCGGTCTCCCATGAAGGAACACACCCACACACATCCCCCTCTCCATCATATCGGGCATTCTTTATCTCTCACGCGTGCATGCGCAATGATCGATGTTCCTCTATGTATGTGTGTATATAGCTAGGTCTTTCATAGTTTTCCACACAAACTGATCAATCGATATATCCAGTGAGGTCTCACCCTCTTTCCCACATCCACATCGATCAATCTATACCTCTTGATATAGGATTAACATATATATCTAATACACCCACATTAATTATATATCCAACGTCCCCCTCTCATCATCCATGCCTTCCGCTTCATCTCTCAGACGCGCGCACAATGGCGAAGACAGGGGGCAACAAGGGCCCTGTCCCCCCTAACATCACTATATATCGAGGCTAATATGAATGTGACCATTAGACAATTGCTGCTAAAAATGATTTAAGTTCATGAATTGACCTTCCTCGTAAAGGATTAGCAATGCTTGCCCCCCTATATCATTTATTTTTCATGGCCCCGCCACTTCGTGCAACAACGCACGTTCTCGCCCCCTCTCTCTAAATATCGATCTCGCACTTGTGCAGTCCTTCATAGTCTCCCTCCACTCGGCCCCTCGCACCATCTTCTAGCCCCCACCAGATTTTGCCACATGTACAATCTAGCAGACTCCATGGTTGAACTTAAGCATAATGCACAAACCTCAAAACAATAGTGGTTCTCTTTTGTTCTAAAATCTTCCGTATCATAACTGCCCAAACTTTTTTTCTAGTTGAATTGCCATTATTTGTTTTTACTTCATGCTTTACAACGCACAATTCCATGGACCATAAAATAGATTAAGGGCTTCTTTGATTCAAAGGAGTCTCAAAGGAATTTTGGAGGATTCTAATCCTTAGCAATTTTTCCTATCTTGGTTGTTTGATTCGTAGGATTGTAAACCATAGGAATTTTTCCATACGATTCATTTGCACTAGATTTCATAGGAAACATCCCATCCACTCAAAACTCTTTGAAAGAATTCTACGTTTTTTCTATGCACAATCAAACACTCGTACAATCCTGTAGGATTCAAGACGACATTCCACTATAATCCCATGTTTTTCCTATTCCCGCCTTTTGGAAATCCTACGAATCCGAGAGGCCCTAGCTTTTTTATAAAAACTAATTGATTTTGAATAAGATGACCTATAAGAATTAAACGAAGGTCTACATCAGGCATATATGACTCAGAGCTTACATGCTATAGTGTCGTATTTATTCATAATTTGATTGCAAAATCTGATGCGTGCAATGCACGTGTACCTTACTAGTACTTCGAGTATGTGCAAAACACGTAAATTAGAATTCCAATGGAACGCTACATTCATGAAGCCACGTGGAACATGTGGAAGCGTTGTCGCGACCTCCTTGTGTGGATTGATCACAGTGATGTGCTGCTGGTTCCAGAAGAATGTACTCGTCCTGCCTGAGCCATACTGTCGGTACATGCATGAAGCAAAGATGTGCACGCACGCCACGCACGCACTCATTCCCTTGCATGCACACACGGTACACGGGCGGACGCAATTTTGTACCAAGATCCACCCCATGTGATAATTTGACGCGTGTAAAGTCGTTCACTTTATTGATGGTCAATTAATACAGCGCATGCAAATTGAGTGGACGTGAGGGCGGAAGAAAGACATTACTACGCCACTGCACGCATGCGAGTAGTTAAATCATGGGTTGCTAGTAGTACTTCCATTGGTCTCCTTCGTATTTTGTTCCAATTTTTGATAGTGACATAATATTTACGCATTTGAGCAGTGTAGTCTAGTTGAAATTTATGTTCCACTAAACTCATCGGGCGCCATTTCAGGCCTCGAAACCAAAACCATCAATTAATCTTTACCTTGTTCCCATCCCATTCAAAAGCTTGCTAACACCTACTAGTACGTACCAAACCTAAACGTGTTCCCACTATGCAAGTATTAGTACTAGTGCTTGTCCTTAGGTTATAAAAAGGGGAACTACCTAACCGAAAATTACTCTACCTTTCCTCCTCATAAGTGCTTCTTCTTCGTCCGTCCTTGCCATGGCCGGTGAGCAGAGCTCTAGGTCGAGAACTACTCGTAACAAGGGAGCGGCAATCAAGGCTCCAGAAAAGAAAGTGGCTCGCCGCCACGCAGAGGCCTCGAAAGATCTCGCACGGGCAGGCGATGGCTCCCAAGAGCGCCCTAGCCGCGTAGGCGAACATGCTGAGACGGCGGCGCTGGTGTCGTTATCCCTCGATGGCATGCCTGATCAGCTCAATAAGCACCTCAATAAGCAGAAGGAGTTCATCAAAGGCTTGGTGGAGCTGCTGAAGGAGAGCCTCGAGACATGCACGCTGAGCTCAATAAGCAGGGGGAGTTGACCGCTGACTTGGTGATGCTGCTGAAGAAGAGCATTGCCTCGGAGAAGAAGGCGACCGGTGAAATCCTGCAACTTTAGGAGGACAAGGGGAAGCTCTGCCACGAGCTCGACCTGTTGAAGGAGAAGAACGCCGGCTGGAAGAAGCTGCATGAGAATAGTAGTTCCTCGATGAAGATGCTGCAGGCCCTCGTCATGGAACAGAAGGAGGAGTTGGCGAAGCTCCGCATCGAGCACCCGGCTGCTGTCAAAGTACGTAATGCGGCCGTGGAACAGATAATGAAGGCTCGCATCGAGAAATCCTGCATCATGGACAGAATGAAGAAGATGGTGGAGGAGACACGCAAGGAGATGGAGGTCGTGGAGGCTATGAAGAAGCAATTACGATTCCGTGGCGAATTAGATCATTTGGGGTGATAATCTTCCTTCTTCTTTTGCTCCTGTGTTTCATCTTTTGCTTCGGGTGTTTCGCTGCACGTGTCACGTTCTCTGCGAGGCATGAATAGAACAATGGTTTTTTTGAGGGAATGAATAGAACAATGCTAACAATGAGATGAATAGCAAATTAGATCATTTTTTTATCGCCATATGGCACTGGGCTGCCGTGTTTCGTGCTCCTCCGTCGTAGTACTACTCCAGTGGAAAACTTGAGTATACCGCATGGTTCTTTGCTCCTCCTCAGATCGTCAGTGCATTTATACGAGAAGTCAAATCACAAGGCCCTGCCTTCTAGCAGTAATGATCCGTCAAATCACAAAGGCCCTCGCCTCTCATGAAACCAACCAAGCTAGACTACCCCGCCCTCTAGCCTTTTAAAAAATGTATACTTTTGTACAGTAGTAGTATCGATGGATTGCGCCATGGAGCAAAACTTGAAATTAAAAAAAGGTGGTACATATAGAGAGCGCTCGTCGCCAAATTATGCATATAGTACTATTGAAAAGGCTAGTCACAATAATGATGTCCAGCACAACCCACCCCTCAAATAAAACTAAGCATCCTGGAATTCTTTGACAAAACTAAGCACCCTGAAATTCTTTGACAACTAAACTGCTGGCTATATGATGTTGGCTGATACGTCTCCAACGTATCTAAATTTTTTGATTGTTCCATGCTATTATATTACCCGTTTTGGATGTTTATGGGCTTTACTTTACACATTTATACCATTTTTGGGACTAACCTACTAACCGGAGGCCCAGCCCGTATTGCTGTTTTTTTGGCCTATTTCAGTGTTTCGAAGAAAAGGAATATCAAACGGAGTCCAAACGGATTGAAACCTTCGGGAGCGTGATTTTTGGAACGAACATGATCCAGAGGACTTGGAGTGCAAGTCAAGAAGCAGTCGAGGCGGCCACGAGGGTGGAGGGCGCGCCCACCCCTACAGCGCGCGCCCCCTATCTCGTGGGCCCCTTGGGCGGCCACCAACTTACTTCTTCCTCCTATATATACCCATGTACCCCGAGAACATCAAGAGAGCCAATGAAAAATTAGTCTCTCTCTTCTTGATTAACTTGCCACATCAGACTTTATGCCTATGTGGCAAGCTTAGCACCTGTAGGAGCAAGTAAGTACAATAGTGCGCTTTACATGGCTTTTTTGCATATGTGGAGGAAAGAGAGGCAAGGAAAAAGTGGAGAAGTGGGCTCTCATGCAAGAGCCAACCTCTACTACATGGTGGAGCATTGGGAGAGGCACATGTATGGAGGTGGTCAGGAATCGGGAGACTCACGCCGGTCGTAGCGCCGTAGTTAAAATGATAATGGCAAGTGAAATCACGGGGCTCCACCTGTCGAGCAGTAACTCGCTGTCAAATCACACAACCCTACGTTTGCAGCAGCCTACTCCCTCATCTTATCGCATCTCTTTCGAATCGACTAGGCGGAACTGCCCCGCCTACCACACAGGAAAAGCCTCGCCCTTGACTTTTAAATAGTACAATATACTAATTTTGTATCCATGGATTGCGCCATGGAGCAAAGCCTCTACAAAACGGCGGTACACTTGTACGGAGTATACAGCACGCCCATCGCGTTCGCGTCGCACCCCAGACGATCGTCGGTCTGGCGCGCTGCTCTTAGAATGGAACGTGCGTCATATTGCGTTTGCACACACATGTGGGACCGCAATTGAGAATCGACCATAGGCACACTCCCCGGCCCTGCAAGTCGAGTGACTTAATAGAAGAGAGAGACAAGCGATAGTACTAGAGAAGTGTTGTACTACGTTGGTTCCTGGATGATCCCTGCAAGACACGAAAGATCAGTTCGTCCATGCATGTGACCAGACTCGAGCAGACACACCTGGATTGGCTATCATCTACAAATTGTGCAGGTTGTGTTGTACAGGGCTGTAGTTCTAGTGAGAAATCTAAAAAAAAGGTTTCTTGTCATCTCGCAAAATTAGGTGTCATGTGCTTCAGATCACTTCAAGGGTTAAACAGCGACAACTGAGTTGGGCTAGTCATTGGGGGCACATGCACGAAGACTACCCGGCTTCCATCTAGGTCAAGCCGGCTATGTTAATTAGGACATCTATCGACGAACCCCTTTTCTACGAGTTTATCTTTAATTTGAGCGTTGATCCTCATCTAGTTTGTCCGTCGGGATTCATGTTGTCTCCTTTGGGCAGTGAGGTTATGATTTCTTGTCATGTGGCATTTTTTCGTGTTATTTTGTTATAATCTAGTGCTTCAGATCTAAATGGCGACAACTGCGCCTCCGGGCCATGTGACTTCTCGACAGTCATTGACGAGGTCAAGTCGGCTCTAGTAGACAAAAGAAAACTAGTACTCCACTATATAGGCAGGAGCCTCCGCGCTTGCTTGCTAGTGTTGCTCTCTTCACACTGTCTCGTCCTCTCCAGATCTAAACACGACAGCGGTGGCTACTCTCTCTCTCTGCTCACCGCTGGTCACAGATCCAGTCGGATCCTCTCCACTGGGAAAGGTGAGAAGGTGCAACGTTCACGCGGTCATCCTCGGCGACGGCTCTTACCCACTGCTGGCGTGTCTCGATCAGCCTGCCTTGCCGTTCTCTCCCAAGCACCGCTGGCGAGGGAGGGCCTCCGACCCCTTCTTCCTTGCTGCCGTAGTGTGGGCAGATCCGGCCTCCCGCCACCCACCTAGCGACATCCCGGTGACCATCAGGTATAACTTCCTTCGAAACCGGCCTTGCTCTACTTCTCGAGCTCCTGACATTGCTACATTTGTATTTTTTACTATTTCTCAGGCCCCCTCATAGATAGGACCGATCGGCTGTTCGAGAACCACCTATTTTTTATGGTTAAGAGGTAAAACTAGTTCATGCACTCGAATCTAGTACTACTTGGTTCAAACAAGGAAGAAAGGGGGTGAGGGGTGGGGGAGGATTTTTTACCTGAATCTAGGACTTGGTCGAAAGTGGAAATAACGGGGGCGAAAAGTAGCAAAGATTGGCTATCCAACTGGTCTCTAGGTCTAATAGGGAAATAAAGGAAACATAGTACAAACTCAATATAAAACCGATCTATTGGTTGAAAAAGGAAAGAAAGTGGGGACTGGGGGACAAGTCAACAGAGAAAGTCCAGCACTAGATTTGCTAGCCTCACACGGTATAAGGTGGCTATACCGAACAAAAATGGGACCAACCCAGATATCCTATTCTGATGTTTGTTGCCCCGAGCCACTCTTATGTAATGCCACTGGTACAATGTAGCAGTCACACTGTTCAAAGTAAGGACACGTTAAACCAATGTTGTTTTCAATGTAATGCCTCCAGTAATATGAATCAATGGCACTTTTTTACATGTCCTGCTAAATTTCCCATTAAGATAAGTTGGTTCTTTTCATTAGAAATGAAACTGTCCTGGTCTGCCTACTCTCCCGTGCCCAAAGTAATGTTGTATTTAAGGGTTGTCATAGTGAACCCAAATGCCCACACTAATATCTAGCAATGCCACTACTTTAGAAATTGCTACTGTCCTTGTAGGATTGCCATTCAGATAAGGAACATGCTTCTTTTCATTTGATGCATGTTTCATCACTTGTTATACACCCTCCTTTCCACCTTTTTTGTGCAAACAGAGATATACATTTCACGCTCGATCTTAGTTGAACTGCACAAATGATATCCAAATTATAGTTGAACATTCCAGGAGCTTCGCAAGCAACCTTGATGTTGCTCAATTTTATTGCAACTAATGAAGAAGAAGCTCTGTGGGTTTCATTTTCTGATGGAAATGGAACCGCGGCTGGAGCCCTTTTCTTAAATTTTTTTTGAAGAAGCTGCTAGCTCATGGGACATTGCTTCATTTTAGGTGAACTGCACCAAAAGGTCCCATCAATTGAATCATCCATGTTGGTGACTGAAAGAGCCAGCTTCAGCATCCCAGTCTAAGCACCCCCGGCCTCCATCCTTGCGACACACGGTACACCTCGTTTGCCACCTGCTCGACCCTAGTGTCACTGATAAAATGAAGTAATAATACAGTTAAAATAGAGCGAGTGTCCTCTCTATCATTTCATTTCCAATGTAGATAAAGAAAGTGCTTCTCTTTGTTAATGTATGTTTCATCAACTAGTCCCATTTTTAACATTTAAGTGTTTCTGCAAACTGGGGTGCTTAATTCTAGTTGATGTGTACAAAAATAGAGATTTGAATGTCTCAAGGCACCTCCTTGTAATACCGCTGTACATTGATGTTCATCACTGGCAAAAGGTGTATCTGGGAGACATGGGACGATTTCCAGTATGAGGCGTACCGTATGAGGCGTCGCAGGGCCCATCTCGCCCTCGCAGCATGGCATACTATGATACTATCGCAATATTTTCTTCTATTTATTTTGTGTGTTTCATCAACTAGTGCCACTATAATGTAATCACGCTTTTTCATTATCTGTGCAAACAGGGTTATTCAGCTGCATTTTGGTGGAACTGCACAAATGTACGTATGGAACCGGCATATATGTAGAGTGCGAGGTGTGCCAAGTAAAAATTGCCGACACCAACCATGCTGCATGCACTCATTAGCGTCCACCATCACCAGTGGGATGTGTGGCGCTCTTTGTGGACGGATCTTTCTCGGCAACAAATCCTCTAACCAAGTACTAGTATCTTATATTGGCAGTTTTCTAAGGAGTACTCTTTTCTGAAAGAAGCACCAATCTATTTTTCTTTATTTGTACACTATGTCACAACTTTGACCCAAAGGTCCAAAGCTATTTTAGGGTGTTTGGCGTAGTACTCGGAGATTAATTGTAAGCATGATTTTCATTAGCTGTCACACTGATTGTAAGCATGAGCGGGTGGAAGATTAGGTTAGTGCGAAGCTTACCTTAAACCCTACCGCCTCCGTTGAAATGAGGCGAGCGTCGAGGGAACCGTGGAGAATGGGGAGGAAGCGACATCGCGCCATCCGGCCTCCTCTTGTAGTGGGAGAATGAATACTCCCATGGCTCCGGCTGGCTCTACACCCTCACGAACGACACACCATTCTCGATTGATTCGTTATCCTCTGGGTGCTCGACCTTCGACCTGTACGCCCACCACCTCCGCCTGACTGTCGCCTCGAGCGAATCTATCTGCTCCATCGCCCAGAGGAGATACTCGAGGAACTCGGAGGACTGCGGCGTGACTGCCACCGAGGAGTACATGTACATCGCCGCCCTCATCGCCGCCATCTCGCTCTTTCGTATACATTGCCACATGGCCCGCACCATCCTAGAAATCTCCCACTCATTGTCAAACCAAGTAAGGATCTCCTTCAACCTGGCTAACTTTGCCTGGTTACCGCCAGCGATCTGCCTGATTCACTGCTGCATCCTCTCCATAAATGTCCTTCTAAGTGGTCCGGTGCTAGCTTTGGAAGATGGGAGGAGAGACGATGGTCTTGCAATAGAGAAGAGGGAGAGGCAAGACGGTAGTTTTGGAATGGAGATGATGGAGAGGAGAGGAGGTGGTTTTGCAATGGAGAAGATCAGAAGAGGGAGAGGCGAGATGGTGGTTTTGGAATGGAGATGATGGAGAGGAGAGGAGGTGGTTTTGCAATGGAGAAGAGGGAGAGGAGCGTGCGGCAGCGATTTAGGATTGGACGAGAGGGCTGGCGCGCTGTGATTGGATCAAAATCAACATCAGTTTACCCTTCAATTAAGAAAGCGACTCCACATTAACTAGTCTCCCTTTTATTCTGGGTCATAATTAACCATGATTTTCACACATAAAATATATGTTATACATTGCAAAAATAATATAATTTGAAAGTACATTTAGATACAAACCAAATGATACAAGTTTTGGTGACATGCATTCACATTTTGCTTGTCAAATACAGTACGTGGTCAAACTTTGACCCAAAATACGCAAAACAACAAAAAAAATACTTCCATGATCAGCGCTGCTCTTCCACTCTTCTCCTCTTAAACCACCGCCGCTCCTCTCCTGTTCCAATCTAAATCCAGCGCCGCTCCTCTCCTCTTCCATTTCAAAACCACCGCCCCTCCTCTCCCGTTCCAGTCCAAAACCAGCGTCAATCCTCTCCTGTTCTAATCCAAAACCAGCGCTGCTTATCTCCTCTTCCATTCAAAAACCACCGTCGGCGAGTGAAGGTGTTGTGGAGAAGTAGATCGATGGAGGAGTACAACCGATACGCGAGGATCGCAGACGGTGACCCTATAAAGCTAGCTAGGATGTTGGAGATACAGTCTTGGTTTGACAACAAGGACCAACTAGCGGAGACGGCGACATCCATGGCCAAATATCTGCAACAGAGCAAAAAGGCGGCGATACTCCCGGAGGGAGTCGCGCGGGAGTACATAGAGCTGCTCCTCTGGGCCATGGAGCAAACAGATTCACCGAATCCGATCGTGAGGGAGCGGTGGTGGGAGTATCGATCCCAGATGGAGCATCCACTAGAGATTGAAGGGTCGAGCATCTACAGGGTGCCGTTTGTGAGAGTGTCCTGCCAGAGCGAGCCGGTGGAGTTTTCGTCGACCGAACCCAACTGCAAGAGGAGAAAAGCAGTTGGCCTGACGACGCTTTCCCGCCATCCTCTCCCTCGCCATTCACATCGTCTCACGGGGCGGCTGTCTGCTGCCAAGGAATAGGAGGGGACTGCCCCCCAACCCAATAGTCGGGAAGGTTGTGAATTGTCAGGAAGAGCTTAGGGTTGTCAGTATTTGCAGGTTGTGAATTGTGTTTTCTGTTGTGTATTTTGAGAGTACTTTTAGATATGAATGTCTTTTTAATTTTAGATTTGCAGTATTGAGCATATGAAGTATTTTATGAATTCTAGAGATCTATTTTTAGCACTTAATAAAAGTGCAGACAATGTGATTCTCAGAGAAGAAACTGCAAGTTTCAATTTTAGATAAGAAACTGCAAGTTCAGTTTCAGATAAGAAACTGCAACTTTCAGAGGCAGAGCATTTATATTAACACGGCCTTTTCAAACAGGGTTAACATCATGTTGGAAGTTTTATTCATGGTCGAAAATGGAACTACCAGCCAGTTAACATCATGCTGATCAACATTCATGCATAGCACATCTTCATATGATGCACAGTCAAAATGCCCACACAATGTCGAGTGTGCGAAACACAGAGAAAACGAGGGACGATGTTTTGGCAAGTGTTGGACGTGGTGTGCGTAGATGACAATGGGGACCCACATGCCAATAAAGGCAGAGGCAAAAATTTTGGAGATATTCTCCCTGCACAGGTGGAATCGAACCCGGGCGGAACAGCTGTCGGGTAATGTCACTTGGCCACTAGGCTAGTTCAGTAGTTTCGTTAATAATAAGGCACTTCCTCAGGTGGTCGGATCCCCTCCTGCGCCTTTGTGCACTCGCCGCGACGTCCCTGTCTGCCGTTGTGAACATGCTGAACAAACGAGAGGAATCTAGAGAGGACTGTACATTGAGAGGCGGACAGTCGGGACCCACCAGGTTATGGCCGTACGCAAGCAAGTGCCTCATCGAAAAAATACTTCCTCCTAATGCTATAATGACATTGGGGCCCACGGGTTTGTTAACATAGTTACATTTTAGGTGCTTAAACGTAGTTACTATAGGAGATAAATTCACAACGAAGCCGGGGAGCTGGCAGGTATCATTTATTATCACTGGGGTAGCAAGTATCAGCTGGGTTTTGGGCTGCCTCGTCTAGGCTTTCATTTTTAACATGTGCAGCCCACGACCTTGGATGGGAGGTCCATAGGCCTGTTTGTATTTTCTTGAGGATCGTCATGTATCTACCGGCCTATGGACTTCCAATCCAAGGTTTTATTTTTCCTGAAACATCGGCAACCCAATTTATGTATTTTTTTGAAGAAAACGCACAGGTCTGTTCTATTTTTCTTTATAAGAATTGGAACACCAGGTCCAACTTATGTTTTCCTTCTAACTATATTATATATATTTAAATTATTTTATATGTTATTATATATTGTTTTTATTGTCATCATATATTTAATAGATACTTACATATGCAAGAAAACAATATCCCACATCTTATTAACTTATAAAAATAATTTGTTAACAATAAAATCCTGGATTATTTTGGCACGAAAATCCTAGTGATTGTGTACAAAAGCTTGGTAAGATTTAAGGACGAACGTAATAATATCACTTATTATTTAAATATATTTATAACAAAATGCTCAGCACCTTTTTATTTTTGATAACATTGCTGGCCCAACCCAACATTATAATTAGAATCAGCCCAGCAAAATCGTGTATTTAAAGAAATTGCAAATGGCCTGTAATTTTTTAGGAAATAAAATAAATGGGCCGCATGGACGATACATTATTTGTTCACCCAACCCAGCTAATGGACTGTAATTCAAAAAAAAGATCAAATTGACTGTAAATTCTACCGCGCAAAAAAAAAGACTGTAAATTCTAAAAAATGGGTTGAATACGTGCCACATTATTGGAGGCTGAAATATGGGCCAATAGGTCGAAGCCAACGCAAGTTGTTGTCAATTTAGTCAACAAATGATTCTGACATGTTAGTCGTTGGATTTACATCCAACGACCGGCATCCATCTTCAATCTCTCGTCTTCTTCCTCTAACGCCGCCGGGACCACCTCCAGCCTCCTGCTGCTAGCAGCTCTGCTTAGCACGCTTTGCTATGAAGCGCTGCCTCACCGTTGGCCAAGCCATCCCTCCAGCCCTCCACACCTCCTATTCTTCTCCACTGACTGCCGAACCACAGCGCACTAGAACCAGTTAACCCTTGTACACCTCTTTGTTCGCGACTCTACTCCCGCGTCTTCCCATCTCCGGCTCGTTGCTGTCCGGGCCTCGCCGTCGTCCACCACCTTGGATGTGCTTGGCGCGGTGTGGTCAACATGGCCAATGAACGACACCATCAGAAGTAGACTGTGCGTGGAGAGGCTAACAGCTGGGTCCATGGCCGCACACAAGGAAATGCCTTCTTATTACGCGCAAAATAATGATTCCTCCACCTGATATCTGGGACCCATCGGAAGGGCCTATGTATTTCATGAAAAAAACGTGCCCCCCCACTGACAGGTCGGAGCCACCAGCTATCTTCGCACGCAAGGAGGTGCCTCCTTATTACGCACAAAAAAATGAATACTCCCCCTGCGAGCTGGAACCGAGCATAGTGGAAGGCTGACTTGTGGGCCTACCAAGTTGACAGGGACAGAGGGCTTTGTCAACTTAGTCAATATGAACGATTCTAGCTCCTGTTACCGTACGATGTTCATCCAACGGCCGTAGTGCTTCTTCAACCTCTGGTCTTTTTGCCCCAGCCGCCCAAACTAGTGCCGGTCATGCCGCATGCTCCTGCCTCTCGTGGCCAGCTGTGATGCCGCGGAGGCCTCACCGCCCCCTACTACTCCCACCGCTAGCCAGGTCATCCCTCTACTCACCCACACCCCTGTTATTCTGCGGCGACGGCAGCCTCACACCGAAGTCGAACCAGTAAACCCTCGTACTCCTCTTCACGCGGGCTTCGACTGCCGCGTATTCCCCGGCTCCGTGTCGTCCCCTTCCTAGGCCTCGCTGTCGTCCACCGCCCTGGTGCTCTCCGCGCGGCGTGGTCAACGTGGTCAAGGAATGACTTCCATCGGAGTACTATACGTGGAGAGGCTGGCAGCTGGGTCCATGGCAGCCGCAAGGAAGTGCCTCCTTATTATGCGCAAAATAATTATTCCTCCACCTGACAGCGGGGACCCACCGGACGAGCCACCGTATTTCACAAAAAAAAACGTTTCCCCCCT
This sequence comes from Triticum dicoccoides, assembly GCF_002162155.2. NCBI lineage: Eukaryota > Viridiplantae > Streptophyta > Magnoliopsida > Poales > Poaceae > Triticum > Triticum dicoccoides. Next base: position 192,280,475 of record NC_041387.1, on the reverse strand, counting down.
GACTGCTGGGACCCACCAGCTACATCTTCGCATGCAAGGAAGTGCGTCCGGTCAAAAAAATAACGATTCGCCCCCTGACTGTTGGGACCCACCAGCTACATCTTTGCACGCAAGGAAGTGCGTCCGGGCAAAAAAAATGATTCGCCCCCTCACTGATGGGACCCATGTAATGCCCTGGATTCGATGCGCCAGGTGTCTGCCAGTTATTCGCCGTCGTTGGCATGTCAGCTGCTTGCGTGTTGCATTTTGCCATGTCATCATCTGCATTTCATCTACATGTTTTTCAAAACATGCATCCGTTCGGGTCCTCCCGGTTCTCTCCGTTGTCCGTTCAGAGTCCGGACCTCTCGCGTGCGCCCGTCGCCCCTCTCAGACCTTGTTTTCATGAGCGGGTGTTGAACGTTCTCGCAATGGCCCGAGGTTTGCCAAGCGGCCTTGGTATACCACCGGTAGACCGCCTGTCAAGTTTCGTGCCATTTGGAGGTCGTCTAATACTCCAACGGTTAACCGCGTAGCCCGAAACCCCCCTTTCTCTTTGCAGACCAACACCTCTTCCCACAGCCCACCAAACCCATCTAACTCCCCTCCATGCTCTCGGTCGTTCGACCACGATCGTGTGGGCGAAAACCGCTCGTCACTTGGACTCTCCTAGCTCCCAGAAACTATAAATATGCCCTCCCCGTCCAAATTCGCGGATGAATCCTCCCGGAACCCTAGCCTCCTCCTTCCTCCGCGCCCGGACACGTCCACCCCGACCGGACATGTCCGCCCCGCGTCCCCCGCCCAATCCGCTGTCGCCATGTGTCGCCACCGCCGCCACCCGTTCCGCCGCGGCCCACCAGGCCCGTCGCGGACCCGCGGGGCCCGTCCGCCTCCATCCGCTGGCCCGCGCCGGCGTGCCGCCGCGCCGCCCGGCCCCGCTTCACGCCACCGGCCGGAACCTCACCGCCGTCCTTCGCCCAGCCGCGCCGGCCTGCTCCCCACCGCCGTCCGGCGCCTCTGCGCCTCCCGAGCCGCGGCCCCGCGCCGTCCTTCTCTGCCTCGCCGCCTCTCCTCAGCCGGCCGCCGCCCCGTCCCATTCCTTGCCGGCCGCCGCCCCGCCCGCGGTTCCAGCCCCCGGTGCCCCGCCCGTCGCCGCCGGCTCCGTCTCCAGCCAGATCTGGGCCGTCGCCGCCCGGATCCGGCACCGCCGCCCCGTCTCCGGCCTCCCTCGACCGCTCCGGCCGCCGCGCCGCCCCGTCTCCGGCGAGCATCTCCAGCCGCGCCTCGGTTTCCATGCAAACCTAGATCTGATCCGGAGGTGATTATTCTGCTAAGTCCCCGAAGTTTTTGACATTAACATGCCATGTTCACCGCATCATATCTCGGCATCTGTAGCTTCATTTTCTGCGTGTAATATGTCAAATTGTTCGCCTCAACGAGTACTTCATTTCATTCCATTGCATCATGTTCATTTGAGCTCAACTTGATGCCTGAATCATCGTTGCAAGTGTGCTCCATAATGTTAGTTCCTGTTTCTTGACAGAACTTGCTCTTTTGTCATTTTTGCCATGTTTGATGTGTGCATCTTATGAGGTTGAAGTCTACATGTGTTTTGAACTATGCCATGTTTTCCTTACAGAGGTGCTTACCATGTATTTTTGTGATCAATGTGGTGACTAGCACAAGCATGCAAGCTAGGCTTCGTGATGTTGCTGATTTTAGTCCCTGTTCTGCTGTTATTATGATGCCATGTAAACTTGATGCTACAGAGAGATCCATGCATATTTTCAGATATTTCAGTAAGGATGTTTTGAACATATGGTTTTTCTCTATCCATTAATGCCCTTGGTTGCAATTATGGAGTAGTCTAGCATGTCATTTTCGTGCTCTACTTTAGCTCCAAAATGTTTCCTGGTAGATTGTTTACATGTTATTCAATTTCGTCAAGGTTGTTGTAGTTGATCCTTGCATGCTATGAACTTGTTCTTGCTTTAGTTTGTTTCATAAACATGTATTCTTGATGATGCTATGCTTATCTTGTCATGCAATGACTTGTGGTGAGTGAATCGAGCTTGTTAAGTAGTGTACTTGCTATTACTGTTTTGCTAGGCTGAATCTGTTATTTTGTGATGCTATGTAAACCTGCTGCTACAAGTCATTCTATGCATAATCTGGAGATGTTCACTAAGGGTGTTTTGTTCTACATGTCATGCTCTATCCATCCATGCCCCTGGTTGCATTTATAGCCTGCCGTAGCGTGTTGTAATCTTGGTCCAAAGTTGCTATATAATGTTGTTGTCAGCCTGTTAACATTAAGTTCAGTTGTTGCCATGATTGTTGTTAGTGATCCATGTACCCTATGAACTTGCTCTTGTCATGCTTAGCTTCATAATCATGTCTTATTACTGTTGGGTGCCTTGCCATGCCATGTATTGCTCTGTGGTGAGTGGTACAAGCTCAGCTACATGCCTACTTATCGTTGTTCCTGCCTGTTTAAATCTGTAATATAACTTGCCATGTTTACATGGGTGCCATCATATTTTCTGTTCCTTTTCGACTCATGGTCAGTAAGGGACTTTTGTTCTATGCAATTAGTAGATTCATGCCATGCCTTTGTTTACCATGTTAAATTCCTGTAACATGTTGTTTTATAGCTCTAAACATTGCAACCTGATGTTAATTTCTGCAAAGTCTGAACTGTTATTATTTGCAATCTTGCCATGTGTGTTTGAGCATGTTCTGGTGATTTATGGAGATAGCTCAGTGTTCATGTTTTGTTATGCTTTACCTGTACATCATGCCCATGTCTTTTGTTTTCATGTTGAGATGCTGTAGCTTATTGTTTTGATGCTTGCTAGATGCCTAGTTGCTGTTTTGGACAGATTGTTGCTATATCATGTTTAGTGTGTGTGTGTTGCACCGTTGCTCCGTTTTGAGTGTGCTCTATATGAAACTTGCTTAGAATTGCATGTAGCTTCATATTATCATGTTGCATCCTTGTTTTGGTGTGTTTTCTTGATGTTTGAATGCATTTTGCATCTATGCCATGTTTGACTTGTTTTGCCCACATCTTCTAGGCCGTAGCTCCAAATCTAATGAACTTTATATGTAACTTGACTAGAATCTCGTGTAGATCATCTTGGTGCATCTTAACTTGATGTTTAACAACTTGAACATAAGTTTTATTCAGATCTGGACCAACTTCGAAATATGCATATGAGGACTTACCGGAATTGTTATATGTTGTTCCCGGCCTCATTTAAACTTGCCTTGATGTGTTGCTCTTGTTTGCATCATCTCTTGCCATGAGTAGCCTCATCTAGTTTTGTCATGCATCATGCTTGTTGTGCATCATGTCATGGTCATGAGTGGTGTGTTTACCATGTGGTGTGCTTCTTCTCGATAGTTCCCGTATCGTTGCGATCGTGAGGATTCGTTCGTCTACGCTTTCTTCGGCTTCATCCGTTCGTCTTCTTCATGGACTCGTTCTTCTTCCTAGCGGGATTTCAGGCAAGATGACCGCTACCCTGGATCTCACTACTATCATTGCTATGCTAGTTGCTTCGTTCTATCGCTTTGCTGCGCTACCTATCACCTGTTTATCAAGCCTCCCCAAATTTCCATGAACCTCTAACCTTTGACACCCTTCCTAGCAAACCATTGCCTGGCTATGTTACCGCTTTGCTCATCCCCTCCTATAGCGTTGTTAGTTGCAGGTGAAGTTGAAGATTACTCCATGGTGGACAGGATTTTGTTGGGATATCACAATATCTCCTATATTATTAATGCATCTATATACTTGGTAAAGGGTGGAAGACTCGGCCTTTTGCTTGGTGTTTTGTTCCACTCTTGCCGCCCTAGTTTCCGTCATACCGGTGTTATGTTCCCAAATTTTGCGTTCCTTACGCGGTTGGGTGATTTATGGGACCCCCTTGACAGTTCGCTTTGAATAAAACTCCTCAAGCAAGGCCCAACCTTGGTTTTACCATTTGCCTCACCACCACCTATACCTTTCCCTTGGGTTGGCCAACCTGAGGGTCATCTTTATTTTAGCCCCCCCGGGCCAGTGCTTGTCTAAGTGTTGGTCCGAACTGAGCTGCCTGCGGGGCCACCTCGGGGCAACTTGAGGGTTGGTTTTACTCGTAGCTAGACTATTCCGGTGTTGCCCTGAGAACGAGATATGTGCAGCTCCTATCGGGATTTGTCGGCGCATCGGGCGGCTTTGCTGGTCTTGTTTTACCATTGTCGAAATGTCTTGTAAACCGGGATTCTGAGTCTGATCGGGTCTTCCTAGGAGAAGGTATATCCTTCGTTGATCGCGAGAGCTTATCATGGGCTAAGTTGGGACACCCCTGCAGGGTATAATCTTTCGAAAGCCGTGGCTGCGGTTATAGGCAGATGGGAATTTGTTAATGTCCGGTTGTAGATAACTTGACACCAGATACGAATTAAAACGCATCAACCGCGTGTGTAGCCGTGATGGTCTCTTCTCGGCGGAGTCCGGGAAGTGAACACGGTCTTTGGGTTATGTTTGACGTAAGTAGGAGTTCAGGATCACTTCTTGATCATTGCTAGCTTCGCGACCGTTCCTTTTTCTCTCTTCTCGCTCTTACTTTCGTATGTTAGCCACCATATATGCTTAGTCGCTGCTGCAACCTCACCACTTTACCCCTTCCTTTCCCTTTAAGCTTTGCTAGTCTGGATACCCATGGTAATGGGATTGCTGAGTCCTCGTGGCTCACAGATTACTACAACAACAGTTGCAGGTACAGGTTGTGTGACGATCATGACGCGAGAGCGATGCTTGCTTGCGCTGAGTTCTTCTTCTGCTTCTTCTTCGATCAGGGGATAGGTTCCAGGTCAGCAGCCTGGGTCTAGCAGGGTGGATGTCGTTTGAGTTTCTGTTTGTGTTTCATCCATAGTCGGATGGTGCTCTTATGTATTGTGATGTTGTATTCGAGTGGCATTGTATGCCTTATGTATGTATCCCCATCTATTATGTAATGTTGATGTAATGATATCCACCTTGCAAAAGCGTTTCAATATGCGGTTCTATCCTTGGTGGGACCTTCGAGTCTCTTTAGGATAGTATCGCATATTGGGCGTGACAAGTTGGTATCAGAGGCACGACCGACCCTAGGAGCCCCCTTGATTGATCGTGTAGTCTGGCCGTTGTTGAGTCTAGAAGAAAACTGATTTCGTAGTCTAGTTATATCGGAGTATAGGAATTCTTTTTACTCCCCAGCCCCTTCGTCGCTCTGGTAAGGAATCTTGACGTAGGTGTTTTGAATTACTTCTCTTCCCCTTCAAATTTTTCTTTAGGATCACATAGTTGGTTTTCCGATCGTTGGTTCTCAGCTCTTTGCATCCGGTGCATTTCTCGTCAAGTTGACGCGAGCCTCTTTATCTTTGAGTTCAATCCTCAGTTGTCTTCTTTTCCCACCCGCCCACCCCTTCTTCTTCTCGAAACCAGAGTCCGTAATCGAGTATCCATCCTACTCGTGTGAAGTCTTTGCTTTCTTTCCTCAATGATTTCAACCGGTGTCTTCTCTTCAAGATATTCGTCGATTTCCCCTTCCAAGTTGTCTTTGTTTTCCCGCCCTCCCATCCTTTCTCTTCCCGGAGTCTGAGTCTCTCTCGACAATCTATTTCATTCGTGCGAAACCCTTTAGTCTTTCGTCAATTGTTTCAACCGGTGAATTCTCGTCTCGTTCGTCATTCTTCATCCCTTTCTTTTTCCAGTGCACTCAATTCAAGTTTTTTTTTCGGGTTGATCACATTCTTTTCCTCGGCTCAAGTGTTCTCCTTGTTCGTTCGCCTCTCGCCAGTTTATCCTTCCGGAGTGTTCAAGACATCTCAGGAGATTCATCTGTGTTCTAATTAATTCGAGGTTGTCACCTCATTCAAATATCGCAATTGTTCCGCTGCATCATCTATCCCTTCAACAATCCTTTCCGATGGTGTTATCTTTTCAATGGGCCCTAACCCAGAGGTCTTTTTCCAGGATCTTACCTGACTCTTCTAATTTCCCCGGAGTTATTCTAAATTCTTTTCAAGTGTGACGTAAGAATGAATTTCATTAGTCAGACGCCTTTCCAAGATCATTTTCAAATTCTTTTCATTGTTGGCCCAACCTCCTTGCTTTCCATTCTCCCGGAGTATGTCAGTAATTTTGGTGGTGTTTCCCGTCATCATTTGAAGATCGAAGAAGAGTTTTTCCCCTAAACCTTGTCCGTCCTCTCGAAGATTCGTGGTTCTAGCTTCATGTCATCCTCTCGAATTATTCCATTTGTCAGATATTCCTTTTCTCACCCATCCGGAGTATTTCAGGAGTGGATTTCTTTTTCTTTTCACCGGAGGCCATCGTTGCAGAAGAATTCTTTGTCCCCACATTTTGGCTATCGTTCTCTATTCATCTCGGTGCGTCGTTCAAGAGTTCCTTAATCAGCTTATGATCTCCTTGTTCTTTTGCATCTGAATCCCTTGTAGCTTAATTGTTCTTCTAATTCTTCCCGGTGATTCAGTCTCTTTCATCAGTCATTTTCGAATTCTTACAGTGGTTCGTCCAAGATTCTTTTTCTTTGATTATCATTTTAATTCATTCGTTCTTTTCAATCCTACCGGTGGTTCATGAAGACCTTCTCAAGTTTGTGATATGTCACTTCTCAATCCTTTTTCAATAAGAATAAGTAGTATGCAAAATCCATTACTTGTCATCAATTTTAATTTGATGAAGGATAAGTATACAATAAATCTTATTCTTATTTCCTCAAAGTGATTAATTCCTTCCTTCAGAGTTTGTTCTTGATGAATAAATTCTAGTTCCAAGTGTTTTCATCTTTTCTTTTCCGGAGTTCAAATTTTCCTCGGCCTTTTCGTCGGAACCTCCATCTAAATCATCGCAAGGCTCATCTTATTCTTTCATCCTTCATTCCATCTCATCATCCTTTTGTCACCGGAGTTCTTCATGGTGGTTCTTCATGATTTAATCTTTTCTTCAAGTGTTCATCAAGATTCTTGTCGGTGGAGTTCAAGTATCTTTTCTTCTCATCTCGAAGTGCAATTAAGTCTCCGTATTCTTTTGAAGTGGAGTTTTGCATTTCTTCGTTCTTCTAAGCTATCCAATCATTTCCATTTGTGGTCGGTTATCACCTCATAATTTTGAGATGTTTTCCATAAGTCTTGTTGATTTTCTCAACAACTCCGTTCATTCCTTCCTTCTAAGTTCTTTTCATTCCACTACTTCAATTTTTCTGGAGGCTTTGCATTGTTCATCTCGTCAAGTGTCATTCCATCCTCTCAAGTTCATGTGCTATTCTTTCCATGTTCAATCAGAGTTCTGCCTAAATCCTTTCAGTCTTATTCGTTTCTTATCTCGTTCTAACCGGAGTGGTTTCATAGTCTATCTGATTCCATGAGCTTTCGATCCTCGTCATTCTCGTCATTCCTCTCTTCTTCTCGAGTGCTCTCGATTCGTTGCTTCTTCTCTTGCGTTCTTGTTTCACCAAATCCCTTTTCTCTCCCATCTCGGTCCTAAGATCTCGGGACGAGGTCTCTTGTTAGTGGAGGAGTGTTGTAACGCCCCGGATTCGATGCGCCAGGTGTGTGCCAGTTATTCGCCGTCGTTGGCATGTCAGCTGCTTGCGTGTTGCATTTTGCCATGTCATCATCTGCATTTCATCTGCATGTTTTTCAAAACTTGCATCCGTTCGGGTCTTCCCAGTTCTATCTGTTGTCCGCTCGGAGTCCGGACCTCTCGTGTGCGCCCGTCGCCCCTCTCAGACCTTTTTTTCATGAGCGGGTGTTGAACGTTCTCGGAATGGCCCGAGGTTTGCCAAGCGGCCTTGGTATACCACCGGTAGACCGCCTGTCAAGTTTCATGCCATTTGGAGGTCGTTTGATACTCCAATGGTTAACCGCATAGCCCGAAACCCCCCTTTCTCTTTGCAGCCCAACACCTCTTCCCACAGCCCACAAAACCCATCTAACTGCCCTCCATGCTCTCGGTCGTTCGATCACGATCGTGTGGACGAAAACCGCTCCTCATTTGGACTCTCCAAGCTCCCAGAAACTATAAATATGCCCTCCCCGTCCAAATTCGCGGATGAATCCTCCCGGAACCCTAGCCTCCTTCTTCCTCCGCGCCCAGACACGTCCGCCCCGACCGGACATGGCCACCCCGCGTCCCCCGCCCAATCCAGTGTCGCCATGTGTCGCCTCCGCTGCCACCCGTTCCGCCACGGCCCGCCAGGCCCGTCACGGACCCACGGGGCCCGTCCGCCTCCGTCCGCTGGCCCGCGCCAGCGTGCCGCTGCGCCGCCCGGCCCCGCTTCGCGTCGCCGGTCGGAACCTCGTCGCCGTCCTTCGCCCAGCCGCGCCGTTGTTCCCCTGCCGCGCCGGCCT
>NC_041387.1:192264728-192271813 GCF_002162155.2 Triticum dicoccoides | reverse complement strand
CCGCCGCCCCGCCCGCGGTTCCAGCCCCGGGTCCCCCGCCGTCGCCGCCGGCTCTGTCTCCGGCCAGATCCGGGCCGGTGCCGCCCGGATCCGGCACCGCCGCCCCGTCTCCGGCCACCCTCGACCGCTCCGGCCGCCGCGCCGCCCTGTCTTCGGCGAGCATCTCCAGCCACGCCTCGGTTTCTGTGCAAACCTAGATCTGATCCGGAGGTGATTATTCTGCCAAGTCCCCGAAGTTTTTGACATTATCATGCCATGTTCATCGCATCATATCTCGGCATCCGTAGCTCCATTTTGTGCGTGTAATATGTAGAATTGTTCGTCTCAACGAGTACTTCATATCATTCCATTGCATGATGTTCATTTGAGCTCAACTTGATGCCTGAATCATCGTTGCAAGAGAGCTTCATAATGTTAGTTCCTGTTTCTTGACAGAACTTGCTCTTTTGTCATTTTTGCCATGTTTGATGTGTGCATCTTATGAGGTTGATGTCTACATGTGTTTTGAACTATGCCATGTCTTCTTTACAGAGGTGCTTACCATGTATTTTTGTGATCAATGTGGTGACTAGCACAAGCATGCAAACTAGGCTTCATGATGTTGCTGATTTTAGTCCCTCTTCTTCTGTTATTTTGATGCCATGTAAACTTGATGCTACAGAGAGATCCATGCATATTTTGAGATACTTCAGTAAGGATGTTTTCAACATATGGTTTTTCTATATCCATTAATGCCCCTGGTTGCAATTATGGAGTAGTCTAGCATGTCATTTTCGTGCTCTACTTTTGCTCCAAAATGTTTCCTGGCAGATTGTTTACATGTTATTCAATTTCGCCAAGGTTGTTGTAGGTGATCCTTGCATGCTATGAACTTGTTCTTGCCTTGGTTTGCTTCATAAACTTGTATTCTTGCTGATTCTATGCTTATCTTGTCATGCAATGACTTGTGGTGAGTGAATCGAGCTTTTTAAGTAGTGAACTTGCTGTTACTGTTTTGCTAGGCTGAATCTGTTATTTCGTGATGCTATGTAAACCTGCTGCTACAAGTCATTCTATGCATAATCTGGAGATGTTCACTAAGGGTGTTTTGTTCTACATGTCATGCTCTATCCATCCATGCCCCTGGTTGCATTTATAGCCTGTTGTAGCTTGTTGTAATCTTGCTCCAAAGTTGCTATATAATGTTGTTGTCAGCCTGTTAACATTAAGTTCAGTTGTTGCCATGATTGTTGATAGTGATCCATGTACCCTATGAACTTGCTCTTGCCATGCTTAGCTTCATAATCATGTCTTCTTACTGTTGGGTGCCTTGCCATGCCATGTATTGCTCTATGGTGAGTGGTAGAAGCTCATCTACATGCCTACTTATCGTTGTTCCTGCCATGTTTAAATCTGTAATATAACTTGCCATGTTTACATGGGTGTCATCATATTTTCTGTTCTTTTTTGACTCATGGTCAGTAAGGGACTTTTGTTCTATGCAATTAGTAGATTCATGCCATGCCTTTGTTTACCATGTTAAGTTCCTGTAACATGTTGTTTGATAGCTCTAAACATTGCAACCTGATGTTAATTTCTGCAAAGTCTGAACTATTATTATTTGCAATCTTGCCATGTGTGTTTGAGCATGTTCTGGTTATATCTGGAGATAGCTCAGTGTTCATGTTTTGTTATGCTTTACCTGTACATCATGCCCATGTCTTTTGTTTTCATGTTGAGATGCTGTAGCTTATTGTTTTGATGCTTGCAAGATGCCTAGTTGCTTTTTGGACAGATTGTTGCTATATCATGTTTAGTGTGTGTGTTGCACCGTTGCTCCGTTTTGAGTGTGCTCTATATGAAACTTGATTAGATTTGCATGTAGCTTCATATTATCATGATGCATCCTTGTTTTGGTGTGTTTTCTTGATGTTTGAATGCATTTTGCATCTATGCCATGTTTGACTTGTTTTGCTCACATCTTCTAGGCCGTAGCTCCAAATCTAATGAACTTTATATGTAACTTGACTAGAATCTCGTGTAGATCATCTTGGTGCATCTTAACTTGATGTTTAAAAACTTGAACATAAGTTTTATTCAGATCTGGACCAACTTTGAAATATGTATATGAGGACTTACCGGAATTGTTATATGTTGTTCCCGGCCTCATTTAAACTTGCCTTGATGTGTTGCTCTTGTTTGCATCATCTCTTGCCATGAGTAGCCTCATCTAGTTTTGTCATGCATCATGCTTGTTGTGCATCATGTCATGTTCATGAGTGGTGTGTTTACCATGTGGTGTGCTTCTTCTCGATAGTTCCCGTATCGTTGCGATCGTGAGGATTCGTTCGTCTACGCTTGGTTCGGCTTCATCCGTTCGTCTTTTCATGGACTCGTTCTTCTTCCTAGAGGGATTTCAGGCAAGATGACTTCTACCCTGGATCTCACTACTATCATTGCTATGCTAGTTGCTTCGTTCTATCGCTTTGCTGCGCTACCTATCACCTGTTTATCAAGCCTCCCCAAATTTCCATGAACCTCTAACCTTTGACACCCTTCCTAGAAAACCATTGCCTGGCTATGTTACCGCTTTGCACAGCCCCTCTTATAGCGTTGTTAGTTGCAGGTGAAGTTGAAGATTGCTCCATGGTGGACATGATTTTGTTGGGATATCACAATATCTCTTATATTATTAATGCATCTATATACTTTGTAAAGGGTGGAAGACTCGGCCTTTTGCCTGGTGTTTTGTTCCACTCTTGCCGCCCTAGTTTCCGTCATATTGTTGTTATTTTCCTGGATTTTGCGTTCCTTACGCGGTTGGGTGATTTATGGGACCCCCTTGACAGTTCGCTTTGAATAAAACTCCTCCAGCAAGTCCCAACCTTGGTTTTACCATTTGCCTCACCACCACCTATACCTTTCCCTTGGGTCGGCCAACCCGAGGGTCATCTTTATTTTAGCCCCCCCGGGCCAGTGCTTGTCTAAGTGTTGGTCCGAACTGAGCTGCCTGCGGGGCCACCTCGGGGCAACTTGAGGGTTGGTTTTACTCGTAGCTAGACTCATCCGGTGTTGCCCTGAGAACGAGATATGTGCAGCTCCTATCGGGATTTGTCGGTGCATCAGGCGGCTTTGCTGGTCTTGTTTTACCATTGTCGAAATGTCTTGTAAACCGGGATTCCGAGTCTGATCGGGTCTTCCTGGGAGAAGGTATATCCTTCGTTGATCGCGAGAGCTTATCATGGGCTAAGTTGGGACACCCCTGCAGGGTATAATCTTTTGAAAGCCGTGCCTGCGGTTATAGGCAGATGGGAATTTGTTAATGTCCGGTTGTAGATAACTTGACACCAGATACGAATTAAAACGCATCAACCGCGTGTGTAGCCGTGATGGTCTCTTCTCGGCGGAGTCCGGGAAGTGAACACGGTCTTTGGGTTATGTTTGACGTAAGTAGGAGTTCGGGATCACTTCTTGATCATTGCTAGCTTCACGACCATTCCTTTTGCTCTCTTCTCGCTCTTATTTGTGTATGTTAGCCACCATATATGCTTAGTCGCTGCTGCAACCTCACCACTTTACCCCTTCCTTTCCCTTTATGCTTTGCTAGTCTTGATACCCATGGTAATGGGATTGCTGAGTCCTCATGGCTCACAGATTACTACAACAACAGTTGCAGGTACAGGTTGTGCGACGATCATGACGCGAGAGCGATGCTTGCTTGCATTGAGTTCTTCTTCTGCTTCTTCTTCGATTAGGGGATAGGTTCCAGGTCGGCAGCCTGGGTCTAGCAGGGTGGATGTCGTTTGAGTTTATGTTTGTGTTTCATCCGTAGTCGGATGGTGCTCTTATGTATTGTGATGTTGTATTCGAGTGGCATTGTATGCCTTATGTATGTATCCCCATCTATTATGTAATGTTGATGTAATGATGTCCACCTTGCAAAAGCGTTTCAATATGCGGTTCTATCCTTGGTGGGACCTTCGAGTCTCTTTAGGATAGTATCGCATATTGGGCGTGACAACCCACCATCTACATCTTCGCACACAAGGAAGTGCCTGACAGTTGGGACCCACCTGGTCGAAGCGTACGTAGCGTTGTCATTCTGGTCGCGAACGTGTACGTACATACTGGTGGATGTAGAGGCGCGCACGTGTCATAGTAGAGGGGCGCACGTAGCATGTACACGTACGTACAGCGGCCAGTGTGCAAGAAAGAAAATTCGGCCACATACGTACATACGGGCGGGGTCTCGAACGCCTACTCGTGCATACATACGACCAGGGCTCGTGTACATGGCTGGGTCAGAACGGAGAAACAACATCATTGTCGTGTTCATGGGGAGCCAACCGGCTGAGTCGGAACGGAATATGTCATCGTGTTCATCGGGAGGGCTTGGACGGAACAGGTGATGGAAACGAGGCATGGCGTACCGCAGAACGGAGGAAACGGCCTTGTGTTCGACCGGCTACATTCGAAACAGGATCCTGGTCATCGGGAGGAGTCTAGCGTACCACAAAACAGAGGAAACGGACTTGTGTTGGACCTTCTACAGTCGAAACGGGGTCCTGTTGATCGGGAAGGGTGTGGCGTACCGCAAAACAGACAAAACAGACTTGTGTTGGAGCGCTACGGTCGAAACAGGGGTCCTGTTCATCGGGACGGGTGTGGCGTACCGCAAAACGGGACTCCACGGGATACCGTGCATTTCCACCGTCGAACTCCTCCAGCCTCCACGGGTTAGTATTCATCCACCATCGACCTCCTCCAGCCTCCACCTGCGACTGTTCATCCACGAGCTCCTGTTCATCCAGCCTGCACCGCGCGCTACTCCACCGCTACTGTTCAACTACCCCTCTCCACGGGCTCCTATTAAAGCACCCCTCCACGGGCTACTGTTCATCCACCCCACCGTCTACTGTTCATCCAGCCCTCCACGGGGTCGTTCTGTTCATCTAGCCCTCCACGGGGTCCTGTTCATCCAGCCCCAACCGGCTCACTGTTCATCCACCCCCCTGCAACGCTCACTGTTCATCTAGAGGCAACACTGATCGGCTTCAGTTAGCAGCAGTAGCGAAGGAATCGCTTGATCGGGTTTAGTAACGGGTAGCCTGCAGTGCAATCGCTTGGGTCAGTTAGAGCCCAACGCCTTGCTCAGGTTCAGTTAGAGCCAACGCCTCGCACAAACGCGTGTACGTGTACGAGAGAGACACGCATCGCTCGGCCCCCGACCACCCGTCGTAACCGGGAACTCGCCGATATTTCCCTCGTCCTCGCTTCTACCACGGTTTTTTCCATCATGGACGGCCCAAAGAATGTCATGCAGCTGCATCTCTGGCCCGCCCAGAACGAAAAGCCCATTTTCTATCGTGATTTTTTGTCATAGAAGTAGGAGCCCACCACATCTATGATGATATCGGGTTTTGTCACAATTATCATCATAGAAGTGTCATAAGTATGACAGAAAAAAAATCGTTCGGCCCAAAATGTCACGGATTTGTATTTTTTTGTAGCGAATACCACAGCATGCCGGGTGCCATTCCATGATAGCATGCCAAGTTTCATGAATTTCAGACGAGTTTTGGATTTACTAGAATTAAAAATAAAGTATCTCAACGTTTTGCCGGCAATCAACGGTGCCCTGGTGTTCGAAATTCATTCCCATTTCTATCATGGGACCTAAGCATGCACCCAAGGACACATATTTGATTTTTGAACCAATTTATATGCACTGGAGCATGTGCATGTAGTTCAAATTTGAATTATGCGCATAAATGCTTTGAAAACTCAGTTAGTGCATAAAATGTCCAAACGAACCCTGAAAAATCAAAAAAATTGACACAGCAGTCCTGTTGTTCTATGTTGACACGAGAAAAATTGGAAAGCAATAAGAGGCAATGGATATCATTCCGTCCCCAAAGGTGGGACGTTCCCTACCGAAACCATCATGCTTGTTGTGAGAAGCTCTGGTTTGTGAGAAGCATATACCCAAACTTGCCCCAAATGGGACAAAAAATTTTACCACGGCATGTTGATGCCGCTCCATGATAGCATGCCAAGTTTCATGAATTTCAGACGAGTTTTGGATTTACTAGAATTTAAAAATCAGGCATCTCAATGTTTTGCCGGCAATCAACGGTGCCCTAGTGTTTGAAATTCATTCCCATTTCTTGCATGGGACCTAAGCATGCACCCAAGGACACAAATTTGATTTTTTTCAACCAATTTATATGCACTGGAACATGTGCATGTAGTTCAAATTTGAATTATGCACATAAATGCATTGAAAACTCTATTAATGCATAAAAATCCTGTTGTTCTATGTTGACATGAGAAAAAAATTGAAAGCAATAAGAGACAATGGATATCATTGCTTCCGCTACTAGGAAAAGGGCTATAGATGAAATTGTAACGCCCCGAATCCGATGCGCCAGGTGTGTGCCAGTTATTCACCGTCATTGCCATGTCATTTGCTTGCATGTTGCATTTTATCTTGTCATCATGTGCATTTCATTTTGCATACGTGTTCGTCTCATGCATCCGAGCATTTTCCCCGTTGTCCGTTTCGCAATCCGACACTCCTATGTCCTCCGGCGTTCCCCTTTTTGTCTCCTGTTGTGAGTGGGTGTTAAACTTTCTCGGAATGGCCCGAGGTCTGCCAAGTGGCCTTGGTATAGCACCGGTAGACCGCCTGTCAAGTTTCGTGCCATTTGGAGTTCGTTTGATACTCCAACGGTTAACCGGGTAACCGTAAAGCCCTCTATTGTTGCAGCCCAACACCCCTTCCAAACTGGCCCATAACCCATTCTAACCCCCTCTATGCTGTCGTTCGCTCGATCATGATCGCGTGGCCGAAAACCGCTCCTCATTTGGACTCTCCTAGGTCCCTCTAGCTATAAAAACGTCCTCCCCGTCCATTTTCGCGGATGAATCCACCCCTAACCCTAGCAGTTTTCCTCCTCGCGCCACCGGCGCGTCCGCCCGCGCCGTACACGTCCAGCCTCCACCTCACTCCAACCAATAGGAGCGCGCCACCTCAGCCCGCCGCCGCTCTCCTCCTATCCCACCTCGCCACGTCGACGCCGCCGGCCCCTCTCTCTCTCCTCCGC
>NC_041387.1:192230229-192264358 GCF_002162155.2 Triticum dicoccoides | reverse complement strand
GAGGGCCCGCGCCCCTCCGCCGTTCGGCCGCGCCCGGCTCCCGCCCGAGCCCGGTCGCCGGCGCCTCCCCGCCGCCTCACCGGCGCGCCTCACCGCCGCACCGCCCGGCGCCCTGCCTCCCGCTGCCCGAGGCACCCGCCTCCGTGCACCTCCGCCCGGCCGCCGCCTTCGCCGGCATCGCCCCGTGGCCACGCCAGAGCCGGCCACCGCCCCTCGCCGGCAAGCCACCCTGCGTCGTCCCACGCCGGGAACCGGCCGGATCCGGTGAGATCCGGACCGGATCCATCCGCCCCGGCCTCCCCGACGTCTTCCCCGAGCTCCGGCCACCTCCTCTCCATCTCCGGCGAGTTCTTCCTCGACTCCGGTGGGATTCCGGCGAGTTCCACGCCGCCGTTGACTTTCTCCCGGGGTGAGAAATTTGGCTAAGTCCCAAGATTACAGCATTATCATGCCATGTTCATCGCATCATAACTTGCTGCATACTGCTCCGTTTCATGCGTGTAATATGTCAAATTGTTCGTCTCGACGATTACTTCATTTCATTCCATTGCATCATTTTCATTTGAGTTCATCTTGATGGCTGAATTGTCGTTGCAATAGTGCTTCATAATATTGTCTGCTGTCTGTTAACAGAACATGCTCTTTTGTCATTTTTGCCATGTTTGATGTGTGCATCCTATGAGGTTGATGTCTACATGTATTTTGAACTATGCCATGCCATCTTTACAGAGGTCCTTACCATGTATTTTTGTGATCAATGTGGTGACTAGCACAAGCATGTATACTAGGCTTCGGGATGTTGCTGATTTTAGTCCCTGTTCTGCTGTTATTTTGATGCCATGTAAACTTGATGCTACAGAGAGATCCATGCATATTTTGAGATACTTCAGTAAGGATGTTTTGAACATATGGTTGTTCTCTATCCACTAATGCCCCTATTTGCAATTATGGAGTAGTCTAGCATGTCATTTACTTGCTCTACTTTTGCTCCAAAATGTTTCCTGGCAGATTGTTTACATGTTATTCAATTTTGCCAAGGTTGTTGTAGTTGATCCTTGCATGCTATGAACTTGTTCTTGACTTGGTTAGCTTCATAAACATGTCTTCTTGCTGATGCTATGCTTATATTGTCTTGCAATGACTTGTGGTGAGTGAATCGAGCTTGTTAAGTAAGGTACTTGCTGTTGCTGTTTTGCTAGGCTGAATCTGTTATTTCGTGATGCTATGTAAACCTGCTGCTACAAGTCATTCTATGCATAATCTGAAGATGTTCACTAAGGGTGTTTTGTTCTACATGTTATGATCTATCCATACATGCCCCTGGTTGCAATTATAGCCTGCTGTAGCTTGTTGTTATCTTGCTCCAAATTTGCTAAATAATGTTGCTGTCAGCCTATTTACATTAAGTTCAGTTGTTGCCATGTGTTTTGCTAGTGATCCATGCACCCTATGAACTTGCTATTGCCATTCTTAGCTTCACAAACATGCCTTCTTATTGTTGGTTTCCTTGCCATGGCATGTTTTGCTCTGTAGTGAGTTGCACAAGCTCATCTACATGCCTTCGTATCGTTGTTCCTTCCATGTTTGAATCTGTAATATAACTTGCTATGTTTACATGGGTGCCATCATATTTTCTGATCCTTTTTGGCTCATGGTCAGTAAGGGAATTTTGTTCTATGCATTTAGTAGGTTCATTCCATGCCTTTGTTTACCATGATAAGTTCCTGTAGCATGTTGTTTGATAGCTCTAAACATTGCAACCTGATGTTATTTTCTGCAAAGTCTGAACTGTTATTATTTGCAATCTTGCCATGTGTGTTTGAGCATGTTCTAGTGATTTCTGGAGTTAGCTCAGTGTTCATGTTTTATTATACTTTACCTGTACATCATGCCCATGCCTTTTGTTTTCTTGTTGAGGTCCTGTAGCATGCTGTTTTGATGCTTGCAAGATGCCTAGTTGCTGTTTTGGACAGATTGTTGCTATATCATGTTTAGTGTGTGTGTTGCACCGTTGCTCCGTTTTGAGTGTGCTCTATGTCAAACTTGCTTAGAATTTCATATAGTTCCATATTATCATGTTGGATCCATGTTTTGAGGTGTTTGCTTGATGTTTGTGTGCATTTTGCATCAATGCCATGTTTAACTTGTTTTGCTCATATCTTCTAGGCCGTAGCTCCGAACTAAATGAACTTTATATGTAACTTGACTAGAATTTCGTGTAGATCATCTTTGTGCATATTAACTTGCTGTTTAACAACTTGAACATAAAGTCTATTCAGATCTGGACCAATTTCGAAATTTGCATATGAGGACTTACCGGAATTGTTATATGTTGTTCACGGCCTCATTTAAACTTGCCTTGATGTGTTGCTCTTGTATGCATCATCCCTTGCCATGAGTAGCTTCATGTAGCTTGGTCATGCATCATGCTTGTTGTGCATCATGCCTTGCTCATGTGTGGTTTGTTTACTATGTTGGGTGCTTCTTCTCGATAGTTCCCGTTTCGTTGCGATCATGAGGATTCGTTCATCTATGCTTGGTTCGTCTTCGTGGCTTCATCTTCTTCATGGACTTGTTCTTCTTCCTTGCGGGATTTCAGGAAATATGACCGCTACCCTGGATCTCACTACTATCATTGCTATGCTAGTTGCTTCGTTCTATCACTATGCTGCGTTACCTATCTGTTGCTCATCAAGCCTCCCAAATTGCCATGAACCTCTAACCTTTGACACCCTTCCTAGCAAACCATTGTTTGGCTATGTTACTGCTTTGCTCAGCCCTCTTATAGCGTTGCTAGTTGCAGGTGAAGTTGAAGATTGCTCCATGGTGGACAGGACTTGTATTATTAATGCATCTATATTATTAATGCATCTATATATTTGGTAAAGGGTGGAAGACTCGGCCTTATGCCTGGTGTTTTGTTCCACTCTTGCCGCCCTAGTTTCCATCATATGGGTGTTATGTTCCCGGATTTTGCGTTCCTTACGCGGTTGGGTGATTTATGGGACCCCCTTGACAGTTCGTTTTGAATAAAACTCCTCCAGCAAGGCCCAACCTTGGTTTTAACATTTGCCTCACCTAGCCCTTTGTTCCCTTGGGAGTCGCGCTCTCGAGGGTCATCTTTATTTTATCCCCCCCGGGCCAGTGCTCGTCGTGAGTGTTGGTCCAACCTGTCAGCCGCCGGTGGCCACCAGGGGCAACTCTAGGCTGGCCTACCGGAAGTTTGGACAATCCGGTGTGCCCTGAGAACGAGATATGTGCAGCTCCTATCAGGATTTGTCGGCACATTCAGGCGGCTTTGCTGGTCTTGTTTTACCATTGTCGAAATGTCTTGTAAACCGGGATTCCGAGTCTGATCGGGTCTTCCTGGGAGAAGGTATATCCTTCGTTGATCGCGAGAGCTTATCATGGGCTACGTTGGGACACCCCTACAGGGTATAATCTTTCGAAAGCCGTGCCTGCGGTTATAGGCAGATGGGAATTTGTTAATGTCCGGTTGTAGATAACTTGACACCAGATCCGAAGTAAAATGCATCAACCGTGTGTGTAGCTATGATGGTCTCTTCTCGGTGGAGTCCGGGAAGTGAACACGGTTTTGGGTTATGTTTGACGTAAGTAGGAGTTCAGGATCACTTCTTGATCATTGCTAGCTTCACGACCGTTCCTTTTGCTCTCTTCTCGCTCTTATTTGCGTATGTTAGCCACCATATCATGCTTAGTCGCTGCTGCAGCCTCACCACTTTACCCCTTCCTTTCCCTTTAAGCTTTGCTAGTCTTGATACCCATGGTAATGGGATTGCTGAGTCCTCCTGGCTCACATATTACTACAACAACAGTTGTAGGTACAGGTTTTGCGATGATCATGACGCGAGAGCGATGCTTGCTTGCGTTGAGTTCTTCTTCTGCTTCTTCGATCAGGGGATAGGTTCCAGGTCGGCAGCCTGGGCTAGCAGGGTGGATGTCGTTTGAGTTTCTGTTTGTGTTTCATCCGTAGCCGGATGATGCTCTTATGTTGTGTGATGTTGTATTCATGTGGCATTGTATGCCTTATGTATGTATCCCCATCTATTATGTAATGTTGATGTAATGATATCCACCTTGCAAAAGCATTTCAATATGCGGGTCTATCCTCGGTGGGACCTTCGAGTTCCTTTTGGATAGGGTCGCATATTGGGCGCGACATGAAATGGACACTAATGGCGCACCAGACATGTGGTGCGCCACTACTATATACTAATGGCGCACCATGTGTTGGTGCACCATTAGTGTCCAAATACTAATGGCGCACCACATCCACGGTGCGCCATTAGTAACAATTTTTTTTATTTTCTTTTTCAAAACTACTAATGGCGCACCAGGGGATAGTGTGCCATTACTAGTTAAACTAGTAATGGCGCACCACATCCACGGTGCACCATTAGTAAAAAAAAATTCAATTTTTTTCATTTTTTTTCAAAACTAGTAATGGCGCACCAGGGGATAGTGCGCAATTACTAGTTTTAACTAGTAATGGCGCACCACATCCACGGTGTGCCACTAGTAATTTTTTTTCAATTTTTTTTATTTTTTTTCAAAACTAGTAATGGCGTACCGTGGGAGTGGTGCGCCATTACTAGTTCAACTAGTAATGGTGCACCACTCCCACGGTGCGCCATTACTAACTTGGACCAAAAATTCCACCGAATGCACCCCCCCTATGGACCGCCTTTTCAGTTTTAAAAAAAATAAAAGAAAATGATGAAAATGTCAAAAAAATAAAAGAAAATAAGTTTCCCATGTGATATGTGGTCTAGTTGTTGGGAAAATTTACAAATATGAATTTCGACTTTATTTGCAAAATCTCTCTGGAATTTGTAAAATGGGCATAACTTTTGCATACGAACTCGGATTAAAAAGTCTTCTATATGAAAAATCCTCAAAAACCTAACAAAAAAATTTATGGGGCTTTTAAGATCTGGAGGCAAAAAAATTCAAAAAAAGTTCAAACTTACTAGTGGCGCACCGTTTGCTAGGTGCGCCACTGGTAACAGAAAAAAAAATAGTTTTGATTTTTTTCAGGATTTTTTTTTCAAAATATGATACGTAATATGAACGGAAGTTTGAAATATTTTTTCAAAATTTCATCACACTCAGGAACATGAACAAAGTCCTAAACATCAACAAGGTTTAATAGGATTGATATGCTAGATATATCAACAAGTGCCTTTGAAGTGAGCTGGTGCTGGGGTTGGATAGAACTCTGAAGTTTAGCGTGCTTGGGCTCGAGTAGTGTGAGGATGGGTGACCTTTCGGGAAGTTTGACCACAGAGTGCGATTTGACCTGACATTAAGCATATTGACCCGAAATTAAGCCATAGTAACCCGAGATTAAGAAAAAAACAAAAAAAATAAAAAAAATGATTTTTTTTAAAAAAAATTGGAAAAAAATTGAATTTTTTTATTACTAATGGCGCACTTCTATGTGGTGCGCCATTACTAAGTCAGATAGTAATGGAGACTTAGTAATGGCGCACCTCTAGGCATACTAATGGCACACTACAGGTGCGCCATTAGTATCTCGTATACTAATGGCGCACCAGTGGTGCGCCATTAATAAAAAATACTAGTGGCCTGGTACTAATGGCGCACCAGTAGTGCGCCATTAGTAGGCAAAATTAGTGCGCCATTAGTAGGCCTTTTCCTAGTGGTGTTCCCCAAAGGTGGGACGTTCCCTACCGAGACCATCATGCTTGCTGTGAGAAGCTCTGGTTTGCGAGAAGCATATACCCAAACCTGCCCCAAATGGGACGAAAAAATTACCACGACATGTTGATGCCTCTCCATGATAGCATATCAAGTTTCATGAATTTAAGACGAGTTTTGGATTTACTAGAATTTAAAAACCAGGCCTGTTAATGTTTTGCCAGCAATCAACGGTGCCCTGGTGTTTGAAATTCATTCCCATTTCTTGCATGGGACCTAAGCATGCACCCAAGGACATAGATTTGATTTTTCAACCAATTTATATGCACTGGGGCATGTGCATGTAGTTCAAATTTGAATTATGGACATAACTGCATTGAAAACTCAGTTAATGCATAAAAATGTCCAAACGAACCCCAAAAAATCACAAAAAATGATGCAACACTCCTGTTGTTCTATGTTGACACGAGAAAAAATTTGAAAGCAATAAGAGGTAATGTACATCGTTTCGTCCCCAAAGGTGGGACGTTCCCTACCGAAACCATCATGCTTGTTGTGAGAAGCTCTGGTTTGTGAGAAGCATATACCCAAACCTGCCCCAAATGGGACAAAACTTTACCACGGCATGTTGATGCCGCTCCATGATAGCATGCCAAGTTTCATGAATTTCAGACGAATTTTTGATTTACTAGAATTTAAAAACCAGGCATTTCAATGTTTTGCCGACAATCAACGGTGCCCTGGTGTTTGAAATTCATTCCCATTTCTTGCATGGGACCTAAGCATGCACCCAAGGACACATATTTGATTTTTCAACCAATTTATATGCACTGGAGCATGTGCGTGTAGTTCAAATTTGAATTATGCACATAAATGCATTGAAAACTCAGTTAATGCATAAAAATGTCCAAACGAACCCCGAAAAATCACAAGAATTGACACAACACTCCTGTTGTTCTATGTTGACACGAGACATTTTTTGGAAGAAATAAGAGGCAATGGATATCGTTTCGTCCCCAAAGGTGGGACGTTCCCTACCGAAACCATAATGCTTGTTGTGAGAAACTCCGGTTTGTGAGAAGCATATACCCAAACCTGCCCTAAATGGGACGAAATTTTTACCACGGCATGTTGATGCTGCTCCATGCTAGCATGTCAAGTTTCATGAATTTCAGACGAGTTTTGGATTTACTAGAATTTAAAAACTAGGCATCTCAATGTTTGCGGCCGAGTGACAATGGCAGGGTGTTTGACATTCATTCCCATTTCTTGCATGGGACCAAAGCAGGCAACCAAGGACACATATTTGAATTTTCAACTAATTTATATGCACTGGAGCATGTGAATGTAGTTCAAATTTGAATTATGCACATGAACGCATAGAAAACTCAGTTAATATATAAAAATGTCCAAGCGAACCCCGAAAAATCTGAAAAATTGACAGAACACTCCTGTTGTTCTATGTTGACACTAGGAAAAAGTTTGAAATCGAGAAGAGGCAACGGATATCGTTTCGTCTAGAAAGGTGAAACGTTCCCTACCGAAACAATCACACTTGTTGTGAGTAGCTCTGGTTTATGAGAAGCTTATACCCAAACCTACCCCAAATGGGACGAAAAATTTACCACGGCATGTTGATGCCACTCCATGATAGCATGCCAAGTTTTACAAATTTCGGACGAATTTTGGATTTACTAGAATTACAAAAGCAAGTATGTCAATGTTTGTCGGAGAGCCACGGTGCCGTGGTGTTCGAATTTCATGCCCATTTCTTGCATGGGAGGTAAGCATAAACCCATAGACACATATATGATTTTACAACCCATGTTGGTGCACTTGAGCATGTGCATGTAGTTTAATTTTGAATTGTGCACTTTAAATGGCTAGAAAACCAATTTAATGTATAAAATGTTCAAATGAACCCTGAATAATTCCAATTCTTTTACGACACATATAAGGTTGCATGTGCACTCTAGATAAAAGGTCTAGCAATTCAAACACCGTCCATTGCTGATGTGACCCCATTATGTAATTCAAGTCAAGATGAAAAATCAAGTAGATTGCACAAAGTTTATTATCACCAACCGTGTGAGATGCAGCACAAAATATCCCGGAGCACTCTCGTGTATAGTACGCCTATGGCTTACGCGAGAAGGTGTGTCGGCTACAGTCCAAAGTCGGCGTCTCAAGCACACTAGCTCGCTCCCCAAATATCATTTCACTGTTCAATCGTCGCCGATGAAAGATGGGCATGTGGACCCGCTTCGTGAGGGAAACTTTGGTGGCCCACTCCGGCGAGAGCGTGGCCGCAGCCGCCATGCGCGTGCTAACAAGTTGCATGAGCACGACCGCAATCTGCGACCGGGCAGCCATGGCAGCTCAAATGGCCGTTGTTGCTCCTCACATGGCGGCAGCAACATATGGATCGGGGATAACAACTGGCGAGAGTGGCACAGCAGTTGTCCATTCCGCAGCGGCAGCCTTAGCCTTGATGGAGGCCGCCCACGACCATGTTGAGGCCGCCCACGCCCAGCTCCTGGCGGTCACCGCACAAATCGAACAAAGCTTCTCCGACAACGGTCGGCAACCCACAGCCGAAGAGCTGGCAATCACCGAGAGCGTTTGAGTAGCCGTCCGTTCCTCCACCGCATACCTTGCGACGATGGAGCCCGTCCAAGCTCAGATCGCGTCCGCCCACGCCCAGCTCATGGCAGCCTTTTCCAAAGAGATGGCGGACGCGGATGGCGAGATGCTTGCCGAATATGGTGTGATGGATGCCATGGAGCCCCTTCCCCAGGAGACCGTCAGGCGAGAGCTAGACATGGAGGCGGCGACGGAGATCGATGAGCACCAGCCGTAGTAGTACTCTTTGTTTTGTTTAATTAAGAGCGCCGGTTTTAATTTGTTAGAGTAATGTTTAGGTTAGCTAGCTCTGTTTAATTGCTGAACTTGCTCCATTAAGAAGTGTGGGTGTGCTGTAGTCTCCTTTGTGTACCCAAATTATGCAATGACGTGGATGACCACTGTAACCATGGAAATTCGAACCAAAATTTTTGACGTTCAAATTCATCACACACGGGTTAAGCTATCTGAATCGTTTGTGATGTTCACATATCATACACAGTTCTGAATAAAAGACCGTGTCTGATGACACTTTGTGCGCCAGTTTTTTCGTTGAAGAGATTCCAAATTTTCGGATTCCGCGGAAATATCTACCTCCCCGCACCCCCCCTTACCAAAAGCCACATTTCCCCTGTTTCCACCTTCCTTTCCAAGTTGAAACCTTCACTCCTTGGTTGCAGTGCCGCCTCCTCGACGGCGACCCTCCTTCACGCTGCTCGGCCTCGCCTATCCAGGCAGGTAATCCACATCCGACTCCCATCCTCCTCCTCCTTTCCACATCCCACATGCCCCGACCATCGGCGCGAGCGCGACACCTTCCACCCAAATCACCGACCATAAGTGCGGCCCTAAGCCATGGTGCACGCAGTATAGCCAGGATATCAAGGAGCATTTGGTAGCGAAGAAGCAAATCGTGGCCGCACGCGCGTATGAGGTCATGATGGCTGCTATTCGTGCTGACCACCAGATCTTGGAGGAGCACCTTGCCATTTGCTAGCTACGCCAGTTGAGCATGCTTGGTTTACCCGTTGCGTGTGCTGCTCCCGCCTTTCATTCACAAATTCTAGTGAATTGTGCTATCTAATTTTACCATGTAATCTGTTGCTCTAGTGTATATGTTCTATATGTCGTGCAGTGTGGTGATCACTTATTAACTGTTTTGTTAATTAGTTGTCATCTTCAGTTAACTGTTTGGTTGAATTCTGCAAATGTGATGTTCAATTCTTCAGGCTGCAATTTTGTATTGTCTTCCATGTGAGAAATAAATCGAATTTGTCTTTACAAAATACATGAGAAATGAAAACAATTGCTATATTTCCAAGTTGTCAAGCATGCTTGGTTTGGTTATACATTGTGCAATGTGGTGCTCAGTTAACATTTGGTTCATTTGTGTTGTGGTGTTTAGTTAGCTGTTTGGTTCAATTCTGCAATGCGATGTTCAATAGTTGTGGGTGTATTCTGTTATTGTATACCATGTGAGGAATAAATTGAATTTGGTTGTAGTAAACACATGAGAAACAAATACAATTGCTATAATTGGCTGTAGTTAACTATTTGGTTAACTGTCTTATCTTCCATTAGGACTATGTTATATTGTGTAATGTGGTGCTCAGTTAATGTTGGTTCATTTGTTGTGGTGTTTAGTTACCTGCTTGGTTTAATTCTGCAATGCAATGTCCAATTGTCGTGGGTAGAATTTTGTATTGTTATGCATGTGTGGAATAAATCGAATTTGGCTGCACTTAATACATGAGAAACATATACCAGTGCTACATTTCCTAGTTCTTAATCATGCTTGGTTTGGATAAATGGGTTTTCCATGTGGCTTGAATTAATCTGATGAATCTGCAATGTGCTTATTTTTCGTCAACATATTTTACTGATAGCATGTGAACCCTTACTTAACCTGATGACTAACTACCTTATATGTGTTACAGGGAAACAATGGGAAGCACTGTGGTTTATAATCGAGGTTAGCACGTGCATGGTCCATTGTCTGATAGCACATTCTTGTGCAATTGCAGGAACCGTTCTAATATTTTGGTTTTTAACAATTTGGTCTTGCACATGTAGGTCCTGCTGTCAGAGTTTTTGACCCACTGTTTGACCCTTTTTGCATATGGGGAAATGAGTTGTCCATGAATATCAATCAAATCAAGAAACTCAGAAAGATTGTTAGGATAAAGAAATTAGCGATGAGAAACAACAAGATCTTTGTCTGCACAATGAAGAAGACATCAGTTCACTACAAGATGGTACTTACTATTATACCTTGCCTTTTTTATTCCTTTGCCCCATTTCCAATATAGAGAAGATATTTATGCACATCCTTGTTTTCAGGCCTTTCCAAAGCAGTTCAGTGATGATTACCTTTCAACCCAACTCTACGGTCAGGAGGCGAGGAAGGTTTTCATACAACACCCACGGTTCAATATTGAAGTGTTCTTGAAGAGGACGAAGGACGGATGGTCAATCATCCACATTCACTGGCCTAAAGTTGCAAAGACCTTCAATATGAATGAAGGCTCAATATTTGTCTTCCGCTTCAGCAGTTTTCTAGATGAGATGCATCTGTCTATATACCATCTATGGTGCTAATTTCTAAAGGTTCTACATGTTGCATGTGAAACTTGGTGCTGGTGCAGTTGTGTAATGGGGTAGCTGAGTGCTGAAGCTATATCATGTTGTACTCTGATGTATTTCAATTATGAAATTCTGCTTCCTTAATATGGAAATGAAATATATTATGTGCTTAATATGAATGTCAATTAGATTAATAAATGGATTATTAATAATAGGACAATTAGCCTGCTAATTGGGTTTTTCTATTGCAAACGGTTGTTGAAAAAATACTGTGGGCGATGACCTCAGGCAACACACATAGTTTCTGGGAATAAACCGTGTTGGATCAATGAACAATCACACACGACTTTCTCTTGAAAACTGTTTGCGTTAGGCCACCTTGCGCAAGTTTACCACATAAAAACTGTGTGTGATGGACAGCCTTTGCCACACGGTTTCTTCTATGGACCGTGTGTGATACATTCAATAACGCAAATGATTTAACGGGAAAAATTGTGTGTGATGTACCTGTGAACGGAAACGTTTTCCTTGGAGCGACTGTGTGGGATGTACATATGAATGGAAACGTTTAGCGGGGACTGACTGTGTGGGAAGTACTTGCGACAGGAAATAATTTTGCCGTATAATTGTATTTTTTTAGCTCTATTGTACGTATTTACGTATTTGGGCGCTCGTCGGTCGCACACGACCTCATTTTGCTGAGCGTGTGTGTGCCAGGAGGGCATATCCCCGACGGTTTCTGGGCCGTGTGGGAAGGACCCCCCTATCGCCCACACTCACTAGGTGACGGTTCCAAATGCCGTCGCGGAAAGGGGTTAAAAACTGTTTGTATAAGACCGACGCGTACCAGTGTTTGATGCTTGGTTTGATGGGAACTTGGACCTGTTTAGACTGAATTTTTCCATGATCACCTCGATCCCTAAAGAATATGAAGCTAGAACAATGAATAAATCTAGGCCTATTAGTCTATTGAATTGTTGTCTTAATTTGTTTACCAAGGTGCTAACCAATAGATCAGCCTCATTATTGAGAGATTGATTTCATAGTTCCAATCTGCCTTTGTTAAGGGCAGATGTATTCTTGAGAGTCTGGTAAGTACTCATGAGATTGCGCACTCTGTACATTCTTCTAGCAGGTAGGGATTGTTTTTTAAATTGAATACGAGAAGGCCTATGACATGGTCACCTGTTTGAACTGTTGGCTCTTAGAGGTTTTGGGAGTAGATGGTTGTCCTGGATTACGAGTGTTACTATGGGAGTGTCTACATGAGTCAAAATTAATGGTGAGGAGAATGATTTTTTTCTTACCGGAAAAGGTCTGAGACAGTGGGACCCCATGTCTCCTTTATTTTTAAATTTAGTTGTTGATGTCTTTTCTAGAATGCTAGTCAAAGGGTCTCAAGCAGGGCTCATTAGAGGGTTGTGCCCTGAATTAGTTAGGGGGTGTCACATGTCTGTAGTATGCAGTTGACCCTCGGTTGTTTTAAGAAATGACAATAGAGTGGCTTTAAATTTGAAATGGATCCTAACCTGCATTGAGAAAATTTCTATTATGAGAATTAACTATCATAAGAGTGTACCCATTAATATGGCAAATGAGGAGTTAGGATTCTTTTTGGAGATTTTCAGTGTATAAAAAGTGGGTTTCCCATCAAGTATTTGGGAATACCACTTCATTTTGATGGGTAGAGAGGATCTACAAATCTTGATTGACAAAATCCTTGCTAGAATAGCTCGTTGGAGGGGCAAGTTGCTTTCCTATCTAGGTAAATTACTCCGATTAGATCATTCCTAGCTAGTATTCCTTTATACTTGTTATCCTCTTTTTTAATTTCCGAAATGGGATATTAATTTTGTAAGTGCATCTAGTGCCACCCCTAGTTGGTTTTGGAGTATTAACGACAAGCATGGTTGAGGGACTAATGTGTTTGTGAGAAGTGCAGGATAACATAGGTAGTAGTCCCTCATTGATTCGGTTTACCTACCAGAGATGACCCCTAAAAATGTATAAAGACATTGAAGACAATGGTGGTTCGTGAAGATATTCATGATGAAGATAATGACTTGTGAAGACATTCACTTCAAGACTATGGAGTGCGAAGACACAATTTGTTTTGTAGTTTCCTTTTCTTCTTCATTGAGTCATAGGAACCACCATACTATTAAGTGGGGTCCAAGTGAACAAAGTTAGATGACTGAAGTGATGCTCAACCAAAATCCTATGTCTTCGAGCGAAGACAATGAGAGCAAATCTTATCCAGAGTTGGATGAGTCAGCTATGCTTGTAGCCGTAGCCCAGTTGCCGCGTGTGTTTGAAATCCGACCGTTGGACACGTGTCGGTTCCTTAGTGACCCAGGGTCATTTCGAACATATCATGTTAGGTTTCGTCATGGCTATAAATAGCCCAGCCCCTACACCATAAATTGGTGGCTACTTAGAGTTAGTGCACGATTTTTTCATTTTAGAGCAACCCACCTCTGAAGCCTTTGAGAGAGAGAGATCCTTGCGAGGACAAAGCCCAAATCACCCAAAGCCAAAGAGTGTTAGGCATCACTAAAGTCTTATGTCTGCGTGACCTAAAGACTTGTTACACTTGAGGACTGTGCATCCTCTAGCTAGTTAGGCGTCAGGTTCTGAGGATCCAAGAGTCATTGTGGATTCCCAGCGAATGGAGTCTGTGAAAGTTTGGAAGTCTACCTTGAAGACTTACCAGAGTGATTGGGCGAGGACTAGGTGTCCTTAGCTCAAGGGGAATAAGGTGAGGACACAGTCTTCTGAGTTCAATCTCAGCCTCCCTAACTAGACGTACAGTTGTCACAACAATTGGAACTGATCTACCAAATCCTTTTCTTGACCAAGCAACTGGTCCTATTCCCTACTATTTTCAGTTTGTCTTTGTGAAGTTATTGCTTGCTTGTCTGATCTGTTTGACTTCACTGTGTGAAGTCTACTACTTGTTTGGCTTCACACTGTCTTCCATTCTGATCCATACTACCTAGCTGCTGTTAGTCTTCGTGCTTTCACTACATTTCTTACTTGCCTATGGCTTGTCTAGTGTAGTTCATCTTCCGCTGCATATCATATAGGTTCATTTCAACAGTATGTCTTCAAAGACCTCGTGTTTGGAAGACTTTGATAAAAATCGCCTATTCACCCCCCCTCTAGTCGATAACTAGCACTTTCAATTGGTATCAGAGAAAGGTGCTCCCTTGTTCTGTGTGATTCGGTTTAACCACCTGGAGTTTTGGCTATGCCGACTGCAGGGATAATCAAGGACTCCGCTGCGTGCCCAGTCTTCGATGGCACTGATTACCCCTACTGGAAGAATAAGATGCGCATGCATCTTGAAGCCATTGACATTGACCTTTGGTATGTCGTCAATACAGGCGTTCCCAAGGTCGGTGAAGGTGTCACCCTTGCTGATGTCAAGAGGTTCATGCAACTGGACTCAACCGCCAAGGACAGTATGGCCGTGTGAGTGCACTGGAAACTGTGAAGCTAGTTTGGGACTGGCTGTCCAAGGTCAACGAAGGCATCTCAACCCAGAGAGACTCAAGGATTGATGTTCTTCGCAACCTCTTCAACATCTTCAAGAGAAACGACAAGGAGAATGTCCAGATCACGTTTGATCGCCTCACTGATATCACAAAATGAGCATCGCGCACTTGGCGCCACTGAGATAACCAAGCATGAAATCGTGAAGAAGCTCCTGAGATCACTTGATAGCTCATTTGACACCTTGGCCCTGATGATTCAAGAATGACCCGACTTCAGAGAACTCGATCCGTCTGACATACTTGAGAGGCTCAACACACATGAGTTCCAGCTATCTAAGAA
The DNA here is from genome assembly GCF_002162155.2 of Triticum dicoccoides. NCBI lineage: Eukaryota > Viridiplantae > Streptophyta > Magnoliopsida > Poales > Poaceae > Triticum > Triticum dicoccoides. The sequence goes on along the minus strand of NC_041387.1, from coordinate 192,249,634 downwards.
AAGAGACATCTATGGCCCCAACTATGGCCGATCTCGTGCTTTGAAGGGAAAGGTTGTTTCCTCATCTGAAGAAGAATCTGACTGTAGTTCTGAAGATCCTGAAGACACTGGCAAAGAGCTAGCAATGCTTGTGAAGAAGTTCCAAGAGTTCCCCAAGAAGAATCACTTCGGAAAGTCTTCAAGATCCAGCTCAAGAAATGACGAGGCTTCCTCTCATGACTATAAGAAGAGAACTTGCCACAAATGCAAGAAGCTAGGCCACTACATCTCTGAGTGTCCTCAATGGGACAAGGAATCTAAGAAGAAGAAGAAGAGCAAGGAATATGACTCTGACGACAAGAAGAAGAAGAAATCCTCAAAGTCTTCTACAAAATCTTCATCAAAGTCTTCGTCTCACAAGAAGAGCCCATCTGGCAAGGCTTGTGCGCTCATTGGCAAGGAGATGGATTCAGAGGAGGAGTCTGCTTCTGAGGAGGCGAAGGTGGAGTCTGAGGAGGAGTCTGATTCAGGTGAGGAAAGCCTGACTCTAGCTTCGGAATTCGTTGCCAAGTCCATGTTCAACATGAAGACAATGGTCACGGCGCCGACGCTAAAGCCAATGATGAGGACGACTCTGCTCCAACCTACTGCTTCATGGCACGTGGTGCCAAGGTATACTCACGTGATGTCTACTTTCAAACCTCCGGTGAAGATGACTCTAAGTGTGAATCCAAACCCAGCTATAAGACTCTTGCTAAAATTGCAACTAAACAACAAACTGCTATGGAACATATTGAAAAGTTGCTAGACAAAAGCGATGACCTGTTGGACGAGGAAATGAATCGAACTTAGCCCTTAATCAAAGACATTATAAATCTTTGTGTTAAGTACGAGGAACTTGAAAGTCGTCATGAAACACTCTCAGCTACTCATGAGAAGCTTTCCTATGATTATCTTCAAAGGAATCAAGATCTAGAGAAACTGAGAGCGTCTCATGAAGATCTTCAAAAGGAGAACGATTCACTTCTTGCTGAATAGATCAGTTCCGCTCAGGAAGACTTTGTGCCACCATGTTTAAAATGTCTTAAGCATGATAATGTTGTCTCTATTGCTGAATGTTCTACTACCTCTAATGTTGCAATAACTTCAGCTGCTGACGTTGTAACTGACCCCTCTTTAGAGGATACCACAACCATTGCTGATGAGAATGCTAGGTTGAAGACATTGCTTGAAACAAGCATGTACAAAAGCCTAAAAGGGCATCAGACACTGTGCGATGTCCTCAAGAAACAAATTTTGAATCAAAACCCTAGGTAAGAGGGTGTTGGTTTCGAGAAGAAAATGAATGTTGATGATTCCTACTGGAAGCCTGAGCAGTACCCAAAAACCACAAGGGTTGCTGCTAAGGATCCTTCACTGGACCCATCCACCTTATCTGGCTTCACTTGTGCTAACCCCATTATTATTGATGAATCCTTTGAGGCCAATTATAAGTTGTTTAAGAATCAGAATGGTGAAGTGTTTGCCAGGTTTATTGGTACTAACTACAGTAATGGTCCACCTTTGAAGAAGATCTAGGTGCCCAAAAGTTGTCTTGAGAAGTTTCCCATGAATGTCATCATGGCACTACTAGGGAAGAAGACAAACCCCAGACCAAAGTCTTCACGTGGCCCACAGGCTTCATACAGACAGAGGACCTCACAAGGTCACCCTAACGCAAATGTTTTGCAGGGAAATCATCATCAGACTCATGAATGTGAGCGTGTTTATTCTAACCGCTATGTTCATAAATCAAAGAACTTTTCTGCATATTCTTAAGAGTACTATTCACCTCCTGCGAAACTATTTGCTAGGGTTCCAAAGCCAAAGTTCTCAAATGTTGCACTTAGACTTATTGCTTCTAAGCCACCCCTTAAGATGTGGGTGGTTAAGAAGAATTAACTTCTTTTGCAGGAAAGGTCTCCAGCCAGAAATCAAAGACTTCTGATACCAATGCTGGGGACCTAAAACATCTTGCGGGACGCAAGATAAAGTGCCAAAATGGTCTTACCATTTATTTCATCCCAGGGTTTCTTGACGAGTACCCTATCTTACCAAACAAGATTCTTAACTTTGATAATATGCTTGTTTGTTATATGTTTGTGCTTCACAATACTCTTGGTGAAGCCTATCCCGCTAACTGCACTGTAGGGTACGACTCCGAAAGATACTGAGTGGATAATGGCCAGTGGATGCACTAACCACATGACTGGTGATCGAAGTCTTCTCATGGATTCAACCCTACGTCCGTCTACTAAAAGCCACATCATGTTCGCTGACACTGGTAAAAAGCAAGGTATTGGGCCTAGGTAGAGTTGCAATTGAGGGAGTCCTGGATTAGGGGGTCCTCGGATAGTCGGACTATATACATGGGCCAGACTGTTGGGCTATGAAGATACAAGATAGAAGATTTTTCCCGTGTCCAGGTGGGACTCTACTTGGCGTGGAAGGCAAGCTTGGTGATTTGGATATGTAGATTCCTTTCTCTGTAACCGACTTTGTACAACCCTAGCCCCCTCCGGTGTCTATATAAACCGGAGGGTTTAGTCCATAGGGGACAATCATAATCCCATAGGCTAGACTTCTAGGGTTTAGCCATTACGATCTCGTGGTAGATCAACTCTTATAATACTCATATTCATCAAGATCAATCAAGCAGGGAGTAGGGTATTACCTCCATAGAGAGGGACCGAACCTGGGTAAATATTGTGTCCCCCGTCTCCTGTTACCATCGACCTTAGACGCACAGTTTGGGACCCCCTACCCGAGATCCGCCGGTTTTGACATCGACATTGGTGCTTTCATTGAGAGTTCCACTATGATATCGAAGACAGGATTGATGGCTCACCTTGTTACCAAGGACAATATCACCTCCGGAGGAGCCCCGGCCTCAGGCCAAACCCTCCGGTTGGGCGGCTTCATTATGACCGCCTGTTCGGCCATCGGGCCGACGATGACTTCTCGGGTCATCGAAAATCGCGTCTGCGTCAACTCAGAATACTCCAAACAGATGGATCCGATGGAGTTTTCATCTTTAAACGAACTCCTGGATCGCATCGCCGCCTTGGGAGTCACTACAGACTATGATCGGATTGGGATTAAACCCGGTCAGAGAGAAATTGAATCTCCCCCAATCACCCATCAGATAACGGTAGTGGAGGAGCAACACAACAACTCTTCCTCTATATTGAGGAGGAACTATGTTTGGATTTCCAAGCTCACAGATCCGGACACCCGCCCGCGGGAAGACATGCCCCGTACTCCGAACCTAGAGTCGGACTATGGGCCCGAAAAATTGGTTGATATCCCGGAGCCCGAACTGTTAAGCTCGGAAGTTTCTAAAACTCCGGATCCCAGATTGTGTCAGGGTTCGGACCTAAAGCCACCCACCCACCCAGATACATGCGATCTTATCCACATCAAACAACAGTCCCAAGAAACAGTCCATCACTTTTGGGCCAGATTCCTCCTTGTCAAAGGCAAGATCAAAGACTGCACGATGAAGATGCAATCTCATTATTCCGCAAAAATTGCACGGACGAGGGAATCCTCAATGCAATAAATCGCTGTCACGTATCACGCTTCGATGACTTGGCAACCATAGTACAGAAGTACTGCACAATGGAAAGCGCCTGGAAAACTCAGTCAGCCTCTTGGGAGCCACCGGTTTCCACTCAACCCCTCGCCGGACAAAAAGGATGCACACTTGTTGGTCAGTCGATCCAATACAAAAAGAATCTAAGCCCATTACGGGGCGCGGAACCGTTCTGGAGGGATGGCTCGATAGGCCATGCAAAATACACACAACACCGCATACCATACCAACCCACAATCTTAGAGCATGTTGGATACTCCGGCAAGTGGCCAAGAGCAACGAGGATATCCACATCAAAAATACCGCAGAGCAACATCCCGACGACCCTACCGTATTGACAGTCTTCGAGACTTTCGCCTCAAACAATAGGCGCAAAAGGGCACTCCGCGGCCTCGCTGACGTCTGCCAAGTTGCAGCAATAAACCCTTGGAACGACACGGACATAACCTTCAATGCTAGTGACGAACCAAAATTCAGAATAGCCTACACCAGCCGCATTGGTCCCTAGTCCGATCATGGACGGCTTTCGACTTACCAAAGTGCTCATGGATGGCGGCAGCGGACTAAACCTCATTTACGAGGAAACTCTCAACCAAATGGAAATAGATAGGAGCCACATCGAGAAAAGTAGCACGACCTTCCGAGGAATCATTCCCAGTCGGGAGGCAAGATGTGTGGGAAAAATCACACTTGATGTGGTATTCGGCACGCCGGAGAATTATCGGTCCGAAGAGATAACCTTTCAAATGGCCCCTTTCAACAGTGGATATCACACCTTATTAGGGCGAGATGCATTTGCAAGCTTCCAAGCCATACCCCATTACGAGTACATGAAGCTCAAGATGCCCGGGCCCAATGGTATCATCACTCTTGCCAGCGATCCGGACATAGCACTCCGCACCGAAAACAGAACCGCAGCCCTGGACCTCGAGGCATTGTCTGAAGCCCTCACGGCCGGGGAATTAACCGCATTGCGCTCCATGGTGCATAGGGATGACGTGATCCTCGAAAAGCGACCCAAATCCACCTCCTTTAAACCAGTAGACAAAATACTCAAATTCCAAGTCCACCCAATGGACTCCACGAAGACAGCATCCATCAGGGCACAGCTAGACCCCACGGTCGACGCCGCACTGCAGGCGTTCCTACGCGAAAACTGGGACATATTCACCTAGCACCCTTCTGATATGCCAGGGATCCCACGCAGGCTGGCCGGACACAACCTAAACATACTGAAGGGATATAAGCCGGTCAAGCAAACATTGCGGCGCTTTTCCGAACCCAAACAACAAGCCATGGGGGAGGAGCTAGCCAAGTTACTTGAGGCCGGATTCATCAGAGAGATAAAACACCCTGACTGGCTAGGAAACCTGGTGATGGTACCAAAGAAGGACAAATCCTGGCGCCTATGTGTTGATTTCAAAGACCTCAACAAGGCCTGCCCTAAGGATCCCTTCCCCCTCCCCCGCATCGATCAGATTATCGATGCTACCACAGGACACGACTCATTGTGTTTCCTCGACGCATACTCCGGATACCATCAAATCAAGATGAAGGAGTTCGATCAAGCCGCAACGACATTTACACCCCATACGGGCCTTTCTGCTGCAACACTATGCATTTCGGGCTCAAAAATGCCGGAGCCACCTACCAACGCATGATTCAAACATGCCTGGAGAAACAAATAGGCAAGACAGTTGAAGCATACGCGGATGACGTAGTCATCAAAACTAGGCACATCGAGTCCTTAATAGACGATCTGCGTCTCACATTCGACAACCTCCGAACATATGACATCGAGCTCAATCCGGAAAAGTGTGTTTTCGGCGTTCCCGCTGGAAAACTCCTGGGCTTCATCGTTTCCAATAGAGGATTGAGGCAAACCAGGCTAAAATCCAAGATTTGTCACAGTTGGCTACGGCAACAGACCTCAAACAAGTCCAAAAACTATCTAGATGTGTGGCAGCTTTAAGCCGCTTTATCTCCAGACTAGGAGAAAAGGCATTGCCACTCTATCGCCTTCTCCGACGCACCGATCACTTCAAGTGGACGGACACGGCAATGGCCGGATTGGAAGAAATAAAGGATCTTATTGCTAGCAAAACCCAATCCTGGCCGCGCCAAACGTCGACGAACCTATGTTATTATACATATCGGCCACACACCAAGTCGTAAGTGCGGTGCTCGTTGTCGAACGGGAGGAGGACAGACACAAATTCCCACTTCAGAAGCCGGTATACTACGTATCCACTGTCCTCACACCATGCAAATCCCGGTACCCTCATTACCAAAAAATAGCATACGCGGTCCTCATGGCATATCGGAAGCTATGACACTACTTCAAGAGTGCTCAATAACAGTGGCCTACGAGGTACCACTCAATGACATAATCAACAACCACGACGCCATGGGTCGGATTGCCAAGTGGGCCATTGAGCTCCTCCCACTCGACATAACATACAAACCATGTTGGGCCATTAAATCTCAAGTACTGTCCGACTTTGTCACCGAATGGACAGAGGCTGAACTCCCTTAAGAGTACGACACATATTCCAACTGGGTCATGCACTTTGACGGCTCCAAAATGCTGGCGGGCCTAGGAGAAGGTCCTAACATCCCCTACTGGAGATACAGCTCAGTATGTCCTCCAAATATTATTCACTGACTCCAACAATGCAGCCGAATACGAGGCCTTACTACACGGTCTTCGGATGGCCGTCTCCATGGGCATACAACGCCTGGAAGTATGTGGAGATTCAAACCTCACAATATCTCAAATAAATGGAGATTTCGATGCCAAAGATCCGAAGATGGCGGCTTACCGTAATGCCGTCCTCAAAATGTCGGCTCGGGTAGAGGGGCTCGAGTTTCACCATGTTGCTCGAGATAGTAACCAAGCAGCGGATGTCCTTGCTCGCATCGGTGCCAAGCACGACCACGTTCCACCTAACATCTTTTTGGAAAGGCTTTTCAAGCCATCCGTGGTGTGGCAGGGGAGAGCGGCAACACAATTCCGGATCCGGTTACAACCCCAGATTCCAAACACACTGACATCATCGGGGGCTCTTCCACCAAAATTACACCATCGGCCCATCTCATCATGGCAGTTGTTGCCCCATGGACCGAACCCTTCTTGGCCTACCTTAATAGGAGATAACTCCCTGCGGATCAAAATGAGGCGCGCTGCACTGTGCAGCGCTCTAAAGCATACAAAGTTCATGAGGGAGAAATCTACAAGAAAAGCGCTACCGGAGTACTCCAAAGATGCATCTCCGCGTAAGAATGGTGGCAGCTCTTGGCTGAAATTCATGCCGGTCTCGGTGGTCACCCCGCCGCGGCTTGGGCCCTTGTAAGCAAGGCCTTCCGTACAATTTTCTATTGGCCGACGGCCCGAGCAGACGCACAAGACCTTGTCAAACATTCTTCGAATGCTAGCTTTTCGCCAACCAAAGTCATATGCCACCCATCGCTCTACAAACAATCCCCATCACTTGGCCTTTTGTAGTCTGGGGGCTTGATATGGTCGGACCCCTTAAAGCAGGAAGCCATAAGAAAAAATATTTGTTGGTCATGGCGGATAAATTCACTAAGTGGATAGAGGCCAAACCAGTTAAAACGGCCGAAGCCAGAACAGTCATAGACCTTATATCTGGTGTTGTACACCGCTATGGAGTTCCACAAAGCATCATCACTGACAACGGCTCCAATTTCATAGCCGATGAGGTGAAAGCCTCGTGCGCTAATCTGGGCATCAAGCTCGACTACACCTTTGTCTATCACCCACAAACCAACGGTCAAGTCGAACGAGCCAATGATCTTATTATGAGCGGCATTAAACCCAGGTTAGTGCGGTCTTTGAAAGAGTCAGACAAGCACTGGGTCGAGGAGCTCGACTCCGTACTCTGGGGGCTGCGGACCACACCCAATCGTTCTATCGGATATACACCTTTTGTCATGCCCAATATGCGACCCCGATGTCTACTACACAACCTTCTTGTTGTAGACGTTGTTGGGCCTGCAAGTGCACAGGTTTGTAGGACAGTAGAAAATTCCCCTCAAGTGGATGACCTAAGGTTTATCAATCCGTGGGAGGCATAGGAGGAAGATGGTCTCTCTCAAACAACCCTGCAACCAAATAACAAAGAGTCTCTTGTGTCCCCAACACACCCAATACAATGGTAAATTGTATAGGTGCACTAGTTCGGCGAAGAGATGGTGATACAAGTGCAATATGGATGGTAGATATAGGTTTTTGTAATCTGAAAATATAAAAACAGCAAGGTAACTAATGATAAACGTGAGCGTAAACGGTATTGCAATGATAGGAAACAAGGCCTAAGGTTCATACTTTCACTAGTGCAAGTTCTCTCAACAATAATAACATAGATAGATCATATAACAATCCCTCAACATGCAACAAAGAGTCACTCCAAAGCCACGAATAGCGGAGAACAAACGAAGAGATTATGGTAGGGTACGAAACCACCTCAAAGTTATTCTTTCGGGTCAATCTATTCAAGAGTTCGTACTAGAATAACACCTTAAGACACAAATCAACCAAAACCCTAATGTCACCTAGATACTCCATTATCACCTCAATTATCTGTGGGCATGATATACGATATGCATCACACAATCTCAGATTCATCTATTCAACCAACACAAAGTACTTCAAAGAGTGCCCAAAGTTTCTACCGGAGAGTCAAGACGAAAATATGTGCCAACCCCTATGCATAGTTTCATGGGCGGAACCCGCAAGTTGATCACCAAAACATACATCAAGTGGCACGTGATATCCCATTGTCACCACAAATAAACACAGGAAGACATACATCAAGTGTTCTCAAATCCTTAAAGACTCAATCCGATAAGATAACTTCAAGAGGAAAACTCAATTCATCACAAGAGAGTAGAGGGGGGGGGAGAAACATCATAAGATCCAACTATAATAGCAAAGCTCACGATACATCAAAATCGTGCCATAGAGAGAACACAAGAGAGAAAGAGAGAGAGATCAAACACATAGCTACTGGTACATACCCTCAGCCCCGAGGTGAACTACTCCCTCCTCGTCATGGATAGCGCCGAGATGATGAAGATGGCCACCGGTGATGGGTTCCCCCTCCGGCAGGGTGCCGGAACAGACTCCCAAGAGGTTTTTGGTGGCTACAGAGGCTTGCGGCGGCGGAACTCCCGATCTATCTTCGTTATCAATGTTTTAGGGTACGTAGGCTTATATAGGCGTAAGAAGTCGGTCGGGGGAGCCTCGAGGGGCCCATGAGAGGGTAGGGTGCGCCCAGGGGGAGTGGGTGTGTCCCCCTATCTCGTGGCTTCCTCGATGCTCCCCTGGCTTGCACTCCAAGTTTCCTGGGTCACATTCGTTCCAAAAATCACGCTGCCGAAGGTTTCATTCCGTTTGGACTCCGTTTGATATTTATTTTCTTCGAAATACTGAAACAGGCAATAAAACAACAATATGGGCTGGGCCTCCGGTTAATAGGTTAGTCCCAAAAGTAATATAAATTTGTATAATAAAGCCCGTAATCATTCAAAACATATAATAAAATAGCATGAATGCTTCATAAATTATAGATACGTTGGAGACGTATCAGCATCCCTAAGCTTAATTCCTGCTCGTCCTCGAGTAGGTAAATGATAAAGAAAGAATTTATGAAGTATGAATGCTATAAGGTGCACAAGTTTGATCAATGATAATTTCAATCACCTTTTCTAGCATGATAATATGTCATAACAGTAGTTCATCTCATAAAACTTCTCACGATAAAGTAACAAGCAATTTACATGTCAAAGCATAGACCATAAACTTTCTTGAAAACTAGCAAACTTCATTCTTAGTCATCAAACAACTACAATTCATATTATTATCAGGAATAGCAAACTCCACATACTCAACTATCATATAGTCTTCTACAATTGCTAACACTCACGCCATACTGATGGTTATGGAGTTTCAATCGGACACTGAGAAAGATAGGGGCTTATAGTGTTGTCTCCCAACGTATTCACCTTTGGGTGATGTCAACAATAATAGTTCATGCTAACTTACATCCAATTGGATATATATATCAGGATCTTTCCAACACGAGGTGCTTGCCAAAGGATAAAATGAAAAAGGGAAAGGTGAAGATCACCTTGACTCTTGCATAAAAGTAAAAGACATAAAGTAAAAGATAGGCCCTTCGCAGAGAGAAGCAGAGGTTGTCATGCGCTTTTAGGGTTGGATGCACAAAATCTTAATGCGAATGAACATCACTTTATATTGTCACTTGTATATGGACCTTTATTATGCAGTCAGTTGCTTTTATTGCTTCGATAACAAGATCTTATAAAGCTATTTTCTTCACACCAAAAGATCATACATATTTAGAGAGCAATTTTTATTGCTTGCACCGATGACAACTTACTTGAAGGATCTTACTCAATCCATAGGTAGGTATAGTGGACTCTCATGGCAAAACTGGGTTTAAGGATATTTGGAAGCACAAGTAGTATCTCTACTTGGTGCAAGGAATTTTGTCTAGCATGAGGGGGAAAGGCAAGCTCAACATGTTTGAATGATCCATGACAATATACTTTAACTGAGATGTGTGAAAACATAACCCATTATGTTATCTTCCTTGTCCAACATCAACTCTTTAGCAAGTCATACTTAATGAGTGCTCCAAATTATAAAATATGTCTAGGATAGTGTATTTATATGTGAAATCTCTCTTCCTTCAATATTCTTTCACGAATTGTTCAAATGACCAATACGATGCTTGCTAACCTTCAATAAATTTACAACCTCTACTTCTTACACGTGAAGTCATTACTCCCCATGGGATAAGCAAATGAAACATATATGATTTCAGATTTATGACAATCAACTCATTCAACCATTAACTCATAGGATATAAGTGAAGCACACGAGTAAATGACAAATTACTCCAAAAAGATATAAGTGAAGATCAATGAGTAGCTAAATAATTATGTAATTATATGAAGACTCTCTCTCATTTAAGGATTTAAGATCTTGGTATTGTATTCAAACAGCAATCAAAACAAAATAAAATGACATTGCAAGGATAGCACAACTCATGTGAAGAAGCAAAAACTTAGGCTCAACCGATACTAACCGATAGTTGTTGAAGAAGAAAGGTGGGACGCCTACCGGGGCATCCCCAAGCTTAGATGCTTGAGACTTCTTGAAATATTATCTTGGGGTGCCTTGGGAATCCCCAAGCTTGAACTTTTGTGTCTCCTTAATTCCTCTCATATCATGGTTTCTCTATTTCTCAAAAGCTTCATCCACAACAAACTCAACAAGAACTCGTGAGATAGGTTAGTATAAACCAATGCAAAACCTTATCATTTTCTACTGTAACAAACCACTAAAATTATTATTCAACATTGCATACTAAATGCCTCTGCATATTTAATACTCCTATCCTCAAATAGAATCACTGAACAAGCAAACGTATGCAAACAATGCAACCATAACAACAATCTGCCAAAACAGTATAGTCTGTAAAGAATGCAAGATTCATCATACTCCCCTAACTCCAAAAATTATGATAAAAATATTACGCTGCAGAAGATTTATCAGAGCTCAATATGCAAAAAGTTTCAACATTATATCGTGCTCTGACTTTTCTAGGGAATTTTTGCAACAGCGGTAAATTTCTGTTTTCAAACACCAACATGTATACTAGCAAAATAAGCATGGCAAAGGCTATCCTTGACATTTTTGTTGAAAATAAAGATGCAAAACATTATTCTAAATAACAGAAAGCAAATACTAACAAAAGAAAATGACACTCCAAGCAAAACACATATCATGTGGTGAATAAAAATATAGCTCCAAGTAAAGTTACCGATGAACGAGGACGAAAGAGGGGATGCCATCCGGGGCATCCCCAAGCTTAGGCTCTTGGTTGTCCTTGAATGTTACCTTGGGGTGCCTTGGGCATCCCCAATCTTAGGCTCTTTCCACTCTTTATTCCATAGTCCATCGAATCTTTACCCAAAACTTGAAAACTCCACAACACAAAACTCAACAGAAAACTCGTAAGCTCCATTAGTATAAGAAAATAAAACCACCACTTAGGTACTGTAATGAACTCATTCTAAATTCATATTGGTGTAATATATACTGTATTCCAACTTCTCTATGGTTCATACCACTTAATACTAGCCATAGATGCATCAAAATAAGCAAACAACACACAAAAAACAGAATCTGTCAAAAACAAAACAGTCTGTAGTAATCTGTATCAAACGTATACTTATGGAGCTCCAAAAATCCTACCAAATTAGTAAGTCCTAAGCAATTGGTTTACCAATCCAGAGCAAAACGAATAAGATCAGAATCACGTTACTGTGAATTAACAAAACTAATTTACTGGGTGCAAAAGTTTCTGATTCTCAGCAGGATCAGCACAACTATCACCGTAAGTTATCCTAAAGGTCTTACTTGGCACTTTATTGAAACAAAAGCTATAAAGCATGATTACTACAGTAGAATAATCATGTGAACACACAAAAACAGTAGGGGTAAATATTGGGTTGTCTCCCAACAAGCGATTTTCTTTAATGCCTTTTAGCTAGGCATGATGATGACAATGATGCTCACATAAAAGATAAGAATTGAAACATAACGGGAGCATCATGAAGCATATGACTAGCACATTTAAGCCTAACCCACTTCATATGCATAGGGATTTTGTGAGAAAACAACTTATGGGAACAATAATCAACTAGCATAGGAAGGTAAAACAAGCATAGCTTCAAAATTTTAAGCACATAGAGAGGAAACTTGATATTATTGCAATTCCTACAAGCATATATTCCTCCCTCATAATAATTTTCAGTAGCACCATGAATAAATTCAACAATATAACCAGCACCTAAAGCATACTTTTCATGATCTACAAGCATAGAGAATTTACTACTCTCCACATAAGCAAATTTCTTCTCATGAATAGTAGTGGGAGCAAACTCAAAAAAATAATTATCATGTGAGGCATAATACAATTGAAAACTAAAATCATGATGACAAGTTTCATGGTTTTCATTATTCTTAATAGCATACAAGTCATCACAATAATCATCATAGATAGCAACTTTGTTCTCATAATCAATTGGAACCTCTTCCGAAATAGTGGAATCATCACTAAATAAAGTTGACACTCTTCCAAATCCACTTTCATATTCATCACAATAAGATTCAACATCCTCCAAATAGTGGGATCACTACTTCCTAAAGCTGACACTCTTCCAAACCCACTTTCATCAATATAATCATCATAAATAGGAGGCATGCTTTCATCATAATAAATATTCTCATCAAAACTCAGGGGACAAAAAATATCATCTTCATCAAACATAGCTTCCCCAAGCTTGTGGCTTTGCATATCATTAGCATCATGGATATTCAAGGAATTCATACTAACAACATTGCAATCATGATCATCACACAAAGATCTAGTACCAAACATTTTAATGCATTCTTCTTCTAGCACTTGAGCACAATTTTCCTTTTCATCATACTCACGAAAGATATTAAAAAGACGAAGCGTATGAGACAAACTCAACTCCACTTTTTTGTAGTTTTCTTTTATAAACTAAACTAGTGATAAGAACAAGAAATAAAAAAATTCGATTGCAAGATCGAAAGATATACCTTCAAGCACTCACCTCCTCGGCAATGGAGGCAGAAAAGAGTTTAGTTGACGGGGTGTGAGTGCCGCTTACCTAGCCTCCCCGGCAACGGCGCCAGAAAAGAGCTTGATGTCTACTACACAACCTTCTTCTTGTAGATGTTGTTGGGCCTACAAGTGCACAGGTTTGTAGGACAGTAGCAAATTTCCCTCAAGTGGATGACCTAAGGTTTATCAATCCGTGGGAGGCGTAGGATGAAGATGGTCTTTCTCAAACAAACCTGCAACCAAATAACAAAGAGTCTCTTGTGTCCCCAACACACCCAATACAATGGTAAATTGTATAGGTGCACTAGTTCGGCGAAGAGATGGTGATACAAGTGCAATATGGATGGTAGATATAGGTTTTCGTAATCTGAAAATATAAAAAAGCAAGGTAATTAATGATAAGCGTGAGCGTAAATGGTATTGCAATGATAGGAAACAAGGCCTAAGGTTCATACTTTCACTAGTGCAAGTTATCTCAACAATAATAACATAGATAGATCATATAGAAATCCCTCAACATGCAACAAAGAGTCACTCCAAAGCCACTAATAGCGGAGAACAAACGGAGAGATTATGCTAGGGTACGAAACCACCTCAAAGTTATTCTTTCGGATCAATTTATTCAAGAGTTCCTACTAGAATAACACCTTAAGACACAAATCAACCAAAACCCTAATGTCACCTAGATACTCCATTGTCACCTCAAGTATCAGTGGGCATGATTATACGATATGCATCACACAATCTCAGATTCATCTATTCAACCAACACAAAGTACTTCAAAGAGTGCCCCAAAGTTTCTACCGGAGAGTCAAGACAAAAACATGTGCCAACCCCTATGCATAGGTTCATGGGCGGAATGATAGAGGCAAAGGTGTCCCGTCTTTCGATGAGATGATGGATATCGCTTTGGTGGCAGTCGACTTTGACGATCCGACTACGAACGTGCGAGGACGTCGCGCCTTAGCAATCGCTAAACCAACTCCGAGATATTCTCATGAACATTAGAATCATTACCAAGAAACGAAAGTACCTGGTAATTTAGTTGGCGTGCACAAGCTCTAGTAATTGGTCCAGTATGTATAGCAGCAGGGGCTGTGGGTGTAACAATTGTATTGATGTCCTCATCACGGAACCTGCAAGTTCACCAAAACATACATCAAGTGGCACGTGATATCCCATTGTCACCACAGATAAACACAACAAGACATACATCAAGTGTTGTCAAATCCTTAAAGACTCAATCCGATAAGATAACTTCAAGAGGAAAACTCAATTCATCACAAGAGAGTAGAGGGGGGAGAAACATCATAAGATCCAACTATAATAGCAAAGCTCGCAATACATCAAGATCATGCCATAGAGAGAAGACAAGAGAGAGAGAGAGAGAGAGAGAGAGAGAGAGAGAGATCAAACACATAGCTACTGGTACGTACCCTCAGCCCCGAGGGTGAACTACTGCCTCCTTGTCATGGATAGCACCGGGATGATGCAAATGGCCACCGGTGATGGGTTCCCCCTCTGGCAGGGTGCCAGAACGGACTCCCGAGAGGTTTTTGGTGGCTATAGAGGCTTGCGGCAGCGGAACTCCCGATCTATCTTCGTTATCGATGTTTTTAGGGTACGTAGGCTTATATAGGCGAAAGAAGTCGGTAGGGGGAGCCTCGAGGGGCCCACGAGAGGGTAGGGCGCGCCAGGGGGTGGGCGCACCCCCCTATCTCGTGGCTTCCTCGATGCTCCCCAGGCTTGCACTCCAAGCTTCCTCGATGCCCCCCAGGACGTTGCTGAAGGTTTCATCCCGTTTGGACTCCGTTTGATATTCCTTTTCTTCGAAATACTGAAACAGGCAATAAAACAGCAATATGGGCTGGGACTCCGGTTAATAGGTAAGTCCCAAAAGTAATATAAAAGTGTATAATAAAACCCATAATCATTCAAAATAGATAATAAAATAGCATGAATGCTTCATAAATTATAGATACGTTGGAGACGTATCAGACCCTACCCTAATGGAACTCGAAGGTCCCACCAAGGATAGAAGCGCATATTGGAGACGCTTTTGCAAGGTGGATATCATTACATTGTACCATTACATAATAGTTGGGGATACATACAAGAGGCATACAATGCCACATGAATACAACAACGTCATACATAAGAGCAACATCCGACTACAGATGAAACTCAAACAGAAACTCAATGACATCCACCCTGCTAGTCCAGACTGCCGACCTGGAACCTATCCCCTGATCGAAGAAGAAGCAGAAGGAGAACTCCAAACAAGTAAACATTGCTCTCACATCATGATCATCGCATGAACTATACCTACAACTGTTGTTGTAGTAATCTGTGAGCCACGAGGACTCAGCAATCCCATTGCCATGGGTATCAAAACTAGCAAAGCTTAAAGGGGTAAGGAAAGGATAGGTGAGGTTGCAGCAGCGACTAAGCATGATATGGTGGCTAACTTATGAATACAAGAATAAGATGAGAAGCTACGCAAACGGTCGCAAACTAGTAATGATCAAGAAGTGATCCTGAAACTACTTGCGTCCAAACATAACCCAGACCGTGTTCACTTCCCAGACTCCGCAGAGAAGAGGCCATCACGGCTACACACGCGGTTGATGTGTTTTAATTAACTCAAGTGTCAAGTTCTCTACAACCGGACATTAACAAATTCCCATCTACCACATAACCATGGGCACGGCTCTCGAAAGTTTAAACCCTACTGGTGTGTCCCAACTTAGCCCATTATAAGCTCTAACGACCAACAAAGGATATTCCTTTCTCCCAGGAAGACCCAATCAGTCTCGGAATCCCGGTTACAAGACATTTCGGCAATGGTAAAACAAGACCATCAAGACCGCCCGAATGTGCCGACAAATCCCGATAGGATCTGCACATATCTCGTTCTCAGGGCACACCGGATGGGCAAGACGTCGGGTTGGCATAGACCCTGGTTGTCCAAGGGGCACCGGACATCGCCCGGTTCGGACCAACACTTAGAGAAGCATTGGCCCGGGGGGATTAAAATGAAGATGACCCTCGGGTTAATTACTCCCAAGGGAAAGGAAATAGGTTGTTAGGCAAAAGTAAAACCAAAGTTGGGCCTTGTTGGAGGAGTTTTATTCAAAACTAACTATCAAGGAGTTCCCATACACCCGGCCGCATAAGGAACGCAAAATCAAGGAACATAACACCGGTATGACAGAAACTAAGGCGGCAAAAGTGGAACAAAACACCAGGCATAAGGCAGAGCCTTCCACCCTTTACCAAGTATATATATGCATTAATTAAATAAGAGATATTGTGATATCCCAACATAATCCTGTCCAACATGGAGCAATCTTCAACTTCGCCTGCAACTAACAATGCTATACAAGGGGTTGACCAAAGCAGTAACATAGCCAAACAATGGTTTGCTAGGAAGGGTGAAAAGGTTAGAGGCTGGCATGGCAATTTGGAAGGCTTCATAAACAAGTGATAGGTAGCGCAGCATAGCGATAGAACGAAGCAACTAGCATAGCAATGATAGTAGTGAGATCCAGGGTAACGGTCATCTTGCCTGAAATCCCGCAAGGAATAAGAATGAGTCCATGAAGAACACGAACGGATGAAGACGAACCAAGCGTAGACGAACGAATCCTGACGATCGCAACGAAACAGGAACTATCGAGAAGAAGCACAACCGGAAAGAAGAAAACACCAAGGTAAACACACAACACATAAACATGACATGATGCACAACCAAACATGATGAATGACAAAGGCTATATGATGCTACTCATGGCAAGAGATGATGCATACAAGAACAACACATCAAAGCAAGTTTAAATGAGGCCGGAAACAACATATAACAAATCTGGTAAGTCCTCGTATGCAAATTTCAAAATTGGTCCAGATCTGAATAAATCTTATGTTCAAGTAGTTAAACAGAAATTTAAAATGCACCATGATGACCTACACGAAATTCTAGTCAAGTTACATATAAAGTTCATTTAATTCGGAGCTACGGCCTAGAAGATACGAGCAAAACAAGTTAAACATGGCGTTGATGCAAAATGCATTCAAACATCAAGCAAACACTCTCAAAACAAGGGTTCAACATGACATTATGAAACTTCATGCAATTCTAAGCAAGTTGCATATAGAGCATGCTCAAAACGGAGCAACGGTGCAACACATTCACTCGAAACAATATATAACAACAATCTGCCCAAAACAGCAAGTATGCACTTTGCAGACATAAAAACAACATGCTATAGGTATCATATGAGCATACACTGGACATTCACTTCATGTACAGATAACATACTTCAAATATCATTAAGGTTTAGGTTCATAAGCATCAAGATTAAACCAATATGATCAATGCAAAAAAGCAACTTTATAGCACAGGAGCATATACATGAGCAGAGTTAATATGATGGCAACTTGAGAGGAAGAAAGAGACAAGCTACAGCTAGTAAACTTAGCAACCAAGGACATGGCGTCAAGGTACACATAACAAAGGGAAATAACATACTGGCATCATATGCATATGGCTCATGGATTAGTGGGAACCAATATGACAAGATTGAATGTTGAAACAGTTTTAGCGAGTGTAAAACAACAACATTATCATAGCAGGTTTGCAAGCATGGAACATAGGCATATGATCTCCAAAATTAACAACCATGGCATTTTAACAAAGTGCTCATAGCATACTTCAAAACATGTAATTGGAGAATCTCCAGGAGAGGCATGTATCACTCAATAACAAGCTCACAACAAGGCATCATGAAGTTAAAAGAAATCTGGAACAACATATAGGCATCTTCATGGCAATGAAGACATATGCTACAAGAGATATATAGGGCATCAAAAAGGCATGGCATGATAGACCATAATACATACATCAAAACATGTCAAGTAAGCATCTCCAGATAATGCATGGCTTAATTGGTATCATCAAGCAAAAATGGCAACATGATATAGCAGTTTCAGCATTGACAGAACATTAACAGCAAGTAGCCCACTTCACAAGCTTCATAAACTCACTACAATGCATATAAAAATACATTGATTGCACCACTGTAAATATGGAAAAAATATGCTCCTAAAACATGTAGACGTCATGCCCATAGGATGCACACACAAAATGCAACAAAAATGACAAATCAGCAAGTTACAACAGTTTTCAGCAGTTAACAGCAACATGCACTTTTGCAACAGGGATGAAAAAATCAATATGCACCCTAACATGAATGCAAATTACACCAACATGCAGAGCATGAGGAGCAGAACATGTGCATATCAAGATCATCATTATAGCATCCACGGGGACAAAGTTGTGGCACTCACAAGATGCACAAATGATGTTAACAACCAGCACATTCCAGTAGTATATATCACATAGTAGTTTTGCAACGAAGATTAAGGCACCAATATGTACAGGAACATGAATACAAACCACTCCATCATTAATATCACTCTGAGATGAACATTTTGACATATTATACATGCAAATCAGAGCAACATGCATCAAGTTATGGCCATGCAAACAAGCACACATGATGTTAAAATCCTGGGGACTTGGCAGATTTTTACCCTCGCGAAAAGTGGATGGGGACGTTCCGGGACGGAGAGATCCGGGCGTGGGGGAGGCGTTTGGATGGTTGACTTGGGCGATCCGGGACGACGTCATCCAGATCTGAGCCCCGAGAGCTCCGGTGACGGCGGCGAGTCCGGTGACGACGGGCGACGATGGCAAAGTCGGGGACGACCGGAGGAGGCAGGTCCGGGCTGGATCTCGCCGGATCTGGCCGGATCCCAGCGAGGGGCATCGCGGGGAGGCGGTGCAGGCGACGGGCGGCGGGGAAGTGACCGGAGCAGGGCGGCGCCGGCAAGGGAGGCGCGCGGGGGCATTGGGTCGCCGGCGACAGGAAGGCAAGGCGGCGCCATGCGGCGGAGGCGCGCTCCGGCACGGGGCGGAGGGAGCCCGCCGGCGCTGGGGCGCGGGGCTAGCCGGATCTGGGCTGATCTGGCCGGGGCCGCATGCTCCGGGGATGAGCGGGCGGTGGCGGAGGTGCGGTGGCCGGCG
>NC_041387.1:192209045-192229876 GCF_002162155.2 Triticum dicoccoides | reverse complement strand
GTGCGGGGCTCGGGCCCTCGGGTCCAGTGCGGCCTGGGGGCGGGCCGGACGCGGGCTTCGCGGGCCGCGGCGGCGGGGGAGCCAGGGAGGCGACATGGCAGCACGAGGTTGGTCCAGGGCGGCGGCTGGACGCGTCTGGTGCCGGCGGACGTGTCCGGCGCGGAGAGGGGAGGTGGATCTAGGGTTAGGGTAGGATTCATCCGTGATTTGAGGAGGGGAGGCTAATATATAGGTAGAGGGAGCTAGGAGAGTCCAAATGAGGTGCGGTTTTCGCCCACACGATCGTGATCCAATGACGGAGAGCATGCAGGGTGTTTGGATGGGCTAGTGGGCTGTGGGAAGGGGTGCTAGGCTGCAAGAGAAAAGGCGGTTTTAGTTAACTCGGTTAACCGTTGGGGCATCAAACGACCTCCAAATGGAACGAAATTTGACGGACGATCTACCAGTGATATACCAAGACCACTCGGCAAATCTCGGCCCATTCCGAGAACGTTTTTTGGCGGCTCACAAAACCAAGGACTGAGAGGCGCCGCGGGTGCGTGCGAGTGTGGTTGGGCTCAGAACGGACAATGGAGAGAACCATGGGAACCCGAATGGATGCAAGTTTTGAAAAACATGCAGATTAAATGCAGATGATGACATGGCAAAATGCAACACGCAAGCAGACGACGGCAAAAAACTGGAAGACACCTGACGCATCGGATTCGAGGCATTACACCTTTCTTCATGGTGTGCGGCACAGAGGCTGTGTTACCATGCGACATTATTGAATCACCTCGAGTGCGCATGTAGGAAAAGAGAGAGGCCGAGCTTGATCGTCAGGACAACTTAGATGCCCTGGAGGAGGAGCATGACGTCGCAAAAGCCTGTTCCGCATTTTATCAACAACAGGCACGCAAATATCAAAGCAGAGAAGTACGGGCCAAGACTTATAATGTTGGTGAACTCGTTCTACACTTGCCGAAGAAGAAAAAAGACAAACTAAAACCCAAGTGGGAGGGTCCCTTCATCATTGAAGAAGTCCTCATAGGAGGAGCGTACCACCTACGTGATGCATCAAACAATCGTCTAGAGCCGAACCCATGGAACATGGCTAGACTCTGAAGATTCTATGCCTAGCTCCGGACTCTTCGTTCGTTTCCTTTCTCCCTTTTGTTTACATTATTTATTTTTCTCTTTTTCACCTTTTCTACTTTTCACTATACAATACCTTAAAGCTCTCGTACGGCTAAATCGTACACTTACGACGCATACAATTCTTAAATATGTATGTCAATTATACCTGGGGGCTTATTGTACAAAAGCTTATTATTATTATTTTCCGAGCTTCAAGCTCACCACATATGTGTCTTTTCCACGTATGTACCTTTTCTTCGCCATTATATGCATCGATATGACTTAAGTTTTGGCCAAGCTGGGTTGCCTGGCTCCTCTGCTTATGCCCTATGTTCCCGTTAGTTCGGCTAGGGAATAAAGGAAGCACCTCTATGATTGTTACTGCCGGGTCCTCTGGATGTGTACCTCAGACTGGATGAAGCCAAAAGCTAGCGTTCTTACGGGAATATCCGGTCGGCAGACTAAAGATGTTTTTTTACTTGTCACTATCGGCGTCCTGGATTCGGGGGCATCCAGCCCTTCCTGCCTGCAGCCCACCACGTGGCTTCATCGACGGCCTGTTACGGCCGAGCTTCATCACCAACACCGCAAGACCCTCTCAAGGGGCCAAGCCTCGCGAGGCGGGCAACGCCAAGACCCTCGAAGGAATTGTCCTCCTTGGGAGGGCTCCTGAGGGGCGGAGAGTTCTATGCAAGCTGCCTCAGGAGGCTCAGCTGACATGAGCCATGATGACTAAGGCCAGGCAGGCGCCAAGCGGGCGCCAGGTGGGCGCAGAGCGCAGGTTTCTTCTTCGGTGCAAGAGAGGCAAGCCATAGGCGGGGAGTCCTGGGGAATCGGCCAAAGGTTTCCATTCCGGGGCAACAAGATCAAGACTGACAGGACGGCAGGACGGAGGTCATCTACGAGCCCACCGCAGCATCATGACTAGAGGCTTTTCGCAGGTGAAGACTACTTTTGTTAGGATAGACCGTACTACTTGTCCCCTTTCAAATCCGGCTGTTGTGGGATCCCTTCGCGCTCATATTTGGGAAGAGGACCAAGGCCAGTATAAATAGGACTAGCCACCGCCATAGAAAGGGGGACGGAATGAGAACAAGAAGAGCTAGCTTACACCACCAGCACAATAACACCTCACCTCCTGAGGCTTGTTCATCCACTGTACTAGTTCATCCATAGCCCTTCAAGGCAATCCACCACACCACACTGGATTAGGGTATTACACCGCAACGGTGGCCCGAACCAGTATAAATCTTCGTGTCTTTGTGTCTCTTTGATCTTGACATGCTAGGCTTAGGAGGATCACGAGTAGGCAGGCTGGGCAGGTTGAGATCTCCACATGCACCCCAGAGTTCAAAACTCTCAAGGGTTGTCGGGTCCCTAAATCCAACATTTGGCGTGCAAGGTAGGGGTGCGTTGGATCTTCTCTTCCATCGACCAGTCCTCCACCGCTCCACCGACGCCATGGCCTACACCTTGAGAGCACACATCGAGCACTGGGTCGTCCAGACCTCCTCAGCAGCACCCGCCGATGAGGAAAATCTCCACTCCGCTTTGCTCGCGGCCCGCATTCCGCCGGGGGCGACCGGTCGCGGGGGGCCCGCGGCACATCCTTCTCCACTGGCGCCGCACTGTAGCATGATCTGCGAACTACGCCGCAGCAACCGCTCCACACTCGCGCAGGGAACATGCAAACATGCGGGCGGCGGTCATCGTGGCCTGAGAGCTCGTGCGGTGTAGGTTGCTACAGAGCGGCCGCGACGCCCTGTTGGAATGGGTTGCCAAGCTGCTGGACACAGCATGCAGGGGGGCAGTGCTGTTCAGCACCCTATCGACGTTGCAGGCGGTGGTGGGGGCGCACGCTCATCCCCGACAAAACCGCATGCCCCCTCACAGGGGCCCTGGGGAGCCTCTCGACACCGACCAGCCCCGCGGAGCAGCCCGTGCCACCCCGAACGTGCCCCCTCGGCGTGAGGCTTCTCCAGTCGACATCACCAGGGGCCGCGCTTGAGTACCAGTCCCTAGCCAACAAGACCAGAGGGCTGCAGAAGAAAGCGGGAACGTTAGGTGGCCAGGCGGCGCCTCTGGTGCAAATAGCCCGGAAGCCTACGTCCCCCTCGCGATGGATACAAGGCACGCGCTGGGAGAGGGCCCCAGCCCATCCCCCATGCCAGGCTGGGCGCTAGACATACACGAGGCCGAGCTCTCCTTCGAACCACCACCAAGCCCTACCGACATCTCCAACGGCGGCAGCCTCTGGGTACAGCTAACGCCGCAAGGGCACGCTTACACTGACCATGGATCGCAGGTGAACCAGGACGCAGCAGCCGCCAGGGCGCTCAGGACGACGGACCCCCCTCAAGAGCACGAAGGACGATGGGAGCAGCACGGGGGAAGCCCAGCGACAGGGCCTTCCTCGCGCTGCATGGAGCAGGGTCCTGCCTGGAGGTAGGTTCCCTACCGAGGAAGGCGCCGGCGAGCCCTTCTCCTCGGTGGGGGGCCTACGGTCGCCGAGGATGCCGCCAGTGTCCCCTTGGCCCCTTGGTCTTGTCCTAGTTTCCGGTCTCCCTAATGGCGGTCAGGGGTGGCGCACAGCGGGGTCCTCATCAGGCGACATGAAGCAAGGCTACGGCCTGTGAAGGTCTCTTCTCGTGACACTCTCACGTATTAATGAGTGGGGCTGTACATGCCCCGGAGTCTCCTGAGTGCCGCCCTGGGGCCTCACGGGGGCTCCCACCCACGTCCTAGTGGAAGCACCATACTCCGTGCTGGCCGTCGACACTGTCCCAAATGACTATGCCCAGCCAGTGGAAGCACTTAGCTCCGCGCTAGTGAGAAGACCGAAGACCGAAGACTGAAGACTAGCTAGGCGCCGGACGCGACCGTCTTCTTTTTGCCTCCTTTTTGTATTTGCTTGCCGACTTTTTGAAGCAGTTCGTTTTCGTGCATTTATAAAAACTGGGGGAGTTTTTCTCGTTCATGTCGCTCTCTTGCCTTCAGTTCTTGCGTTCTTTCTGGAGCTCGTGACCGCTACCCTGCCCTCGAGCACCTCGTGAGCGGGGGATGGTTACGGTGTATGCGCTAGTGCCAATCGCCCCCCAGGGGGATCAAGGGTGCGGTCACCCCATGCGCCCACCTCACCACGGTCTGGCAGTTGGCTCCTCATGAGGCACTCTACGGCAGACCAGCAGGCCCCTTGGGAGGCATAGAACCTCACGAGCTCGCGGCAAGCTCGCCTCAGGAGAAGGGGCTGGGCCGCAACGCCAGACCCCACTCAAGACCCCCGAAGCCCAAGATAAGTCATAAACAACTACCTTGCTCAGCGACGCGCAGCCCTGCAGGACCCCGCTCTGGGTGTTACTTCAAAAGCATTTAGCAATCTCACACATCATAAGGGGCACCCCCTTTTCAAAATGCTCTCACAAGAATGCGTTCAAGTTTTCGTCATACATGTTGAAGCAAAAGAAACATGGGCTTAAGTGGACGCGCCTTCTTCGTCGCTCCAGTCCGCGCTGCTTGTGTCGTAGCTGCCATCCTCCTCGTCATCACCACCCATGCCAGCTTCTTTGGCCACGAGCACAGCCGTGGCATCCTTAGGAGTCAGCTCCTTCACCAACGTGTCCACATGGCCATCCACCCACTTGGCGAGCTTGTCTTGGGTGGCCGCAGGCATGGGGGCTAGCACGGTGCTGAAATTGAAGTGGGAATCAAGATTTAGGAGGTTGCTGAAGATGCGAGAGAGTGCACACCCGAGGAGGCCCCGGCTCCTCTCCTCAACAAGCTGGCGGGCTCTTGCAGCCTGATCTTCCAGGCGGGTCACGATATTAGTGAAGAAGCAGAGATGGCTGGCATAGTCATTCTCGTGCGGATGAGGAGCGCTCTCGTCACAAATGGCACCTAGGGCATTGTTGGCTCTGACGCGCATGCCTTGTAGCATGGAGCCGTGCTCACGTCCCAATGTCAAGCGGCGGCACTTTTCACTTGAAGCCTTCTCCGGGAGGGAGGCGGCGTCTTTGACTTGCTTCCGGAGAGAGGATATCTCGGCACAGGCAGAACTGAGGGCAGATTCGAAGGAAGTCAGGGTTTCTCGGGCTGCGCTCTCCGTTGCTCCACAGCCTGCAGCTCAGTCTTTAGGGTGGAGATCCGGCCCTCAAGCTCAGCCTTAAGCAGCTCCAAGTCTAGGCCGTGCCTTCCAGCCAGCTCAGCACGTGCCTTCGCCACCCTCTCCTCCACCTCCGCCTGGACCTGAGCTTCTCGAGCGGCGACGGTGTCCTCAGCCATGGCGGCCTGTCGCTCCCTCACCTCTAGCCTCTCCAGCGCCAAGTTGTGTTCCACGGTCTCCAGCGTCAAGTCTTCATGGCCCCTCAGGAGCTCCGCCTCGACAAGGGCCACCTCGCTTGGTGAGGAGGCCAGCAGGGTGCGACGCTCTTCGACTTCGCGCTGCATAGCCGCATTTGAAGACAGAAGATCTCGCTCCTGCTCCTTAGCTGCCTCACGGCGGTGGTTGGCTGCCTCAGCCCCTTCCATGGCACGGGCGCAGGCTTCACGAGAAGCCACGAGCGAGGCCGCCACATGTGCTTCAGCTTCGTCACGCTAAAGCTTCCCAAGGTTGATGGCGACCTTCAGCCGCTGCCACTCATCCTCCAGGCGGCAGTTCTCTGCCTCTAGCCTGGTGTTGGTTGGCAAGCTCCCCGCCAAGATTGATCATCGCACGCATCGCTTCACCGAAGAACTTGAAGCGCATCGCGCTATGCCTGTGAGTGGGCGCGAGCTCATTGCCAAGACCTTCGCCGGCCCCGGAGGCCGCTCGGGAGGCGTTGGGTGCTCCGCCAGTCGCCGATCGAGGGATGGCAGGCGTAACCCCACGGCTTGAAGACAAAGGCTACCAGGGGACACTCCCCTGCCGGCAATAACAAGAGGAAGGATCACCAGTGCACCCCCCGTCTCACTGGCAGAGTTGTGGGGAGAGGGAGCATGGGGCCCGGCTCCGGGGCACTCTCGCGGCGTCATGATAGATGGAGCTGGTCCCACACCCTGCGCAGGCTCGGGGCGCTGGGGGCTGCGCGCATGCATCAAGCTGGAGTCCTTGGGGTGCCTGCCTCGCAAGGTTTTGCCTTCGCAGAGGCCCTGCAAAACCTCAGCCATGAGAAAACGCTGCGTGCTAGGAGATGAAGAACAAAGGTACTTACTCATCTGCAGCCACATATCTCCTCGGCTTCAATGGCCGACGGGTGCCGTCGTTGCGGCACGGGGACCGCTTCCTCCTCAGGAGTGACTTGAGGCATAGGCAGCGCCGACCAGACCCTGACGGGCGATCCTCAGGACCTGGCGAGACCTTCTAGCTCGAGGCTCCGGGGCCATTGGTGGGCTCCTCGCCGTCAACAGACACTCCGGAGCCACCATCCCGGGCGTCAGAAGCCCTTGCCTCCAGAGCCCGGGGGTTGCACCAGTTCTGCGGCAGCTCCTTCCCGAGCCCCAGAAGCCTCGGACTTCTGAGCCTCTAGCGAGTCCGGGCCTCCGGAGGAGCTCTTGACAGCTGATGGAGGCGTGCGCCCCCCTGACTCCACACTCGGGGCGCACGCGGCAGGGTCGATCAGGAGAGGAGCCACGAAGACGGGGTTCTCGCGGGGCTCCTCAATGCCCTCAGGAAGCAACCCCCACTCGTCGAATAGAGGCATCTTCCTCGCGAAGGCAAACTTGTTTGAGCACAGATAGAGAGGGCATCCACCCCCCGAAAGGTCAGCAGGCTTAGGCTCGCCGGTCAGAAGCTTGAGCACCATGCCCAAGGTATCAGCAACAAGCGATGGCTTCTGCAGCCTCATCGGATCTCCACCGCCTGTGAAGTCCCACATCGGGCGAGAATGGCGCTAGAGGGGAGCAATGCGCTGCTTCATGAATTCCTTCACCACCATTGGCGCCGTCACCTCCAGTTCCTGGAGCCTCGCCAATCTCTTCCGGACGAAAGCAAGACGCTGGTCAAAGAGCTTCTCATGGCACCAGCCGGAGCTAGGCGAGGCCGGCGACTCTGGAATCAAGAGCAGGGGGCTGAACGCACGGGCGTCCATAAGAAGCCACCGCTTCTGGAATCCTTTTGCGATGGGCGAAAGCTCAAAGTCAATCCCCGAACCAGCGGTCGTGGCCACGGCTTCGAAGGTCACGCACCCAGAGCGTTGGCGGGCGTTAACCAACAAAAGCAAGAAGAAATGGCAAAACAAGGCCACGAAGGGAGTGATGCCCACCATGGCCTCACAGAGGAAGGCGAAGACGACAAGAAGGATGATGGAGCAGGGGTCCAGATGCAGCAGATGGATCTGGTAATGCGACATCACGGCATTGAAGAAAGGGGAGAAAGGAGGAATCAACCCAGCAAGAAGAGCATGGAGATAGATGGGGATCTCGATGGCGATCAACTCTCTGGTTCGCCAAGACGCAAGGCAAACAACCGTCGCCCTCCCTTCATTGGAATCGGTGGCGAGCGCATGGCGAGCCTTATCCAACCCCTCTTTGCTGATCACCATCGACTACTCAAGGGCTGGCTCCAGGGCCGGTGGAGGACCGGCCAGGGCGAGCGGCTTCCCCTTCTTCTTCTTCGGCTTGTGGTCCATGGCGAGTACTAAAAGAGTGCAAGGTGCCGGCGTCGGATCTGCAGACACGGCAGCAAGATTGGGAAGGAGGAAACAAGGGCCAAAAAGGTAATTTGTGAAGGGCGAGCTACACTGACAACGGGTGGCTGCTGGGTCTAGCGGATATCAAGGCAGCATGGGGAAGTGGAGACGCCCACGTCCCATCAACCGCCATGTGTCTTCAAGGCCGCGGGCTGATAGGGCCCTCGGCGCTCCGCCCTTGCCTTTTGGCTGCGCCTGGAAGTCAAGTCCGAGCACGCCTTGGGCCCGGGGGCTACTGTCGGCGTCCTGGATTCAGGGGTATCCAGTCCTGCCTGCCTGCGGCCCACCACATGGCTTCATCGACGTCCTAGTATGGCCCAGCTTCATCACCAACACCGCAAGACCCTCTGAGGCGGGCAACGCCAAGACCCCCGAAGGAATTGGCCTCCTCGGGAGGGCTCCTGAGGTAGGAGAGTTCTATGCAAGCTGCATCGCGAGGCTCTACTGACGCGAGCCATGACGACCAAGGCCGTAGAGCAGAAGTTTCCTCTTTGGTGCAAGGGAGGCAAGCCACAGGCGCGGAGTCCTGGGGAATCAGCCTAAGGTTTCCATTCCGGTGCAACAAGACCAAGACCACCAGGACGGCAGGATGGAGGTCATCGACGAGCCCACCGCAGCATCATGACCAAAGGCTTTTCACATGCTAAGACTACTTTTGTCAGGATAGAATGTACTACTTGTCCCCTTTCAAATCCGGCTGTTGTGGGATCCCTTGCCACTCATATTTGGGAAGAGGACCAAGGCCACTATAAATAGGACTAGCCACCACCATAGAAAGAGGGGCGGAATGAGAACAAGTAGAGCTAGCATACACCACCAGCACAAGAACACCTCACCTCCTGAGGCTTGTTCATCCGCTGTACCAGTTCATCCATATCCCTTCGAGGCAATCCACCACACCACACTAGATTAGGGTATTACACCACAACAATGGCCCGAAACAGTATAAATCTCTGTGTCTTTGTGTCTCTTTGAGCTTGATGCACTAGGCTTAGGAGTATTGCGAGTAGGGAGGCTAGGCAGGTTGAGATCTCCGCACGCAAGCCAGAGTTCGAACCTCTCAAGGGTTGTCAGATCCCTAAATTCGACAGTCACATTATGAACCTCCAAATGTTATGTATGATGTGGTTTTTTCAAACACGGCTCGGACAGGCACGTTAACGCATGCTGACCCAGGGAAAGGAACCCTTAATGGAACTATTCTCTCTGGAAGATGTTTCTTACGATCAAAATGTAATATAACATAACTAGCCGGATACTTGTCTGTTCAAGAAACTATGACCCCTACACCTGGTTTCCAGGCGTATCCTCATATATATTACCTAGCGGGTATTCGGAAACACTCCACAACTTTGGGTTCAGATGCTGAAGCGAAAAGGTCTGCCATGACAATCGTTTTACAATCCAGCTAGGGACAAATTTGTCAATAGAAGTACATAGTCACTTTGACTCAAAAACTTCTTCCATCTAACAGGCTATCTAGCCTACAATCCTGTTGTGAATATTTGGCGGCTACTTGTACATGGTCATATACCAAACTAACGGGAATTTCTTCTCCATCTGACCCTAAAGGTCCAACCCGGGCCATGTGATTCAGATCGAGCTTGGTATACTGTGTTTTTACCATGGCCCAAGCCCCTTGCGCACCTTCCCGGCAGGCTGATATCTTCCATAATCGAAAGCGCCGCCTCGCTCTATTGAATGGTTGTACCAGATCCTCCATACTTCCTGGAGGGGAGTCGGATGGCCACAAGCGAATTTCTGTGGTCACTTTGCATTTGTCTCTATATCTCCGGCGAATGTTTTTCCTGATAAGACACAACAGATAGCGACATACTCCAAGGTGACAGCCATGGAGCATATTTAAAACCATACCTCTTTGATGAAGGCTCGGCCATGTTTCTATTTGCCTTCCTCTTCGAAGGCCTGCCCGGCGTAGGTGCCACTTTCTTGCAAGTTGCCTCAGGTGCAGCGTGGCGTGCCGATCGCCTCCCCTTTTGAGCATGAGATAGTGCGGTGAGTGAGGCAGAATGGGGAAATTCTTTCAAAGGATAAGTCTCCTGATTACTTACATGCAAGGCTGGGAGAAGGCCGGGATAGTCGGCGGTGATGGCCACTTCTATGCCGTCATGGCTCGCCTGGTAGAACACTCCATCCCCGAGCTCCACAAATATATCTGGATCCTCTGTGAATCCGGGGTCATGGGCCCGGTTGTGGTCCTCTGGCTGTGGTGCGGGACTGTGGAACTCCTTGATGATCTTTCGCCATTCCTGTTTCAAATGGACGGATTAATATTTCTGGAAGTTGAGTCAGGGAGCTAATTGAGTAATGGGATGGAACCTCGCCCAGCTAGGAGGGTTGTACATGGAAAATCCATCTCTAGGCTTAATGCGGATTAACTCTTCTTTCTCCCCTTTGTATAATCCGGACAGTATTTTCACCAAAGCAGCGGCAGTGTCTGGACCCTTCCGACCACAACAGGTGGCATCACCTTCTCCGTTGAAGTGCCACATAGGACGCCCTCGGTATTGGAGTGGCTGAACCCCTCGCATTATGGATATCGCCATAACCTTGAGTATTGACAATCCGGACAGAGCGAGCGTCTTTATCTTGCTCATCAATTGACAGACTTCCGTGCTATCTTCCTCCCCGAGGCTCCGTGGACGCCAGCTGAGGCGTTTCTTCAATGGAGCGCTTGAAAATTCAGGAAGACCCATTCGGATTGGGTCAGGAAGAGAGACGTCCTCAATATAGAACCATTAGGAAGGCCATTCTTCGGATGCCTTCTTCGGCGTGCCAGACAGATATCCGGTCCCGGCAATGCGCCATATTTCGGCGCCGCCCACTTGAAATATTGACCCCTCTTGATTATGGGGGACGAGGCAGAATAGCTTCTTCCATAAGTCAAAATGGGTCTCGCAACCCAGGAATAGCTCGCAAAGAGCAACGTAACCCACAATATGCAGGATGGAGGCAGGAGTGAAATTGTGCAGTTGGAGGCCATAATACTCTAGTAGACCTCCGAGGAATGGATGGATTGGAAATCCGACACCTATGAATAAGTAAGGAACAAAGCATACTTGTTCCCCCTGGATGGGTTGGGGAAATTCTCCGCCTGCTCCCCAACGTCGAAGGAAGCCAATCCGGCTCGAGTGGGGACTAGATCTGCGGGAGGAAGAAATCTCTGCGTCTGCAACTTCACCAGTTGGTTATGGGATACGAAGCACTTTTCCCAATCGCCCTTTTTGGGGCCGTGGGGGTGGGACGAAGAGCTGGGAGCGCTAGCCAAGTTGGGGTGGTTTCTGTGGGCAGGCTCCGAGGATTCCTCGTTTGGGGGAGATGGTGTGGATTTGATTTGAAGATCCCCGTCTCTTTAAATTGACAATTTTTCTCACATGGTCAGGGTGGTATGTGCAAAAGTGCCCCGACCTCTTGTATTCGCTCGACACGTCGAAGCTGAAATCATGAAGGTGCCGAAGCCGATGAGCGCGACATTAAATGAAAAGCCGGATACTACTCTTTAGGTCAGGGACTGTGAAGTAATCGGAGAAGGAACCCGCCTTGCAATGATGAAGACAATCTGCGCGTCGGACACCTCGTCATTGAAGCCTGATTCGGGGGCTACTGAGGGAGTCCTGGATTAGGGGGTCCTCGGACAGCCGGACTATATACATGGGCTGGACTGTTGGGCTATGAAGATACAAGATAGAAGATTTCTTCCCGTGTCCGGATGGGACTCTACTTGGCGTGGAAGGCAAGCTTGGCGATTCGGATACGTAGATTCCTTTCTCTGTAACCGACTTCGTAGAACCCTAGCCCCCTCCGGTGTCTATATAAACCGGAGGGTTTAGTCCATAGGGGATAATCATAATCCCATAGGCTAGACTTCTAGGGTTTAGCCATTATGATCTCGTGGTAGATCAACTCTTGTAATACTCATATTCATCAAGATCAATCAAGCAAGAAGTAGGGTATTACCTCCATAGAGAGGGCCCGAACCTGGGTAAATATCGTGTCCCCCGTCTTCTGTTACCATCGACCTTAGACGCACAATTCGGGACCCCCTACGCAAGATCCGCCGGTTTTGACACCGACAGCAATCTCAAAGGATCAACAAATGGATAAAGTTATGCTTGTTGAATCCCTTGGATTCAACTTAATGTCTGTCTCAATGCTTTTTGATTTGAACATGATTGTGATATTTGGAAAATATCGTTGCCTTGTGCTTATGGAGTCTGACAAATCTCTAGTCTTCGAAGGTTATCGAAGAGATGATCTGGATATGGTAGATTTCTCTGCAGGACCATAACTTGCCGTATGTCTTCTAGCAAAAGCTTCAGAGTGTTGGCTTTGGCATCGAAGGCTAGGACATGCGGGTATGAGGAACTTGCAGACTCTCATGAAGAAGAAGCATATCATTGGCATCGAGGGCGTCAAGTTCAAGAAGGATCATCTATGTGGTGCCTGTGAAGCCGGGAAGTTGACTAGGGCCAAGCATCCCTCGAAGATAATCATGACTACATCATGTCCCTTCGAGCTACTAGACATGGATTTATTTGGCCCTACTCATTACTCTACTCTTACTACCACTGCACATCTTTAAGGCTTCGTTATTGTTGATGATTACTCGAGATATACCTAGGTGCACATAATTCTCTACAAGACTGAACTGCAGGATGTCTTCAAACGCTTCGCCAATCGCGCCATGACCAATTATGGCATCAAGATCAAGCACATCAGGAGTGAAAATGGCACAGAATTCAAGAACACCGACCTCGACACTTATCTTGATACATGGGCATCACACATGAGTTCTCAGCTCCATACACACCTCAGCAGAACGGCATCGTGGAGCGCAAGAACAAAACACTCATTGAGATGGCACGTACAATGCTTGATGAGTACAAGACTCCAAGAAAGTTCTGGCCTGAAGCCATTGATACTGCTTGCCACATCATCAATAGAGTTCATCTTCATAAGTTCTTCAAGAAGACATCCTATGAGCTTCTGACTGGTGAGAAGCCAAATGTCAGCTATTTCAAGGTCTTTGGTGCTAGGTGCTGGATCAAGGATCCACATCACACTTCATAATTTGCACCAAAAGCACATGAAGGTTTTATGCTTGGTTACGAAAAGGATTCACACACCTACAGAGTCTTCAACCTCTTTCACTATAAAGTGATTGAAACTCTAGATGTGCAGTTCGATGAGACTAATGGCTCGCAAAGAGAGCACCTGCCAAATGTTCTAGATGAAGCTACACCAAGTGAATCTATCAAGCTAATGGGTACTGGAGAAATCATACCCACCGAGGAATAGGCTGAAGAGGAAATCATCGTCTTAGAGCCAAATCAACATGAAGACAATAGTCAGTCTGAAGATAATGCTGAAACTAATGACAATCAACAAGAGCAAAGTCTTCGTCCTGCCCATCCTCGCGTGGCTAATAAAGTACAAATTGAGAAGATCATCGATAATATCAATGCACCTGGTCCACTCACTCGTTCAAAAGCAACACAACTAGCAAATTTCTGTGGTCACTTTGCATTTATCTCTATATCTAAACCCAAGAAAGTTGATGAAGCCTTCATGGAACCTGAATGGATTCAAGAAATGCAAGAAGAGCTTCAACAGTTTGAGCTGAATAATGTCTGGGAGCTAGTTAAGCGTCTTGATCCTCGCAAGCACAACATTATTGGCACCAAATGGATCTATCACAACAAGCAAGATGAGCATGGTCAAGTTGTCAGAAACAAGACTCGTCTCGTTGCTCAAGGTTACACACAAGTGGAAGGAATTGACTGGCTTGGCTTGAAGCCATTCGTGTACTGCTAGCCTATGCTAACCACAGCAACATTCTTCTGTACTAAATGGATGTGAAGAGTGTCTTCCTCAATGGCGAAATTGAAGAAGATGTGTATGTTGCTCAACCTCTTGGTTTTGAAGATCCAAAGCATCCTGACATGGTGTACAAGCTCAACAAGGCACTGTGTGGCCTCAAACAGGCACCTCGAGCTTGGTATGACACACTCAAAGACTTCTTGAAGAGCAAAGGCTTCAAACCTGGTTCTCTAGATCCCAGTCTCTTCATGAAGACATATGATGGTGAACTGTTTGTATGTCAAATCTATGTGGATGACATTATCTTCGGCTGCTATGATAAGAGATACAGTAATGAGTTTGGGCATATGATGCAAGAGCAATATCAGATGTCCATGATGGGTGAGTTGAAATTGTTCCTTGGTCTTCAAATCCGTTAATAAAGAAGTGGCATCTTCATATCACAAAAGAAATACCTCAAAGACTGTCTGAAGAAGTTTGGAATGCAAGACTGCAAAGGGTACATGACGCCAATGCCAACCAAAGGCCAATTGGGCCCCGACGATATTGGTAAATGATTGGTTCTTTATTGTACTTATGTGCATCTAGGCCAGATATAATGCTTAGCGTTTGCATGTGTGCCCGATTCCAAGCGGCACCAAAGGAATCACATCACCTCGCTGTGAAGCGAAATCTTCGATATTTGGCTCACACCCCAACACTAGGATTATGGTATCCAAAGGGCTCAGAGTTTGATCTAGCTGGATTCTCAGATGCTGATTATGCTGGGGACAAGGTTGACTACAAATCCACATCAGACACATGTCACTTTCTTGGACGATCTCTTGTTTGTTGGTATTCAAAGAAGCAGAACTATGTATGTCTCTCCACAGCTGAATCTGAATACATTGCAGTTGGATCTTGCTGCGCTCAACTTCTTTGGATTATGGCATCAACTTGAAGCATGTGCCACTCTACTACGACAATGAAAGCGCCATCAAGATTGCCAACAATCCACTTCAGCACTCGAGGACAAAGCACATTCAGATCCGTCATCACTTTCTCAAAGATCATGTCATGAAGGAAGGCATTGACATCATTCACGTCAACACTAAACAACAATTGGAAGATATCTTCACGGAGCCCTTGGATGAGAAAAAGTTTTGCAAGCTGTGGTGTGAGCTAAATATCTTAGAATCCTCGAATGTCCTGTGAATGGACTCACATCCTAACGCTTATGCATGTTGATGACTTAGATGTGCAACACACGAAGTAACGTATATCTTCAATTCATGAAGACTTACCATCTAAGTGTGAATACATTAATTTGGAATTTGACTTTGGAGCGCCACAATAATTGTGCACCGTGTCTGGGTCTAATATTTCCTGTACGGTGGGTAATGCCACCACCACACCTTCCTGAAGATTTTAATTTGGCGTCATGATTGCATTTATCTTCATATTTGGTTTGTCTTCAACATTGATTTGACTTCGAGGTTTATCTTTGCAATGTTGATTTGGTCTTCACTGATATATATATGTTATGTCCTCTACAACATTCACTTATAGCTATGTCTTCAATTTGCCATTTTCTGAACAAAGTGAATGTGATCGGCCCCTAATCCTTTATGTGCTTATCCCTCAAATTCTCTCTGTCTCTTCATATGCATTATGTTGACACGTGTCGAATATCTTTACTGTGTCCTTGTTAGCTGAAGATACAGAGACACACATTTAAAACTATTTTTAATGTTCTTATCTCTTTTGCCTGAAAAACGGAGAAGCCAGAACAACCACCTGACAAACTTGGTGCATGTGGGAACATGGCTCTACCCTTGATATGTTGCATGTCTACCACATGTCCACCAGATGCGAACCGCCTGGGGCACCTGCGTAATTGCACTGCACCGCCCCTCCTCCTTATAAATACATCTCCCCCTTGCAGTTATTATCTCTTCTCCCATCTCCCCATCTCGCTCAAACCCTAGCGCCACTGCTAGCCCCGTCGACGCTAGAGACAAAGCGCTTAGCTGCCACGACCTCTCCGACGTCGTCTTCATGCCGGCCGCGAACATCGTCTTCTCCGCCGCCGTCGTAGATGTCTTCCGCCGCCAAGTTACACTACTAGGGAAAAGGCGCGGGTTTTAGATGTATCAGTAGCGCGGGGATAGGCGCTACTAATAAGGCGCTACAGCTAACAGATAGCAGTAGCACGTGCTCATCGGCGCTACTGATACACAAGTGTTGCAGCAGCGCTGTTAGCGGAAGCTCGCTACTGCTAGTAGCTCTAGCGCGCTTTGCCTTGACGCGCTACTGCTATCGCAGCGCTGCTGCTAACTTTTATACACTCGCTACTGCTAATTTAAGTAGGTTTTTTTGTTTTTTTGGCATATTTGTTTTGCATTTGAACAGGCTTTATAGAAGAATCTTTAGCACATAGAAATGTCATCATGATACACATACAAATGCTTGCGAGACCACAAATGTAATCATAGCATCTACATACAAATAGTCTCATCATAATCATCATCCAACACAAAGTGATATCTTGTCATCATCTCGAAAATAGTGATACATGCAAGTCTTGAATACTTGCAACTACAACAACGTCATCCATCTAAACAAAGGTATACGCAAGAAGTGCTATCACTATGAGTAAGAGCGGAACTATGCAGTACATGAGGTGGTGGTTACAAGTCCTCTCTCGCGCTAGCGTGAACCTCAAGTAACTAGCTTATCCTTCTTGTCTGCTTTTGAAGCCTTTATGGCTGGCGTCCGTGAACCCATTCACTTCCGCCTGACACTCATGCCACTCGTTGTACACCCCCGGAACCTTCCCTTTGTACATGACATAGCAATTCCATCTCGCCATCAAGAAACTAGGTACCTGTTAGAGATGCATGTTCATGAAGAGGATGTAAAATCATATATACGCAACAAAATATACTAGAGCAACATCGAAAAAGAAAGGGTTAGCAACTAGATGCAACATACAGTATGCAAATTAATTAACTAGAGGTACGCAGGTCATCGTACGCAAACTAACAAAGTAGCGTTACGCAAGGGACCGTGGACATCACAAAGTTTCATCGCTACAAAAAGTATGCAAGTTCAACCGACACATATCATCATCATCGGCATCATAAATCACTAGAAGTTCCATCCTTCCATATCATCGAGGATGAACCCTAGCTTCTTGAACGGCGTGAGGTCTAGACGTTGCATGCCTATGCGAGTTCGGACGTCAGCTCGCGATATAGGGCCGTGGTGGAACATCCCCTTCTCATCGACGACTTCTTTCATGATGATCATCGCAATGTTGCTTTGGATGCAAAAGAAGTCATCTGTAATTTTATAATCCGCTTCTCCATGAGATTCTAGCCACTTGTGGATACGATCATCATTTCTGTTGTTAATGCGAAGCTTTTGGTGATCCGTGTTGAACTGAATCATGAGATGGACGATGTAGAATCCATCCTTCTTGCTTGGTTTCGGGACATGGATGCAGGAGAAGTTAGTTTTATGTGCGAAACCCATCTTCTTGTTCCTTTGTTTCTTGATCTGCACGTGGCCACCTCTAAAGCTGAAGCCTTGGAGAGCATCATCTAGAATAATCATTATGTGGGTGTAGTCTTTTTTCTCGTAGTCTCTAGAAGGGTCAAAATACACGGCATGTGAGACTTGCGGGTAAAGAACGATAAGGGCGGCGCGCCCGTTGCTGCAGGGAAAAGACACCTCAAATTATTCCCCATATGAGAGAGAAGGAATGATTGAAATGTACGAAAGGGTTGTCCGGAACTGACTTACTTTGGATGATAAGGCACGAGGACAATTTCCCGGTCCTTATTCTATACCATGAAGTTTTGGAGGTACTCCCTAGCAGTTTCACGCTCAAAGTTGCCGAGGCTCAAGAAAGACTCATGCATGTAGTACGGATCCGCCACACAGATTTGCGAGACTTCTTCACTCTTCATGACGGAGCTCATATGTAGCGCAAAAAGGCGGACGATAGTAAAATCAAGCCGCCTTGTTAGAAACATCTCAAAGATATGGTCAAACTGTAGGAAGAACACCTCTGCGGGCCGTGTGTCGATGTAGCACTTCCCCTCGGGCACACAAGCCACATATGTCGGATATCCTGGATCCTTTGAGGCTAGTAGGCTTTTCTCAGTCGACAGCACATGGTCGTGCAGTCTCCTGAGATCCCCTGATAGTGCCTCCAGCGGTTTCGGCGGTAGCATCGGCTCGCCCGTGAGATGGAACATGACCGCACTTTTCACGGGTACACGCTCTTCAGAATGCATCGTCTGGCTGCTATGTGCTCTGGCTTGTTTGGAGGCAGTTACCTTCCCTGATCTCTTCCTCTACTTTTTCTTGGGCACACCTTCCAGATCCTTCCTTAACCCCTGCCCCAGTGTTCCCGGGCTAAGTACTGTACGACCCTCACGCCCGGCTAGTTGAGCCTGTGTTGAGGCGGCATCTTCAGGCATGTCCTGTGAGGATTTCATGAAGAAAGACTTTTTGCAATCCATGGTACGACCCTGCCCGGGCATATCATCCATATCCTCATTAGCAAGCTGATAGCCTGATTCGTCATATGGTTGACTCATCATATCTATGTCACAGTCATACGCGTTTCTATTGAGGTAATCCATAGGGTCGACCTTCGTCTCATCATCCATTCTCTGTTCTACAGGAGAAATTACATCAACCAGTAGTATTGCACCCCCTTCGTCATGTCGTCCGCCGCTCTCACCCGACACTACAGGAGCTGGTAATTGCATAGGCGGGATGGTGGTCTTCGCACATGCTTGTTGATGTGTGGTAGTTATTGGTGTGCTCTCGGTCGGCTCCAGACGAATAAGATTCTTCGGCCATAGCAGCGCCCAATTCTTGCAGCTTCCAATCCGCGGCGGGGTCTCATTGTCCGCTCCCACATGCTGTACTGGAGGAGGCAAATCCTCGTGCCCCGATTTCACACTGGTCAAGCTAACCCTGAAGTGCCCAGCGGGGATCGGCTGGTTGTGGAACGTGCGTTGAGAGGGGTCCATTATCATCCCCTTTCCCATGTCCACATTCTGGCCTTTGATCAAGTAGAGTATGGTGCACGGGGTTTCTTTCGCCTGCAAACACATATGTCTGTGGCGTAAAACAACCGAAAGGCAAGAAAAATGGAATAATATATATATATATATATATATATATATATATATATATATGTTGGTGCGACATGTAATTACCGTGACGGTGTCGAGCTCAGCCAAAGACGAAGGCCCACCTAGCACGCCGGAGACTGAGGACGGGCTGCTATGAGCGGGAGCGGCTGCGAGAGGAGGCCCGGTTGGGTGAGCAAGTGATGGTACGATGGTGTTGTTGTTCATGGAGTTGCTCCCACGAAACTGGGCATCGGGAAATCATGTACCGTCTTGTCTAGATTTTCCTTCGCCCAGTTGATCATAACTGGAACCAAGTTAGTAGCGAAATCATTTCTGCAGGCAGTTACAGCTGCATTGACTGCCTGCTGTAGCAACTCATATTTGTCCTCGACTGCTTTTTTCGCGTCCTCAGCTGCTTTTTTCTCGACCGCAAGCTTCACCTTCGTGTCGATGCCCGCCTGACTAAACTTCTTTTTCAGCTTCTTGGCCTCCGGGCCCTCATTGTAAAACACCTTCCACGTGGCGCCGTCTCCAGCGCCGTGCACACGACCATATTGCGGCCGCTGATCGAAAGGGAGTCCCTTAAGTTCGTCCAAGGCCCGGATGAGAGGGGTGTCCCACTTGGGCCTCATCGGAGAAGTAGGGCTTTCGGCTGCAAGCTGGTGTTGCTTCTCCAGTAGTCTAATCAATTTCGTCGTGATCTTGTCCGTGTAAAAAACCTTTTTCTCCTTGTCGCACTTGTAGCGGGCCCTGATGAAGTCATGCTCCAAGGGGTTGGTGAACTTCGCAATGGGTCTGGGAGACCCGCGGCTTCACGTTCCGCATCCTCCTTATCCCATATGGGCCTTTTACCGAGGTAGCCACGGCTTCCGAGGCGATGCTTCCCCGTGCTCCTTTGCTGAAGGCTCTTGAATTTCATAGCCTTAGCCTTGGCTGCCTCGGTAGCGCAAGTGTCCTTGAACTATTCGAACTCCTCTTTTGTAAGTGTCGGATTTTCCTCCAGAATCTTGGACAGGGGTTCATCAGCCTCAATAGCTCGTTTCACCCTCCCTTTCCAGGAGGCCAAATCATTGCTGAACATGCCCATGGCGTGATTGTTAATCTTTTTCATCTTCGGATCATCCCACGGTTGTTCTATGTTATCATCCCGGTCGGGGAACTTGAATCTCTTATGCAACTTTGTTAGGAGCAACTGCGTCAAATGTTCTTTACTCCTTAAGTCATCGTCGTTGATGCTCGCGCATTCCCGTAGGATGCATCCTACTTGGTTCCCATAGCACTTGCGAGGTTCTTCTGGCTCTAA
Source organism: Triticum dicoccoides (assembly GCF_002162155.2). NCBI lineage: Eukaryota > Viridiplantae > Streptophyta > Magnoliopsida > Poales > Poaceae > Triticum > Triticum dicoccoides. The sequence goes on along the minus strand of NC_041387.1, from coordinate 192,209,819 downwards.
TGGCTCAAACTTGCCAGGTGCCATCTTTGTGATCACAAGTCGTCCAATCCCTAGTTTGTTAGGTTTTTGTATCCTCTGCTTCTTATGCTTCCTCTTTTCGGTAGCGGCATCGGGGTCGGTACCTTCCCTGCCGGTACCTTCCCCACCGGTCTCGGTGCCGCCATCGGTGCGGGCGCTGTCGGTGTCGATGTCGGCGTCAGTACCATCATTGAGGCCGACCTGCAAACCTTGCTTAGCAGTCAAATAGTCGAGGTACTCTTGTTCACCCTCATAATCCATCTCGTCTGCATCTTGGTCAGAAGGCCCAGTTTCTTCGTTGTTCGACATGTTTCCTATGATTAAGTGTCCTCATTTATTTCCAAAAGTATGAATAAATGAGAAATGACATAAAAATAAATATATGTGCCAGCACTTGATATGCCAACTATGTAGCACAAAATCATGCCTTTATTCACGGGAAATTTTGGCATGACCTTTGCTAAAAAATGGACATATCGAGTGCCTGAAATTCACCGGAACAGAAATGAATCAACATTCCGGCGTAACATAGGACACTCGGATCATTTTCCAAACATGACATGTCCAAAACATGACATATGCACATATCACATGTCCAGTTCAAATTTTGAAACCTAGCTAAATTCATAACTAAATAGATAACCTAATTAACATACTGCCCTAACTAAAACCTAAGTAAATTAACCGAAGAACTCTAGCAGAGAGCGGGGGGTTTATAGAGGGTGCGGGGGCGAGGAGGCAGGCCCGATGACGGCC